>NC_137905.1:34033858-34421358 GCF_963455335.1 Martes martes
AAATGAGTCTCCACTTTGGACTTTAAGGAACTCACAGTGTTAGGGGCACGTGGGTGGCTGAGTTGGTTAAATGTCTTCCTTCGGCTCAGGTCATGATCCTAGGGTCCTGGGGCTGAGCCCCGCACTGGGCTCTCTGCTCAGGGAGGAGCCTGCTTCTCTCTGCCTGCCACTCCCCCTGCTTGTGCGCTCAAGCTCTCTCTCTCTCTCTTTCTCTGTCAAATAAATACATAAAATAAAATAAATAAAATAAAATAAAATAAAATAAAATAAAATAAAATAAAACAAAATAAAATAAGGAACTCAGAGTTTCATGAAGGAAAGGGAGAGAAAGTACTAATAAGCGGGCCGTCAGAGCACCCATGGGGGGCAATCATCACCATGCAGCACAGCGAGAGGCAGCCCTCCAGCACCCCCTCCACAAACAGCTTACATTTATTCACCTGTATGCACCCTCCTCCCACAAGAAGTTTAATAACTTGACTGATGCCATCTGACCCAACAAGCCCAGAAAGGTCATGAGATGGGACCCATGAACCTGCTGGGCCCGCTGTTCCAAAAGCCTCTCAGAGTGTGAGCTGACCACACTGTGGGTCACTGCCGTGTGTGGACCCTTGATTTGTACCCCAAGACCCGGAAGTGCACACCTGCTACTTTATACGGAGCCGTGATCCATTCCAATGCTAGAGGAAAAGCAGCCTGGGGTTTACTGAGACAAGGTGGCTAGTCTTGACTGTGGGTCTTTTTTTTTTTTTTTAAGGTTTTATGTATTTATTTGACAGAGAAAGATCACAAGTAGGCAGAGAGGCAGGCAGAGAGAGAGGGGGAAGCAGGCTCCCTGCTGAGCAGAGAGCCCGATGCAGGGCTTGATTCCAGGACCCTGGGATCATGACCTGAGCCAAAGGCAGAGGTTTTAACCCACTGAGATAGGCACCCCAGGCCTATCTATTTTAAAGGGTGAGTGTAAATAACACATTTTACTTTGCAGTCACAGTTTAAACTCTTGGTAAGTTGAGCTGATTCCTTTGGGAGGTAGTTAACAATATGTCTTCAAGAGACTGGAAACAATCTCAACACCCGTCAGCTGGGGAGTGGTGAAAGAAATTATAGTCCCTGGACAATAGCTGCTATAGCAGCTAAAAAAAAGAATGAGGTATAGTATTATTTATAATAACCAAGGTGTGGGCACCTGGGTGGCTCAGTTGGTTAAGCGACTGCCTTCAGCTCAGGTCATGATCCCAGAGTCCTGGGATCGAGTCCTCCATCAGTCTCCCTGCTCCATGGGGAGTCTGCTTCTCCCTCTGACCTTCTCCTCTCTCATGCTCTCTCTCAGTGTCTCTCTCTCAAATAAATAAACAAAATCTTTAAAAAAATATATAGGTGTGAAGAGTCCATCAATGGGTGAATGGATAAGGAAGATGTGGTATATACATCCAATGGAATACTATGCAGCCACACACACACACACACACACACACACACACAAATCTTGCTGTTTGCAACATGGATGGACTGTGAGAGTATTATGCTAAGTGAAAGAAATCTGAGAGAGAGACAAATACCATACAATCTCACTTATATGTGGAACCAAAAAAACAAAACAAAACAACAACAAGAACAACAACAAAACCAAGCTCATCGGTACAGAGAACAGATTGGTGGTTGGGGAGTCGGGGGCAAAATGAGTGAAAGAAGTCCGAAGGTGTAAACCTCCAGCAATAAAATAAGTTAAGTCCTGGAAATCTGACATACAGCATGCTGAGTGTACTTAATAATACTGTACTGCATATATGAAAGTTGCTGAGAGGAGAATCTTAAAAGTTCCCATCACAAGAAAAAAAAATCTATAACCATGTATAGTAACAGATGTTAATTAGACTTATCACAGTGACCATTTCACAATATATACAAATATCAGATCATTAGACTATACACCTGAAATTAATATAATGTTATATGTCAATTATGCTTCAATTAGAAATAAATAAGCATAAATAAATTTTTAAAAGAATGAGGGGTTCTTGATGTTCTGATGTAGAATGATCTCCAAGATATCACTGTCCCCAGACAATAAGAAGATGATGATTGGTATGAATGGATAGTTTGCTACTCTTTGTGCAAAAAGAGCCGCGGTCGAGGCAGGATTACCTGTATTGTGTGTATTTTTAAAAAGTGAAAGATCCCTATAAAACTAATAGTGCACATGGTTTCCCATGGTGAGGAGTCACCAGGAAGAGAAGGGACAAAGGCAGGAGAGAACTCTCCCACTGAATGCCATTTTTCTTTTTACTACAAATAAAAAACGTAAAAATAGAACATAAAATCCACCATCTTTACCATTTCTAAGTGTACAGTAGTGTTAAGTGTATTCATAATACTGCATGATGCTACTGAATATATTTTAGTGTTTGTTTGAATTTTGGAACCACATAATTGTATTGCTTATGTTTTAAAAATTAACTTTAAAATCATCATGCCCAGATAATAGGAATAAAGATAATCATTGTACTGGAAAAAGAAAAAAGAACATATGCTTTGAAATCAAAACGGACTGAATTCAAATCTTTGTTCTTGCCATTTGCTGGTCTTGGGCAAGTCAAGTAAATTCTTTAAGCCTTAGTCTCTCCCTCCTCTACAATGCACCAAAAAATGGTGAACATCCCCCTACAGTGATGTAATGAGCATTAAGTGAGAATCCTCAGAGAGCACCAAGAACAGTACAAAGCCCAAAGTAAGCTTTCAGTCCACAGTGGTATTTTTCATGGCATCCAGAAGAAGCTGGACAAAAGAGTGCTTTTTAAGCCTGTGCAAGTGCTTTGTTACCTTAGGAGGACCAGAATCACCCAGAAATATATGTTAGAAATATACCCCTTCCAAACCCCCTCCACCACACACCCACCAGACAGTTCTCTTTCAACACTACCGTCCCTTTAATTCAGATAGACCAAAACTAGAGAACAACTAAGGTGAAAAGCTTCTGTGCACCCAGACGGCACCCCTGGCCTCCAACTGAAAACTCAGGTGGACTTTGAGAATCTTGGCTCAAAGTTGCATGATGGAGGAGTGGGGTCCTGGGGAGTGGCATCCCCGTTAGACTGGCACTCAGATGCTGCATTCTGAACACAGAGGAGTTCCAGTCCCATCACTGAGACTGCTAAGAGAGAGAGCTTTGGGTGGGTGGGTGGGTGGGGGCCTGGGTGGCTCAGTGGGTTAAGCCTCTGCCTTCTGCTCAGGTCATGATCTCAGGGTCCTGGGATCAGCCCCTCATCTGGCTCTCTGCTCAGCAGGGAGCCTGCTTCCTCCTCTCTCTCTGTCTGCCTCTCTGCCTACTTGTGATCTCTACCTGTCAAATAAATAAATAAAATCTTCAAAAAAAAAAAAAGAAAGAAAGAAAGAGCGAGCCAGCTTTGGGAAGCAATTTCCCCACATGTGGGAGTGGAGCATGCCCTCTGTGCGCTGACACCTTGCATCACCTTCCTTTCCACTTAAAGTAAAAACAGAATGAAAGGTCCCAAACAAATTAATTCATCATCCATTTATTGAACCTCTGGTGCAGCTCCCTAGCTGCTCTCTCCACACCCAGAACTGCGGTGGGGAACAGACCCAGTCCCTTTTCGTTGCCTCGAGGTGCCTGTTTTAAGCCTTTATGTCCGTGAAAAGCATGGCCAAGCAGGGCTGTCACTGCTTGCCTGTTTCTTTTGGTTCCCTCTGAGGCCCTTGCATACACGGGACGCTTTTCTGCCAATCACACAGATCCATTTAACTGTATCCCCATTCGGCCTCGACCCTCTGTTCCCAAAAGAACTGCCTTCCCTGTTACCCCAGGGGATTGTCCGGAGCGTGCGTGCGCTCCCTGCGAAGGAAGGCTTGAAATCAAGCCTGCTCTGTCACTGTCGGAAGCTGCACTGGCGCCGCTGGGACAGCAGGTGGCGCCCCGGACGGCCTTCGGTGGCCTAGACCAGGAGCCAGTGAGAAGCAAGTTTTCTTAGGGCAGAGGTGTCTGGGTGGCGAGGGGCGCAGTAAATACTTGATAAGGGAGCGGGTGTGCGCGTGAAACGTGGAATCGCTTCCCGTGACACTGTCCCTTGGTCCAAGCTCCAACGCTAGCAGGAGGGGATAGGAATGAGAATGTGTCAGCTGGAAGGGCCACAACCTCATCATTGCAGAAATGGGGAACTCAGCCCACAGCAGGGGAGGCTCGCCCAGGCACCCACGGAAAAGGGGCGGAGCCAAGACTCCTGCCTTGCGGTCCTTTGGCCGGCCTAGAGCCCGCCCTTAGACCCTCAGACGGGGGTCTTCCGAAAGATTTGCCACTATTAGCACATGCCCTTGCATAAGGGACAAGGGACAGGGTCCCGAAGCACCAACTACCATAAGTATTTCCCACACTTGAGTTCTTTATGTCCCCTTGCGTGATTCTGGCCTTTTCCACACACCACCCCAGTTATTATTCCGTTAACACATTTTCTTGAATCAACTCACATTTTAAAGTTAAATATAATTATAAGGGAAATACTTCATTGCTACAGCTGGAAGTTCAGTATTTCTGCCAAAAACAGGACTGTAAAAAATAAATATATAACAATTACTACTTCTTCGAAGTCTGGCTGTTTACCAATGAAACTCATCTGCCGTTCCATCAGTGGTGTTTTCCACGCTTTAGGAAAAACTGGGCTTCTAGAACTACCTCTCCTGGGAGTTCTGAAGATGAAGCAAGAGGCGGTGAGGGGGAGCCAGAAAGCGAGCTGGCCACAATGTTGACTTTGTTGTGAACAAGGGGAACCCTGACATATTCCATGGCCTTCCTGCAGCACACACTAACTTCTGAAAACTGCAAGTTCTTTTTTAGTCTGGAGAGCTGGAGGGGAAGGGTGGAGACCTAGTTTCCTGTGAGCCTGCCCCACCCTGGAGCTATTAGGGAATGCATAAAATAGCATCTCAGGATGAGGCGGTCCTAAGAGGTCACCCAGCCAGTCCTCTGTAGCTGGACTGATCTCCTCTCCCTCCCCGTTGGGTGGCAGGGGTGCTCGGGCATCTACACTAGCACGGTGCCTGCTGCCAGCATAGCAGGAAAAGATGCGTGGGACCCAGGGATGGGGGTGGAGAACGATGAGGCCCTCCTCCAGACAAGGGTGAGCCTGGCTGTGAAAAAGGTTTGTCCACTCTGGATTGGGCTGTAGGGAAAGACAGTCATGGGTGTGGATAATCCACTTCTCCTCTCTGAACTTCGGTTTTCTCATCTATACAATCAAGAGGGTAGACTGGAGGGGGGGGGCTTAAGTTAGGGCCAGCCTCAAGTGCCTCTTCCAGAGTACAACTCGGGGGGTTGTCGGGAGGAGATGTCCCCTAGCCAACTCTTGTCTTCCAGAGCATTCAGGAGTTTTATAACAGGACGTCCAGACCTGTCTTGCACATTTCCAGAGTACAAACAAGAGGTCAAGTAGGAAAAAGACCTTCCTGCTGTCTGGGTCCTACAGTCCTAGAATGTAGAAAAGTCATTTGTGCCCTCCTAGAGATCTTTGGTCAGCAAGACCCAATTATTTGTCCCGGGCAGTCACTGAACAAACCTGGTACATGTTTGGGGCAGGAGAGTTCCAGGGGAACCAAGGCATGCATGCCCCGTTCTGGTTCTGTGGAGAAGTCGTCAATACTGCAGACCTGTTGTGTCAGTTCTGGCTCTGCCCCTTCCTCCCCTTTCTAGTGGTACAGACTTTAGACAAGTTACTTGACCTCCCTAAGTCTCAGTTTCTCCATTTTTAAAATGGGTATAACACCTACTTCATAGAGTTGTTGGTGGGGATGGACAAATGAGATCATTCGTGTGGAGTCAGCCAATCATTAATTTGTGGAACACGTACTGTTCTAAGTGCTGGGCGCACAGCCCAGTTCCTTGTATTGGTCAAGTGTGAAAAGGGGCATCTGGAAAAACAATGTATGTATAGACATATATACATATACTTAGATAGCATGTCTTCCATGCCAGAACAATTCCATCCAATCCCTCCCTCATTCATGGGGAATTTTCCCTTCCTCATTTCCTCTGCATCTTTTGCCTGCCCCTCAACACTTGATTTCTGTCCCTCGTGGTGGTGACAGCATCTTATCTTTCATTATGAAGACATTACTTTCCTTCTCTTGCTCTTCGGGAAAGATAAGCAAAGACCACCTTAGTCACTGTTACCTCTCACCCCCACTGGTGACTTTAGCATATTCTGCACATTACAGGCACTCATATGAACTTTGTCTGAAATTCCACAGCCCAGGTAGCTCAGACCAAAGGTTTCACAAAGCGGACCCCCTTGTTTGGCCACGTTATCCTAGAAGCTACTGTGTCCACCTGGACAGGATTGCAACACATGCCACTGAGCACCTGGAGCCTCAGGCCCAGAGTGGTGGCCTCCCCCACGTGCAGGAACCCAACAGCTCCTCCACTCTGGCTGCAACACAGTTGCACAAACAGGAAACTTGACGACAAGACTGCTGAAGCCCTCGCAGCTCTGTGATTTGCAGAATCTATCGATCAAGGAGCATGGATCACTTTCTAATGCCTTCCCATCACATGTAAAATAAAGTCCAAACTTTCCCAGGCCCACAAGGCCCCATGCTCTGGCCGCTGCCCATGTCTCAACCTCAACCTCTTCTCCTCCTCTCTGTGTTCACCCAGCTCCAGGCACATGGACCTCCTTGCTGCTCTGCAAACACACTAGCCACGCTCAGCCTATAAGCTCTTCTCCAGATATCCCCAGGGCTCCCGACTCCACTCAGATGCCTGCTCAAATGACAGCTCCTCAGAGAGGTTTTCCTTATCCAGCCCATCTAAAGGATCACAAATGCATCTTCTCCATTTCAGAATCCCCATCATTGCTGGTGCACCCTTTTTCTCTGTTCTTCATGTTTCCTGGGAAGGAGACCAGCCAGACCATCTCTCTTGGCCTAGGTCCCTACCGATCTCTCCCTCCTCTCTATGGGAAGATTGAATTGCCTGATTGATGAGTTTGGGAGAAGAAGCTGAGCATGCGCAGCTCAGCCCTCTTCTCTAGGGGAGCCAGCCTCGCTGCAGAGAGCACACCCTTGACTGCTCTCTGACTTGTAGAAAGGGGACTTCCCACGTGCTCAGAGGGTAGGGAAAGAAGAAAAGACCAGCAGTGCCTGTCACCAGACTCGTCTAGTTCATGAGTAGGGCAGTAACTAGTCACAACCTCCACTCAACACCATCGGTTATAAGTTTCAGTACCTGGCTTCTATGTTGCCTATCAGTTGGTTATGAATTTCAAGGTTTCTTTTATCTGGTGCTGCATAACACATCACCCAAAACTCAGTAGCTGAATTAACAATTTACCATTTCATATAAGTCTGTGGGTTGACTAGATGGTTCCTTTGTTTCACAAGTTGTCTCTCAGCTGGAACCCTGGACCAGCTGGAAGTCCAAAACGGCCTCACTCACATGACTGGTACTTGGTTATCGGTCACTAGCTGAGAGCTCATCTGGGGGCTGTCAGCTGGGAAAACGAGGACCTTGGCCCTTCTCCACATAGTTTTTTGGGCTTCCTCTTGGCATGGTAACTAGGTTCCAGTCAGGACTGTTCCACAAGCAAGTATTCCAAAAGGAAGGAAGTAGAAGCTAACAGTCTTCTTAAGAATTGGTCTTGGATATCCTGGAATATCATTTCTCTAGAAGCTATCGGTCAATTGCAATCACAGAGCAGCCCAGATTCCTGATATAAAGAGCAGTACGACCACACAGAGAGGAAAAGCATTGTTGAGGGCCATCTCTGGAGACCAGCTACCACAGATGCGGGAATGAATATTGAGCTCCTAAATTCCCACAGCCCCTTCCCGGCACTATACCATTCATTCATTCATTGTCCCTTCCCTTCTAGTGAGTTCATGAAAGCAGATACTTTGCTTGGTTCATTGTTCACTTGTTCTTTAACTAGTTGTTAAATGAATAAATGAATTAAACAACCAGTCATTCAATTGCCCATGAAAGCAGATACTTTGCTTTGTCCCTTGCTATGTGTTCGGGCAGTGCCTGGTACATAGTAGGTATTCTGTAACTATTTGTTGAATGAACAAATGAATTAAAGAACCAGTTATTCAATTGCCCTAGTCAGCTAAACGGGCCAGCATGTTTTCTCAGAAGTGAGGCTTAAGCTGGGCTTTAAAGACAGGCGGGCCTGGCAAGAACGTGCCCTATAGGTAAGCTGATGAGAAGCAGTGATGGGTAATGGGCAGCCATTGCCGGGTCACTAGCTTGGTGGCCACACACAAGACCAGGCCCCTCTTAATCCATGGTGTTCCATACTCAGTCTACCCAGGACAATATATCAGAGGGAACTCAGAGAGCTTTCATTAGATTTGGGGTGTGTGGGTATCCCCTAGAGAGAATGCAGAAGAGAGGAGGGGAGGAGACAGAATCCTGACTGGCTCAGTCCCAGGGACAAGGCTTTCTCTGAACTGCTGTGTAGACTAGCAATTCTTAATAGGGACAGGGCCATTACACACTGTCTGGAGACATTTTTGGTGTTGTCATAACTAGGCTGGAAGGATGCTACGGCATTATCTGGCCCCAAATGTCAATTGTGCCATTATTGATAAACCCTGCTGTAAAAGGTGACAGGAAAACACTGTAGATCCAGGGCATCTCAGGGCTGGGAGGTTGCAGGCAATCATGGAGTAACACCGGGCATAGAAACTGCGTTCCCACCTGAGATGACTGAGATTTATAAACGACTTCCCATGCTGTAGCAGGTCAGCAGTTTGAATTAAGGTCAGACGAGTTCCAATGATGTGGGTAATAACAACACAGAGGAATTATAAAGGGAAAGAAGCATAAGACCGAAGCGGCAGAAACACTAGGACTTTTCTTCAGCTAAGGAGAAACAAGCCCCCTGTACTTTCCTGTTGAGGTTTTGCCACCAAAACACCTCTCAGATTCCTCCTCTCTGTCTCCACTCTGGCTTCCCTGATCCAAACCACCACTATCCCTCTACTGGATCAACCCCAACTAAGTGCTATTCCCAGGTCCACTCTGGTCCTCCATGCTTCCTCTCCCAGCGCAGGCAGGGGATCTCAGAGCACACACTGAATGGAGCACTTGCTGCTTAAAACCCAGGAAGGCTTCCCAGTGTGCGTAAAACACAAAATCTGTGGCCCACCAGGTTGGTTCTGGAAGCTCCAACCTCATCCTACCTATGGGTGTCCCCCTGCCTCAGCACTCTCTAGCCATAAAGGGCTACATGCTGCCCTGCTTTCATTCCTGAAATACTTCAAGCTCATTCCAGCCTCCGGGACAGCCCCATGGAGCTGATGGTCTGATGACATCTGGAGATGGATGTGAATCAATCAGATCACACAAGCATATGTAAGATTGATCAGTGATATGAGCAAGAGGGCCACAGTGCCCCCAAGAGCCTGTGACAAGGCAATTTGATCAATCAGAAAAGCCAGTGAATGAATTGTGGGTGGTTTTGTTTTGTTTTGTTTTAGATTCTACTTATTTGACAGAGAGAGAGAGAGAGAGAGAGAGCGCGCGCGCGCAAGCACGTGCGTGTGCGCACGTGTGCAAGCACACCACAAGCAGGGGGAGCAACAGAGGGAAAGAGGGAAGCAGGCTTTCTGTGGAGCTGAGAGCCTGGGTTCATGACCTGAGCTGAAGGCAGACGTTTAACCAGCTGAGCCACCCAGGGACCCCCAGTGATTGAATTCTTAAAAGAAGTGGCTCTTGAGCTGAAATATGATGGAGAAGCAG
Organism: Martes martes; assembly: GCF_963455335.1. Lineage (NCBI taxonomy): Eukaryota > Metazoa > Chordata > Mammalia > Carnivora > Mustelidae > Martes > Martes martes. The sequence continues at coordinate 34,043,607 of NC_137905.1, forward strand.
GCATCAACTAAGTAAAAAGAAGACGGGGGGGGGGGGGGGAAGCCAGCCTGTGCAAATGCCCTCAGGCAGTGTAAGTACGGCTAGATGGAGAGAAGAGTACAGGAGGAATAAGCAGGAGACAGTTCTTGCAAAAGCTGAAACCTACAGTAAGAAGTTTGGATTTGGAGGCGCCTGGATGGCTCAGTGGGTTAAGCCTCTGCCTTCTGCTCAGGTCACAATCTCGGGGTCTTGGGATCCAGCCCTGCATCAGGCTCTCTACTCAGCAGGGAGCCTGCTTCCCCCTCTCTCTCTGCCTGCTTCTCTGCCTACCTGTGATCTCTCTCATTGTCAAATAAATAAATATAATCTTAAAAAAAAAAAAAGAAGTTTGGATTTTATTCTGAGCATAAGGGAAAGCCCTTGAGGGGTCTTAAGAGATTGACTGATGAAATCTGCAATTTGAGAAGACACTCTGGCTGCAGCATCGATATTTGTAAATAATTTCTCCCAAACGGATGGCAGTTGTAGCTCTTGAAATTTGGAGAGAGGGGAGGAAGAATGTGGGGGCTGGACGCCACAGTTGTCAAAGGGAGAAATGATAGTGGCTTGGACTAGTGACAAGGGAGATGAGAAAAACTGAACAGTTTGTAAATATATTAAAATGTGTGTGGCTAAGACACAATCATATTCCTGTTTCCTACTCTAAAGCTGTAGGTGTCATTATACAAAAAAAGAAAGAAAGAAAGAAAAGAACAGAACCCAGGAGGACTCACCACCCTAGAGACTGATGGCTGGAGGGCATGTTGAATGAGTTTATCAGATTGGTTGGTTGTGCCAAGAAATGTTACTTGTTCAAATCTGTCTATTTTTGACAGCATTCCAAGGCAAGCAGAGCCTAAGAGTTAGTGGTGCCCCAGCACAGAGGGCCTGGATTCAAATTCCTATTCCTATCACTTAACTTCCCAGATCTGTGAAACATTCCCAAACCTCTCCATGCCTCTATTTCCTCACCTTTAAAATAGAAATGATAATAATAGCAATCATTGTTGGCATTTTAGAAGACCAATACACACTTTCTGCCCCTCCTGCATTCAGAACTGAGAAATAAAAGCAGGGGTCAGACAGGTGGAGGTCAAAAGGTCTTTTTTTGTACGGAGTAAGCTGGCCTGGAGGATGTGCCTGAAGTGACCCAGTGAACAACTGCAGACAGCACACAATAACATATCTTCTCTGGGGGCAGGATGGTCCAACTTAGTCCTCTCAGAAAGCCACTGGTCTGTTGGATCCAGTAAGTCTTCCTCCTGCCCCGGGGAAGAGTGAGGGAGAAGTAGATGGAAGCTGGGATCTGCTTCTCCATACTTGGCTCTGCTAGGGGTAAAGTAGGAATCCACCCCCACCTCCATGATAATATGAGAAGGGGAAATAAGAGATTCTCTTAATACTGTTTCATGGGATATTAGAGAAAAAAAAGTAGGTAAAGGATTTGGAATATAGACTCCATAAAGGTCTCATCCTTGGCATCAACTGTCCTGGGATGGTGAGACTAGCCAAGATAGGCTAGACTGGTCAACTGAGGAAAATTGTGGTTCAGAAATTGCAGGAATCAAGGGAGTTTCTTAAAAAGGGGATTTCTCTTTCTCCCTCTCTCCTAGTTCCCTACACTCAGGAAACCTTGAGAGTTCCCTAAAAGGAAATGCTGACCAGATATGAGTTGACAAGTCTTTTAAATAGGAGGGAAAACCCCCCAACAGCTCTATGTCCGGTGATCCACCCATCCAGTGACTTATGAACACAATATACATTATACATGTAATGTATCAGCTATCTTTTATGGGTGTGTGTGTATGCACTACTTTTGTTGGCATAGGGCGGGTTTTTGTTGGGGGACGGGAAGGAGCTGTTGTGTGTTTTTCAAGGCAACCTCTCCTCACCCTTTACAATTAAGCAATTAAGAATCACTGGCCAGGAAGTCACTGGGAGCAAACAGGAAAGCCCGGGGGAAAACCTTGTCCAATCACTGAACAATAGCAATTCCTTTTAAGGTGAGTCCAGCAAGAAGACAGGAAATAACATGTGTTGACTCTAGCTCTGAGTGCAATCTATCAGCAAGGCCATGCTCACCACCTGCCTTGTCTCAGCCAGTCTCAGGTCACCTACCTGAGGAGGTGGAGGAAGATTGGAGGAAGACTTCTAGTTGTGTGGACACCAAGGGAAAAGCCCAGAGGAACAGGAAGTCGTTGGTCTGTGAGCCTAAGGTTCTCTTCCCTGTGTTGAGTCATCTCTCACTGGGGCACCAGGGAACCACACCTGCCTAAATTTCTGATACAAATGGGAAACCCCAGCAGCCAGGATCCCTGAGAGGTTTTACCTTGGGTAATCCCTCTTACCAAGACCGTTTACCTCTGGCATTTCCAACTGTAACATCTTTAGATCCCCTTCTTTCTCCTTAAGGGGAAATCTACATAGATGGAGGGGGCTCCCAGGCCCACAAGTTCAGCACGGTTGTATAATCCATACAAAGCTTTTCCATGAAAATAGAACCTTAAATGCATTGCTAATTCAGCAATAGTAATAGCTAAGACTTAGTGATCACTTACCGTGTACAGGAAGTGCAGTAATTTTCACAACAGTAGGCACTATTGTTGCCCTCATTTCACAAATCAGGAATTAAGACACAGAGAAGTTAAGTAATATTCCCATGATCCTCGTCTGTCTATCTACTATATCCATGACATTTAGCCCAGGGAAAAGAAACCAACATTTTATCTTCCACAATCTCTTGTTATGGACTCAGAGAATGTAAGATCTGGAAAAGTCTTTAAAGATAACTGAGTAAACTCATGATTTTATAGATGAGAAAACAAAGTTGGAGTGGGGTTAGGACATACTTATTCAAGTACCACAGAAAAACAGATGCATCCTTAGTCCCCCGCTTTTTGTACCTCTATTATGATACATTTCCCTTCTTCCCTCCCAAAAGAAATCACTCTTCTGAATTTTTTAATCATTCCTTTGCTCGTCAATTCTCCATATTTATTATTCCCATTTTTTTCTCTTCTTCTTACCATTTTTACCGAAAAAGCAATAGGAAAGAAAAGAAGAAAGAGAATGTAAAGGAAGAAGATGGGTGTGGAGAGAGAGAGAGGGTAAGAGAGAGGGAGGGAGGGAGAGAAGGTGGGAGGAGAGGAGAGGAGAGCAGAGCAGAGGAGGAAGGAAAGTAGGAGGAAGGTGGGAAGGGAGAGAGGAAGGGATGGAGAGAGACCATCTGCCTATCAATTACTGAGAAGCTAGAAAACTTCAATTGCTAGAGCCCTAATTTGGGCTTCAAGATGTAGGAAGGCAAGCCAAATCCCTTGTGATACTGGGTCAGTCCTGTCAGCTGATTCAGAGCTTCAATTTCCCCAACTTTCAAACCAGAGATTCACCATCCATCAAGACGCCCCAAAGCGTTCTGCCATCACCAAAGAAGGCCGCCCAGGGCCCTCTCCGCAGCCGTCGCCTTGCCCTCAACAAACATGGCTACGCGCGTGACGTCGAGTTCCGTCGCCTCCGCCCTCCCTCCTTCCCTCGGAGGCGGCGAGCATCAATGACGGCGGCAGGCTGGGCGCATGCGCGGCGGCGGGGCTCGGCCCGCGGCAGCGGCGGCGAAGGGGCGGAGGGGTTCTCTGCCCTCAGTTGCCAAGCTGCGGCGGCCGTGCCGGGATGGTGTAGCTAGGCCTGCGGGAAGGCGGCGGGGCGCGGGCGGGGGCGAGGCGGCCGCGAGGGCCGACGCCTCCTGACGGGCTCCGGTGTAGCGGCAGCACGCTGAGGGGGCGTCGCCGCCGCCGGCCCCCGGCACCGCCGCGGGAGGCCGCGCCCGCCATGGCGGCCCGGGCGGTGCTGGACGAATTCACGGCGCCCGCGGAGAAGGCGGCGCTGCTGGAGCGGAGCCGCGGCCGCATCGAGGGCCTGTTCGGCGTGAGCCTGGCGGTGCTTGGCGCGCTCGGGGCCGAAGAACCGCTGCCTGCGCGCATCTGGCTGCAGCTCCGCGGAGCGCAGGAGGCGGTGCACAGCGCCAAGGTGAGTCCCGCCGCCGCCCCCGCGCGCCAGCCTTCCGCGGCCCGGCCCCCGTGGCCTCGGCTCAGCCGGGCTCCTAGGGCGCCCCCCCCCCTTCCTCCCTGCTCTTCGTACTGGGACGCAGCGAAGCGCCGTGGTTAAGAGCGCAGTCTCCAGAGCCCACGGACCTGCGTTCTCAGCTTTTCGAGCCATCTGACCTTGGGCTAGCGGTTCAGTCCTGGGGCGCCTCAGTTTCCCCATTTGTAAAGTGGCGCTGACGAAAACACCTCCCTCGGAGGGCTATCGCGAGGATTGGAGTAGATGCTGTTGTAAAGCGCAGAGCTCAGTGACTGGCCTGGGGTGAGCGCGCTGCGAATGTTGCCTGTTATCTTTCCCCTCCCGACCCTCAGAATGGTGCGCAGGGCTTGATACCAGGGCCCACAGCCTCCTTAACCACCACATCAGCCACCTTTCTCTTCCCAGGTCTCCAGTACAGTGGTTCTGAACCTTTTTGGGATTTCAGTCCCTTTTGAGAATCTGACAAAACCGTTCTAGTGGTAAAATGCACAGAATATCAAGAAGAGATAGGGATGTTTAATAATAGTGTTAAAAAGAGCATTATTCATTGTATCGATATTATGTTCAATTAACATTTATTTAATGGTTATAGCACATCAGACGTTATGCTTAACACTTCATAAGGATTATCTAGTGCAGCTCTTAAAAAATCCAGTGAGGTGGATTATCTTCCTCTCTGTAAATTAACAGCTGGGGAAACTGAAACTCTGCAAGTGGTGACTCACCTTCTCTCAGAATCAGCATTTCAGGCTTATACCTACGCAACACCTTCAACTATTCCTCTTCCTTCCCGAGCCAAGAAACAGTAACAAAGCACATACCCCCCTTTCCCAGGTATGCAAGTTTCTCTAGGTTTTCCCGTCCATTACGTGGAGGCGCCAGGATTCAGACTTGGAGCCCTTGTTCTTGATACGTGGCTCCCAAATGATGAGCCCTCTGGCTGGGAAGAAAATGATCTTTTTTTGGCATCCGACTTCAGAAATTTCACAGTGTCCTTGGAGAATTGGATAAGCTGTAATTCCTGACTCCCTTTGATTAAAAAAAAAGCCTGGGTGCTGTTTGTTTAAATATCTTCAGAAGAGATAGGACTCTGTGATTCTTCTCCACAGCATAACTTAAAACATTGTAGATGTTCCATCAGTTTTACTTTCCTGTAGTTAATTTTTCTTAACTTTAAATTTTCTAAGTTTTTTTTTTTTAAATCTTTAATTTCTTAAGGTGGTCTCCATGCCCTAAGTGGGCTTGAACTCAAGATCCTGAGATCAAGAGCCACACGTTCTATGGATTGAGCCAGACAGGCACCCCCTAACTTTTAATTTTTAACTTCTTAGGCCCCTCGTTCTTTTCTCCCTGGCGACTGAATTTCTTCCTACTCTCCAGAGCTAAAAGGTTTGACGTAACTAAGTCCTCTCAATGCTTCTGAAAATCTCTTAGATGCAGTCATTCCTCTCCTTCTATTGCCTCTGCTGCAATTAAGACCTGCATTCTTGGTATGTGCCCCTCCCTTAGTTCGTTGCCCTCACTCCATTCCTCCCTCTTTTCCTCCCTCCCTAGTACAACTTGCATTTAACTGATCCTCCCACAGAAAATCATTTTCCTTCCCTGGGAACTACTAGGACATCCTGCTGGCTATCTCATTCATTCTGAACGCCTCCTCTGGAGATTAACGAAACATTTACTAATCCAGTCCCACCTTATTTTCCCAACTCTCAAGCTTAAACTTCTGCTGTCTTCTGCCTAGTCTCACTCCTTTTACTTCTGCTTCACCTGTTCCCAGTTCAGTTTTACTCAATATTCATTCCAAGTGTGGAAAGTGCTTCTTTGCTCTACAGAGAAACCTGGCATATTCTGCCAGACCCTCCCAAGGGCTGTTCTCTTGCCTGTCCTGCCCCTCATTTTAGCATAAGCTATCTGGAAAAGGTGTGTCTTACAGTATCTTGGAAGTAGGTGTCACTTGCCCATATATCTTTGTGATGTGTATTACTCATAATCCAATCCTCCCACTTGTAAGCAATTCTTTTCTTTTCCCTTGAGACTCATGGGTAGGCATTGAATGCCATAGTTGTTACTTGGTTTTGGAGTTTGTTTTACGATCTTTTGAGGAAGAGAAAACCATTAACTTAAAAATTAAGAACAGGAAGCAAACTTAAGCATGTACAATATTTTAAGTTAAGTTGTGGAGGAGGAGGAGGTTTTCGGGAAGGAAGATTTAGAGTAAATAAGTGTTTAAGCTAACTAGTAAGTAAGTCTGATTAAGATAAGATGCAGGTTACTGTTTTGGGTCCCTTCAGGTGGTTTACTTTGTTTTCCTGCTTTTAAATGTTAAGTCACTACATTTAGCTAATGCTAGGGAAGAGGAGAATGTGGAGATTTAGTTAGTTAGGGCTCCATTGGCTAGAGAGAATGGGGCCTAAAGGTAGAAAGTGATAATGCCCTAGGAGGTTAGAAAAAAAACAAAATGGCACACTCTAGAAGAGTGGCTACTTTTGTCAAAGGGGAAATGTATTGGGGGAAACCGTATTTGAGCTGGGCTTTGAAGAGCCAGTAAGATTGAAGAGTCAGAAAGTGTCAGACCCTCAAGGGACCCTAATGCCAGGTTAAGCCGTTGGGCCTTAGTAAGGAGTCAGGATTTTTGAGAGAAGGAGAGCTTGTCTTCTTTTTACTTGGAAAGCGGGAAGATCCAACTATGGAAGAGACATGTTTTAAGCTGGACATGGGTTGGTGACAAAGTTTTCACTGGAATTTGGCAACTGAGTGGATGTAGGGATTAAGGGGAGGGGTTTTAAACCTTAGTGTCAGGAAGATTGGTGGGTATGTTGTTTGACCTGTTGGTAGGCCCAGGTAGCCAACATTTAAAGAAAATGTATGTGCCAGGAAGTTCACTAATGGTTGCCTCTGGGCCTCAGGTAATCCACAGCCTAGTAGGGGAGACAAACTTGAAAACAAATAGTACAGTATGACACATGTTAACAATTTGAAGTATGTGCAAGGTGTTTACGTTCATACAGGAGAGAAAGGGTTGTTCTGCCTAATTGGGTGTTAAAGGATGAACAAGAGTTTTCCTGAGGGAAGAGCATGTGTAAAGTCACAGGGATGTGAAATAGTGCCAGTTTATCACTGATTTCTCAAGTCTAGAAGTAGATTGGTAGAAAGGGGCCAAGTCACAGACACTTGGGGCCTGCAGAAGAACATGGATTTTTACTAAGCAGGCAGGTAGTAGGGAGTCAGGGAAGGGTTGTGAGACCAAGAGTAATGCCATCAGATTTACATTTCTAAGAAATCTCTCCATGTCAGTTTTATATACCTATGCTTGTTTTTCTCAGGGTGGTCCATTGCTGGTTTGTGTTGATGTAAGGGCAAAAATTGGAGACAAGTGTTTAGTGGCTTTTATAGCAATGTGACATTACCACGAGGGCTGAAGAGGCAGTGTCTCAAAGAGCAGAATACCAGTAGAGATCATTCTACATGGGGACCAAGCAGAAGGGGGTTGAAGTCACGGGTGGCTGAAGTGGAATCAAAGGAGGATGAGGACTGAATTTCTGTGAGGAAGTGTAGGTACTGACTCAGTGCTGCCTCATTCATAGAGAGATCAAAGATGCAGTGCCTCGGAGGGATCCTTGGAGTCAGACAGTGATGGGGAGGGGTGAGGCTGAAAAGATCTCAGCCCTGGGAGCAAGAAAATAGAACTCTTCCTTTAGCTCTAGGAGGCACGAATTCCATGCTCCCTGGGCCCGTGTAGGGAGACTAAGCAGCTGGTTGATAGGGAGGACCTGGTGAATAAGGAAGGTGCTTATGCTCCGTGTGAGAAGGTGACTGCCAATGCTTAGTATTAGCCAATGACATAGTAGGGGCCCAGTGATACCTCATTTCATTATCTGAGAAAAGTCAGGGGTTTAGCTTTCATAATGTGAAATCTATTTTGTTTTTTAAGAGGCAACTCATTTATGCTTTAAAAACCATTCATGCTGTGAATAATACCTCAGTAAAATTTGCATTAATGTTTCCTTGTTAAAAGTGTATATCCTGTGGGGCGCCTGGGTGGTTCAGTGGGTTAAAACCTCTGCCTTCAGCTCAGGTCATGATCCTGGGGTCCTGGGATTGAGCCCCGCATCAGGCTCTCTGTTCAGCAGGGAGCCTGCTTTCCCTTCTCTCTCTGCCTGCCTCCTGCCTACTTGTGATCTCTGTCAAATAAATAAATAAAATCTTTAAAAAAAAAAGTGTATATTCTGAAAAAAAAAAAAAAAGCAACTATGCATGCTAAATCAAACATGTCAGAGGACCAGGTTCAGTTTTTAGGACCTCTTCTAGATAAAGGAGACAGGATGAGTCAAGATATGCTCCTCCCTCTCTCCCATTTGGTGAAGAGGGCAGTTGAACATCTTAATGGCCTATAGTATTGTCTCAGTAAAGTAGGAAACCAGTTCATGCCTGCAGAGGGAGGGTGAGAGCTGGAAGATGGTGGAGTATGTTAGGGTGGATGCAGTGGAACTTTTGGAAGTACATTGGAAAAGAACAAAAGGGGATTGGAACTGAAGTAAGGACCAGGGGAAATTAAATGGCCTGAATTTATAATATCACTTGATCCAGAAATTCTCCAGTAGGTGATGATTTCCCCCACTTTGGGTATTGGTAAAGCTAACACACAAAGGTCTAAAGGAATCCAAGATGTAATCGAACGAGGCAGAATGGGGCCCAGGAAATGCTTCTGAGTGGTCAGCATTATTTGGGTTAGAATAATCCAAAAATGTGTAAGACTTACCTTCTACTTTTAGTGACCTGACAGCGATAAAGGTTCAGACTGGAGAGGAGAAGGCAGAAAGGGGCATAATGAACTGTGAGAACAAGGGAAGGAGTAAGACCTTAGACCCTGTCCCCTCCTAGACTCTTGGAATCATAGATAGGGCAAGTTCAGTGAGTATTGGGGAATTGTAGAAGTTGAAGTGAGGGAGGAATTTCAGATTAGAATCTTGGATATGGAGGAATTCTGAGAACCAAGGAGTGGTGCCTCAGTAGTATGGGTATGAATGGAAGTGTGAGGCATCTGGAGATAGTACAGTGCTGAGTTCAGCAAGGTTCATAGCAGTGATTTGGGTGCTAACGTTAGTTTAGTTGGTTGATCCTGGAGCCTGTCCTGCAGGTTAACAAACAAGAGGAAGTAATGGGAAACAAATGGCTTGGCTGCTTGTACAAAACTGTCCATCAGCTTTTTGGGAGCTTAGATTTGTTAACCACAGTTGTCTGTCAGTTGGTGTTTCAGGCATTACCTCGTGACGTGACAGTGAGGAGCCACCATGAGCCATAGCCGGAACACCAGTCTGGAGGACTTAAAGAATAATTTGGAAGACTGGGAAGCCTTGGTGGCTCAGTTGGTTAAGCATCTGCCTTTGGCTCTGGTCGTGATCCTTAGGTCTTGGGATCGAATCCCGCATTGGGCTCCTTGTTCTGCTTCTCCCTCTGCCTGCTGCTCCCTCTGCTTGTGCGTGCTCGCTCTCTCACAAGTGAATAAATAAAATCTTTAAAAAGTGGGGGGGGGGGGGATTTGGAGGACTGATTAGTCTTAAACATTGAAATTACAGTATACTCAAGAAGCTATGCTAAGGTAAACCAAACATCTGGTCCATTTTAATTTGTGAAGAAGAGAGAAAGGGAGAAAGCGTCATACGAAGAGTTGGCAATCATCCTTAGGGTTTTTACTTAAATGTTTATAGAGTAAGAGAGGAGAAAGATAAGGATAAAAAAAAAAGGAATTCGAGTGGAAGTGGCTATTACTGCATTGACTTTAGAGAGTTAAAATGGACACTGTATTGTTTCATTTCCTTTTCTGTTAGGAGAGCTTGGTACCTGGTTTCATGAATGAATTCTTGAACAGTTGATTTGTTCATGGAGGAAATAATTTGTAGATGTAATACTGGGTAGTGACATGGAGTTTTTGTTTTGATTTTACCAGAAAGGAGGTTGGTGGCCTCTTTGCATTTCCTAGAATGATTTTTTTTAACTCACTATGGTTGTGAAAATCATCTTCTTAAGAAATGGTGGTTTGTTCAGTTTCTTTTTATGGTTAATATTTTGGGGATATACCAGAATGTTGAAATAAGGGATACTCAGACTGGTTATACTGGGGTCAAAGTGATTGCTCATGACCGTAGTTTCCTCTTCCTTATTTACCAGCTAGTATTGTAGGGTTTTAATTAAATCAAGGGCAACATTCTTGTTCTGTGTTGGCTTTTTACTAAATTAATATAACTGTATTAAGTTAGAAGTCTTGCATTTCAAAACCAAAGATGGGGGGGAGGGCAATACTTAGAGTAATTAATTAGAGAACTGTTTTTTTTTTTTTTAAATAAGTTATGTCCAATGGAAACAACATAGGAAACTTCTTTGTTTAAAGAAACTGAATTATTATTTGTTATTTTATGAGGTTCCTTCCAAATTGGAGGGTTTTGTTAAGTTTAGTACTGAGAGGATTAGTAGTTTGTTAGTTGATAAATAAAGAGCCACATAATAAATATTTTAGATTCTGTGGACTGTACCCAGTGTTTGTCTCATACTGTTTTTGTTTTTTGCTTTTTTACAACCTTTCTGAAGGTAAAAACGATTCTTATCCTGGGGGCTATACAGAAATTGTCCAGAGGCTGTATTTGCACTGTCCAGTATGTAGCCCGTACAACATGTGGCTATTTAAGTTAGCCAGAGTTCAATGAAATTAAATATTTACTTCTTCAGTTGCATTTCAGGTGCTCTGTGGCCACATGTAACTAGTGTCTACCAGTGTGGGCAGTGTAGTTATAGAACATTTGTGCTGTTTTGTCCAGAAGTTCTGTCAGACAGTGCCACCCTAGGTAGGAACTAATCCTTGGTCGGGCCTCCCTGACAATTCTCTGGTATGACATTGAAAGGACATGCAGCCATCCTTTTACCTTTTTCCTGAATTTCTGTAATTTTTGTTAATTGTGTCCCTTGTAATCATAAATAACTTCCAAGGAGGACTCTTGATCATAGAGACACATGAATACAGACTAGCTTCATTGTATTTGGAATATGGTTGGAGATAGTAGCAATTAGTAAACCTGGAGAATTATCCTCTGAGAAAATTTCATAAGGAACCTTCTGTTGCGTTTTTAATAGCCAGGTGGTTTTTGTTCTTAATTGCCTTTTATGGCTCTTTTATTCTAAAGTGAGAAAGCCGACCTCCAAAAAAATCAAGAAAGTCATGTCTCCATATTTCACCTATAGTATTTGTACATTTGCATGAATTCTTCTCTTCCCAAGGTTCCCAAAATATGCTAACATTTCTGGCCTGTCAGGAAGTGACTTTCTTTATATTATATGTAAGGCTGGGACCCTGTATGCCACAGAACAGGTACCACAGCAGTTTCCTAAGCATTGGTTCTATGCATGAACTACAGTCCTTGTTTTGTAATAGTGATGTTGCCATATATGATTCAGCGGGATTTGTAAATATGACATTCTAGTTATGGCCTGGGTTGCACATTGAATTTGTCTAATTTTATCCTAGTCAAACTGAGACAGATTGTCACTGATCCCTACGCAAATAACTACATTGCCGTGAAAAAGTAAAAGAAACCAGACTTTCCTTTTGATTTGACACAAATTAATGGTGTTACCCCACGTAAGAAATAGTTTTAGCATCCTTCTTGTTGGAAGGTAAAAGACAAATCTTTGTGACTGACTGCTGGGGACCTTTGGGAAACCCCAGAGATAATTTAGGAGTTAATGCTTTCAGAGTGGTATACTGCACAGCACTAATGTAGATGAATTCCAGAGATAAGTCGAGTGAAAGAAGATTTACATAACGTAATTCTATATATATGAAATACTAGATAGGGCAAAAAATTGTGTAATTATGGTGAAAAAATAGAATAATTAGAGCAGAACAGCTGGAAAAGGACATTAAACATAGACTGAGTATTACCAATACTAGGGAATCACTGTTCATTTTGTTGGGTGCTGTAATGACATTGTGGCTATATTAGAAAGCCTGTATATGTATGTGCTTACACTGCATTTGGTGTGTGACTCATTTGGAAATTAAGGATGTATCTGAAAAGGACCTTAGTTAACCATTTACTATTAGTCTAATCAAGATTTTAAAGGTAACTGAGGATATTGTAAATTATGCTTATGCTGCTAACTGAACGGCATATAACTTCTGATACTACAAAAGTTGTCAGTGTTCTAATTCAATTTAGTTGAACATATAAGCTTGTGTTTTTTGTAATTATAAATGTGAGTAATCATGAGTAATATAGCTTATCTGACCAGCAAGCCAGCAAAGTCTAGAAAGTTCAGATGTGTCTCTTCATAGGAAAAAAAATATATTAAAAAAAAATATGTGAGTGCATTGTGTTCTATACTGATGAAATCAGGAAAAGGATATCTGTTTTTAAATTAGCATTAGAACTATCAAATCAAACTGACCTAAGTTTTATTTTCATTGCGTGAATGGGATTCTTTTTTATTTATTTATTTATTTATTTATTTGTTAGAGAGAGCGAGCGAGCACAGGCAGAGAGTGGGAGGCAGAGGCAGACGGAGAAGCAGGCTCCCTGCAGAGCAAGGAGCCCGATGTGGGACTCGATCCCAGGACACTGGGATCATGACCTGAGCCGAAGGCAGCCGCTTAACCAACTGAGCCACCCAGGCGTCCCGTGAATGGGATTCTTAAATAAAAATTCGTTTGAAGTGTCAGTTTCTGTGAGTTTGTGGGATTTTTTTCTTTTGGTCCTTAAAAAGACTAACTAACATATTAGATGTTTAGTTCCTTTATTTTCTAGGAATTCTAGGTATATGAATTTAAGTAAAAGCTTGTTACTCTGTATAAACCAATTAGAACAGTGGTTCTTAAAAAACACTTCTTAAGAACAGTGGTTTCTTAAAAAAGAAAATTTTTAATCTAATTTATTAATACCCCTGGAGGTAGGAATATATTTCATACTCACACCGTGAGAAATAAAGGCTTTCCTCATTTTATAGATACAAGCATTCAGAGAGCTTTCAGTTCTGATTGCACAGTGTTAGACATACGTCAGAAGTAATCCAAAAACACGAAACTGGTACAGATTTCAAAAAGGCTGTTCTCTCAGTGGTGCTGAGACATGTTTTACACAAACAGAAAAACAGAAAAGACGAAAAACAGATTTTCTTGTAGTCTCTCATCCAACAGAAAATAGATCCATTATCCACTAACAGATCCCTTGGTCAGACACTGTAAAATCAGTTTCCTGTAGTCTAGGTTTGTGTATACCAAGGATGTAGTTGAGGCTGACCTGGTAGTATGTAACCAACGGTATAGGTGTAGAAAGGGACATGTGGCCAAGAACTCTAAAGCGAAAGCAAAATCAGAAGAATAAAAAACAAGGAAAGAGCACCAGTAAAAATCTCTTCCTGCTTGGGATTCACTCTGGGACCCAAAATGAGACATGGTTGGGCTTACACAACCATGCAGTCTTCTTTGTGGGCCATTCAGTTTAATAGCTCCAGGAGTCCACTTGGACATCTCCATGAGTCCTATAAACTGCCAAAGTGTAAATTTAAAAAAAAAAAAAAGCTTGAAACATGACTTTCAGGTAGATAACTTATGAATGAGGGAACCAGCAGGAATGTAAAACTGTTTCAGAAGGCATTTGAGGATCTGAGTATTGATCTACACTAAAAGAATAGTGGAGTAAAATTACTTGATGAGATACAGATTGCTTTATATCTCTCAGAGCAGTATAATCATAATATTTTTTTCAGTCAAATGGAGATACTGACATCTCTGCTGGACAAAAAAAATCTACATTTTAATATGTAGCATCCCGGTTTAGGCCCAAATGAGTAATGAATGGTGTGTCAGACAAAACTAAATTTCCCAGAGAATTAAATACTCTGTGGGTGGGCCAAAGACAGTGCTCCATTATGATTGAAAAGACAGTGCTCCATTATGATTGAAAGGCCATCCTTTTGCCTTATTTAGGAGTATCTAGAACTTTTCTTAACATTATACAAACTATTAAAATGGGACACCCCACCCCCCACCTCCTTTTGGTCATCTTGGCCATTTTCTCTTTGACAGCGTTACCCAGTCATTGGTACTAGGCTGGATGTCAACCTGTGTTCTTAAACTTCCTAATTTCTGTTTGAGCGCATATTTGTTCAATGTTTATTGTTCAGTTCAGGGTTTCTCAGTAGTGGCACTATTGACATTTTGGTTGAGAATATTTTGTTGTTCGGTTGTATTGTGCTTTCTAGGATGTTTAACAGCATCCCTGACCTCTACCCCCTAGATGCCAGGAGCACCCCATCAGTGTGACAGTCAGAAGTGTCTCCTGACATTGTCAGTGCCCCCAGGAAGAGCAAAATTATCCATGGTTGAGAACCACTGTGTTAAATAACCAAGGCCAGGCCCCACACTGTCTCGTTGAGTTGTGTAAATGCTGTAGTTCAAATAATGAGATAACTGGTGTGCGTAGAAAACATTAGCATCTCCCTTACCCAGTTCTTGGAAAATGTTTTTGGATGAATATAAGGAAGGAAAGGTTAAATTAGGCTGCAGAAATAAGAAAATAGACTAAAATCCAAACTACAGAGGACTTTGAATATGGGTCTGAGGATCTTGAACATTAATGCTCTGTAGTGAGGATCTTTAGAAAGTTTTTGAGTAGGGAAGTGAAACAGGTAGGTTTTCACATGTCACCGATGCTGTTAATCGGGGGTGAAGTCTGACAAGACCCAGAAAGAAAGGTTTAGAGTTGGTTGCAGTAATATTCACGTGAGACAGGATTTGTGAAAAATTGCAGGTGATGAGAAGGAAAGAAAGCTTTCAGTCCAGGCAACTGTGTTTCATTTTCAAGGGAACTTGGACCAAAGACAAGTGGAGAGAGCTCTGAGCTCTGATGCAGATCATTAAATTTGAGGCACTTGTGGGACAGTCTGGTAAAAGTGTCCAGTGGATGGATAGTTTGCAGCCTGATAGTATTAAGGGCTAGAGATGGAGATTTGGAGTTGACATCATAGAAATAAAAGTTATGGTAGGAACCTGAAGAGTCTCTGAGAGTATAATTGAGGGAGAGGATCAGAAAGGCACCTTGGGGAAGGCATACATTTAAGGTGCAGTAGGAAGTGGCAGCAGAGGATTTTGGGAAGTAGTCAGAAAGATAGGAAGTGGACAGCTAGCGGTATTTCCAAAGTATGGAGAGGAAATAACTTGTCAAGGAGAAGTTGGGCAACCACATTGTGCTACAGAGAGCCTGAGTGAGTAGGAGAGTACAGAAAATGGGCCTTTGCATTTGACAATAGTTGTCATTTCTGGCATTCAGGAAAGTGGTTTCAGTTTGAATGGGGGCAGAATCCAGATTTCAAAGGGTTGGCAGTGAAATGGAGTTTAGGCTACTTTTTTCAAAAAAATGTGGCAATAAAGACAGGGGTGGAGCAATCCTATACCAAGGCAGTAACGCTGAAGAAAGTGTTCTGTAGGATCAGGGAAACCCACACAGGTTTGTATGTGGGCAGGGGTGAGTAAAAAGAGAGTGATGAATCAAGACCTGGGAAAGGGGCTTGGCTTTGAAGCAGAAGGAAGGAGAAAACAAAGTCATGAAAGGTAGAATTTTTTAGATGAAAAAGGAGAGGCAGTTGAAGACGTTCACAGTGTTGGCTTTTGGACTGTGATAAAATAATTTATTTTACTAAGAGTGAGAAGAGTAACAAATGAAGTTCAGTATCTGAAGATATTATTTGGGTAAGAACGAAGAATAAATTGACCAGGGGAGCTGAGGGTTTTGGAAGCTGTAGAAATTTCAGAGATTTACAGAATGGGGATCAAGTCAAGGGTAAATACTGAGTATGGTCCCTGGTCCTGAGTCAAGAAGTAACTCAAGAGTGAGTACGAAGGAAGTTCTTCCCTGTGGAGCCGTTAAGGCACCCCTCTTGGGAGAGCACTTGGTAGACATTTTAGAATGAGATTGAAGAGAAAGATGGAACAGAAAGCAGATGTTGGAAATGCACTGGAAAAATGGCTAATGTGGTTATTTATTTTATAGCAGTATTATTAATATAGATAACCAGATAGAGACCTAAAATGGATCTGTTACAGATTTGTAGATTAATGATGTTAAAAATCTTTTTTTTCCTAAGTCTTATATGGTGCTTCGAACTTAGACCTATTCTGTGTGATGCGTGTCAATGTCTAAAAATCATATTACTCCTCCTTTCTTTTCTCTTAGAGATAATATACAGCACCGTTTATGTAAGAGTCTCCTAAGTATAAGAAATCTTTAGAATTCTAAAGTGTGCAGCCAGAGATGGGAAGTGTTTCAAAACATTTTAGGAATCTCTCTGTAATGTATTAAGAGCTTCCTTGACTGCATAGTTTCTTTTTCCTCGATGATTTGTGGTCCACTTGAGTGTCTTCTGTTAGCACAGTTATGCTCCTGGCAGCTGCCAAAATGTGTTAGAACTGTACTCACGCCACCTGATCTTGAGTTGCTATGGCTTTTAACCATTATGTCTTCCTTAAATTTGTTTTTGCACCTGTGCTGTCAGTTGGCATTTGCTGTTACGGGCTCTGAAAGTAGTACTCTATGTTGTTCCTTCTATACTTTGAACCAGCTGCTTCAAACCATATGTGACCTGCGAGACAAGCTGACAGAGCCCCTCACGTGTGCGCCCGTAGTCAGCGATGGTAGATGGTGATGGTAGATGGTGCAGAGAAACCTTTCCCCGGTCAAACCTGTGGACTCTTGAGTAGCCACTCTGATCTTTTCTGGTTATAGATATGTTCTGAATGGCACACATTGCCAGGAACTTCTGTTTGGATTTGTGAAATGTTAGAATAGAGAGAAGAGCTGGTTTGTAGAGGGTAGAATAATAGAAAGTCACTTTACTATATGAAAGGGAAGTTATTATTATATATATCAGATGCCCCCTCCCCTCCTTTTTTATACTAAAAAGCCTGAGTAAACAGCATATGAATATTGCAAGATGGGGGAGACAGTTTTTGACTAACACTCAAATGTTGAGATAACCAGTTACAGCCAAGTGCAAATAATGGATACTTGGGTCCACAGATGCTTATCCATGCAACTGATGGCTAGACATCTAGACTGCAGTAATACTGTATACTTGTATACTTTATTATTCACTTCTGAATTTGAACATAAAAATCAATTGTTGCTACTTAGTAATTCACAAGAGTAAATTATTAATGAAAAACTGGGAGTCTGAATCTCAAGGGATAATTACTCCTTTCTTTTGGGAGTACACACAGATTTATGCATGTGAAGCTGTAACAAGCTCTTAGTACAACGGTCCCTCAAAACTATGCATTTAATCTTGTAGTAATAGTTTTAGTTTCTTAGCGAATAATGTCAGATACTCTGCTTGTATTGGGCATTTCTCTGCCAGTCCTCCTGGTGCTTACACACTGAGAGCCACCGGAGCTCTCCTGAGGCCTTCTATGATCTTTTCAGAGGATCTAACTTTTACTTAATTTTTTTCTCTGAAAGATGGTAATCTAAATAGTAGCTGGATACCTCCCCAAGAATACTTCCTGCTATGAAATG
Organism: Martes martes; assembly: GCF_963455335.1. Lineage (NCBI taxonomy): Eukaryota > Metazoa > Chordata > Mammalia > Carnivora > Mustelidae > Martes > Martes martes. Next base: position 34,061,258 of record NC_137905.1, read on the forward strand.
ATTGCATAAGCAATGAAAAGTAAATTGATTTGTTTGTAAATAACACATCATATTTATAATTTTAGAGTGTGTATTTTCTGTAAGTTCAAATGTATAAAAATGAATTTGATAAAAACATACAGACTTCTGTGATCATCATTAAACAAATTATATGGGAAATCTGTATACCTTCTCAATTTTGCTGTGAACCTGTAATTGCTTGAAAAAATAAAGTCTTTTTAAAAAAAATCAAAGTCAGGATTATCACTCATCTTTGCAGTTACCTGTCCTGTGTCAGCATCCAGTTTAATTTTACTTTTTTTTTTTTGGTTGCATAGCATTGAGAACATCCTAAATCAGTCAGTACAATTACAATTAATTAGTTATAGCTCTTCTTGAAGATTATACCACTCCAGAAAAGTAACATGTTTGTTTCAGAGATGTTTGTTTCAGAGATGAATCACTCACAATATTTCAAAACTGCTAACATTTCTTAAATGTCAGATGAGAATCAAGCAAAACAAAACACCAAAGCTATCACTAATGTAGCATCGCAGTATGTTATGTATCCATTTTAAACATTTTTTATTTAAATTAGGAAATAAGGAGAATACCAAAATAATATATGCACATGGTTAAAACAAAAAAGTAGTACTGAGGGTTTTTGTAAGAAACAGTAACAGTCCCTTACTTCATAAAGGCAACTACTTTTTACTGTTTTTAGCTGTTTGTTTTGATGGTTACCCAAAGAATTATAAATAATATACTGCTGCTGTTATAAATTTTTGGCATTATCTACTTTCTTTAATAGATGAGGTGGGGCACCTGGGTGGCTCAGTCAGTTAAGTATCCAGCTCTTGGTTTCAGCTCGGGTCATGATCTCATGGTCCTGGATCAGAGCTCCTCACTGGGCTCTCCACTCAGTGTAGAGTCTGCTTCAGATTCTCTCTCCTTCACCCTCAAACGTACTCTCTCAGTCTGACTCAAATGAATAAATAGAATCTTCCAAAAAAAAAAAAAATCAATGAAGCAAAAACTACCCTTCATTTTCCCATTTGCTACAGTCTGAATCTTTGTGTTCTGTCACAGTTCATACAGTGAGATCCCAGTGCCTGATAAGATAGTATTAGGAGGTGGGGCCTTTGGGAGGTGATTAAGCCATGAGGGGCTTCAATGAACTTAATACCCTTATAAAAGAGGCCCAGGAGAACTCCTTTGCTTCTTCTACCACATGGAAATACAACCAGAGGTCTGTACCCAGAAAGAAAGCCCTCACCCAAGCACACTGGCACTGTGATCTTAGGTTTCCAGCTGCCAGAACTGTCAGAAGTTTCTGTTGTTTCTACGCCACCCGGTCTGGTATTTTGTTACAGCAGTATGAATGGACTAAGACACCTATATAGTTATTTTGTTTTTAGCTAAAGTAGGAAGCAAGGTTTATATAGTTATATGACTTATGTAAATATTACTGCAAAGCCCAGTATTGTATTACATTATGTATTCCTTCTGATACAGCTTTTAATTTTTACTGTAATTTATCTGCCCTGTTTTCATTTACTTGTGAAATATGATTTAAACACATCCTTAATTTTGTACAGATACTCATTGAGCTTCCTTTTCCAGGAGAACAGTCCTTGAGCCTCCTTCCCTCCTCCACTCAGCTAGTTCCTCAGCTTGTTTGCTGCACAGCTATAGTCTTTGGACTTCTATTTGCCAATCTTGGATTGGATTTACTAATTACTTCATCTCCCTTATTTTTGGTGGCCTTCATCTTCAGATAGTTTCTCAGGAAACTGTGAGAGTGATTTTGTTGGCTTTTAGCATGTCTAGAAATGTCTTTAATATGAATGGTTTAGAATTATAGATTGAAAATCACTTTCCCTTAGAATTTTGAATGCATTGCTATCCTTTTTCCCCCCAGTTGTCCAGATCTACTGTTGAGAATTTCTAATATTCTGATTGGGATTCTTTTATATGTGCCCTGTTCCCATCCTGCCCCCAGGATTTTTTTCTTGTGGGCCTTTAAAAAGTAATCATGCTTGGATATTCTTTGGACCCTTTCAAGATAGTATCTGTGTTCTTTAGTTCCCAAACAGGATTTGATGTAATTTTTTCACTAATCATACATGGGGTCTTATGTATTTTAGTTCTGGGAAATTATTTGTTTTACTTCTTTATTAATTGACATTCTGTTTTTGTTTTTGATTTTGATTTTGTTTTGGAGTGTCACTTATTTGGGTTTTGGATATCCTAGATGGACCCTTAAAGTTTCTTTTCCCTCCTGTTTTTCAGTTTGTTTTTGTGGTACTTTTGGAGAGGTTTCTTCCACTGTGTCTTTGAAATTCTTCTGTTGACTTGTATTTTGGCCATCATATCCTTAATTTACTAGTACTCTTACTTGGATTATTTGTCTTTCTTTAGCATCTTGATTTCTGTTATATGAACTCATTACCAGATTATATGTTTTTGAAAGCACTAATTAAACTTTTGTTGAACTTTTCTTTCCTACCCTGCATTTATTACCTGGTTTCCCTCTAGTTTATGTTCTACTCTGTTGGTTTCTGTCTTTCATATTTGAGATTTTAATCTGGCAGGGGTCCTTTTTATATTTCATATGGAATCTGAAAAACTAGTTGGAAGCCTTGTGTCTGGGCAGGATCTGTTGTTATGTGGGCTTTACAAATTGGATCAATTGGAGAGAGAGCCCTTGTTTGAGAGGATACTTGTTTCAGAAGCTTTTTATCTGGAGAAGAAACCTCTTCTCTTCTCTCTGGCTAATAACTGCTGGCATTCCACTGAGTGGGTGTGATCAGCTTTTTCTCATCTGCACAGTAGTCTCAACAGTATTTGACTCATGAATTCAACCATGCACTTATGCTAAACAGGCAGCATTACTTAAATATTAACAGGTAGCCAGGAGATTCCCATTCTGAGTAAGATAGAACAACCAGACTCTACCCTGTCACTCCTACTGAATATAATTAGAAAACCTGGACAGAATCCATGGAGCAGCTAATACGAGGGCTCTGAAAATTAAATAGTAGGCAGACTGGGTTAGAAAACCAGAATTCAGAGCACCACCAAACCAGTGGTGAGTTTGCCACTTTTTCCTCTTTTTGGTCCCTCATCCTGAATTCAACGTTGCTCAAACTGAAAGTGGAAATGATCACCAGCACATAGAAAGAGCAGTAGGAGAAGCCCTCTGGTTTGGGCTCCAGGGGCAGAATAGGGAGCACCTAATAGAGGGCAAAGGCCATTTTCTTCATTCCAATGCATACCAGCTTCCAGCCAATCCTGTGATGGTGACAGGGGGAGGTTGCAGGAACCAAAGTTCTGAGGGAGGAGAACCTTCCTCTCCAGTTGGTGCAGTTGTGGTCCCAAGAGGATGGGGCCAGCCTCATTACTTTGTCTGTGTCTATCCTCTGGGATGACCCAGGCAGAGCTGCAGAAGTACAAGGCAAAGTGGGGTAACCAAAGCCCCAACTTTCTAACTGGAAGACTGAAGAAAAGAGCCTCAGGGAACCAGAAACCAGAAAGAAACCATAAAAATATGGCAGAGAGGGTAGAGCTCAGAAAAGTGACTCCGTAAAGTTTTGATGATCTCTTGGGTTTATCCCAAAGCTACACATGTGTGGATCTGCTTTTCATCAGCATAACAAAGACTTAAAAACTGAAGTAACAGAAAAACTACCACCTAGGTCCCAGATTGGCCTCTGGTAGCACATATGTGGGACAGATACAGATAACATTGCAGAGACTTTAAAAACTGAATTAGCACTAGAGTCACAGCTTACTGAAGACAGGTTGCAGCTTGCAGCCAGAATCTAACGAGGTCAATTACCTGTTAGAACAGAAGTATCAACATTCATCCTAGGATTTAAATAAGACTCAGAGTCTCATAATATTTAGAATGAATACAATACAAAATCACTTGGCATATGAAGAACAAGGAAAATATCAACTCTCATGAGAAAAGACAGCAGACACCAATGCCAAGATGACACAGATGTTAGAATCATCTAACAAAGACTTTTTTTTTTTTTTTTTTTTTGAGAGCATGCCCACGAGTGGGGGGTGGGCAGCATGAGAGACTCTCCAGCAGACTCCCTGCAAAGTGTAGAGCCCAACCTGTGGCTGGATCTCCTGACCCTGAGATCATGACCTGAGCCAGAATCGAGAGCAGAATCAACCCTCATCCGACTGAGCCACCCAGGCATCCTTGTCTTGTCTGTCTGTCCTATCTCCACACCCATTGTGGAGCCCAATGCCGAGCTCGAACTCATGACCCCAAGATCAAGAGACCTGAGCTGAGATCAGGACTCAGACACTTAACTGACTGAGCCATGCAGGTGCCCCATCTAGCAAAGACTTGAAAAACATCTGTTATAAAAATGCTCCAACAGACAATCACAAATACTCTTAAAAGTAATTAAAAAATAGAAGATTCAAAGAACCAAACGGAAAGGTTAGCAGTGAAAAATACAGTAACCTAAATTAACTCACTCGATAGGCTTGATTTTAAAGTGGACGTGACAGAAGAGTCACTGAGTTTGAAGACAGAAAATAGAAGGTGTCTAGGAGTGTCCGGCTCAAATGGTTAAGCATCTGCCTTTGGCTCAGGGCATGATCCCAGAGTCCTGGGATCAAGCCATCGTTGGGCTCTGTGCTCGGTGGGGAGCCTGCTTCTCCCTCTCCCTTTGCTGTTCCCTCTGCTTGTACAATCTTGCTTCCTGTATCAAATAAATAAATAAAATCTTAAAAAAAAAAGTAAAAGTTATCTAGTCTGAATGAGAGGAGACAGGAGTGTGGCGTTAAAAAAAAAGATGTGGAGGGGCACCTGGGTGGCTCAGTGGGTTAATCCTCTGCCTTCAACTCAGGTCATGATCCCAGGGTCCTGGGATTGAGCCCCACATCCGGCTCTCTGCTCAGCAGGGAGCCTGCTTCCCCACCCCCCTCCCTGCCTGCCTCTCTGCCTACTTGTGATCTGTCTGTCAAATAAATAAATAAAATCTTTATTTAAAAAAAAAAAAAAGATGTGGAGAAATAATGGCTAAAGATTTCCAGAACCTGGCAGAAGATGTAAACATAGTTTAAGCTGCTCAGTGAACACAAATGGAATAAGTTCCAATACTTCCACACCCAGACGTCATAACCACAGTGCTGAAAACTAAAGACAAATGAAAAATTATGAAAGCATTTAGAGAAAAACACATGTAGAATAACAGCAACTAGAATGAGTACAGGTTTCTCATCAGAAACTACAGAGGCCAGAGAAATGACACAGTATTTTTGAAGTGGTAAAAAATAAAACAAACAAAAAAATGTTACCCCAAAATTCCCTATCCAGTGAAGTTATCCTTCAAGAATGAAAGTGAAATAAAAATGATAAAAATTCTCATTTTAACAAAAACTAAAATGAAATCATTGCCAGTAGCCAGTTCCAAAAGAATTGGTAAGGGAAGTTCTTCAGACAGAAATGATAAATACATGGATAACTGTAATAGATTACTTTAGCTTCTTGAGTTCTTTAAAATGAGTTAATTGTTGAAAATAAAATTTATAATGTAGTCTGATGGGGTTTCAAATGTGTATACATGTAGTTTATGTGATAACTGTAACGTGCAAGGGAGGGCAGAGAAAATAGAGACCAAGGTAAAGGATGATAGTGATGTTCTAAAATTTATACCCAGGGGCTTTAAGTTAGGGAAGTGACTGAATGATGGCCCAGAGAAGTCAGTGCCACTGAAGGAAGATTTTGATTATATCTCCCGGGAGAAGGGTGCATACTTCGCTATGCTGGGCTGTAGGTGAAACATTGGGCTTTGGTCAGGAGGCAGAAGCAGGAGCAAGGGGGAGGGCAAGGCAGGATAGAATAAACCATTTGGAATTGGCTAGTTTGGGTAATTTCAGTGGCCTTGGGGCATAAAGGCTGGTTTTAGTTGTCTGATTCCTGGCCCAGGCTTGATACAAGGTAAGGGAAATACTGGCTTAGTGTGTGAGTTTGATAAAGAGATGGTTGTGGGGGCATAGCACTGGATCAGTCAATCTGGACACATGTTCACCCCTGCTAGAAATGAGAGGTAAGTCTCTCCTCAGGTCTGAAAGGCCCCCTAAGATGTCAGAGTATCATAAGATAGAGAAAAGCATGACTAGTGCCGATGATAAGGTTTATACATTCTTGAAATGATAAAATATTGACTTTGAAGTGGGTCAGGTATGTTATAATTGATAGCATGACTGCTTTAAAAACTATACAAAGAGATATAGTAAAAAATAGAATAAATTATAATACTAAAAAATATTTGTATAGTGCAAAAGAAGGCCATGTAGGGAAAAAAAGAATTAAAAGTCAGGAACAAGCAGAAAATAAATAAATGGTGGACTTAAATCCAAACATTTTTTTAAAAAGTAAATAGTATAAACACACCAATTAAAAGAGATTGTCAGAGTGGATTTAAAAAAACATAACCAGGGACACCTGGGTGGCTCAGTTGGTTGGACGACTGCCTTCGGCTCAGGTCATGATCCTGGAGTCCTGGGATCGAGTCCCGCATCAGGCTCCCAGCTCCATGGGGAGTCTGCTTCTCCCTCTGACCTTCTCCTTGCTCATGCTCTCTCTCATTGCCTCTCTCTCAAATAAATAAATAAAATCTTAAAAAAAAATAAAAAACACAACCAAACTATATGGTGTCTTCATGAAAGTTATTTCAAATATAATGATACAGATTAAGTTCAAATGAGGATAAAACATACTGTGCAGCCATTAATCAGAACAGAGCTGGAGTGGCAATATTACTGTCAGACAAAGCCTTCAGAGCAAAGAGGAATATTTCCATAATGGTAAGAGGGTCCATTCACCAAGAAGACGTAACAGTGCTTAAATGTGTATATTCCTAATAGTACAGCTACAAAATATATGAAGCAAAACCTGGGAGAACTGACAGGAGAAATGGATACAATTATAATTGGAAATTTCCGCATCCTCTCAACAAATGACAGAACCATCAGAAGATCAGCAAGAATGAGAACTCAACATCATTAGCCAGCCAGATCCAAATGGTTGTTTTTTGAACATTGCCCATCAATAGCAGAATGCACATTCTTTCCAAGTATCCACAGAACATCTGTCAAGATAGACCATATCCATAAAACAAATCTCAACAAATTTAAAAGAACAGAAGTTATTTAAAATGTGTTCTCTAATTACCAAGGAATCAAACTAGAAATCAATAACAAAGATAACCAGAAAAATCTTCAAATATTTGTAAACTAAGCAACACTCCTCTGAATACTGAATAATTTCTAGAGAAATTTAAAAAATACATAGAACTAAATAAATGAAAATACAGCATATCAAAATGTATGGGATGTAGCTTAAAGTATTAGTGCTGAAAGAGAAATTTATAACTACTTTAGAAAAGAAGAAAGTCTCAAATCAGTAATTGAAGCTCCCACTTACAGGAATGAGAAAAAAATAAAAAGAGCAAAATAAGTGCAAAGCAAGCAACAGGAGGGAGTAGCAGAAGTCAATGAATTTGAAAACTGAAACAATAGAGAAAAATCAGTGAAATAATAAGCTTGTTCTTTGAAAAAAAATCAATAAAATTGACCTCTTAGCAACCCTTAAGAAAGCAGACAGAAATTACTAATGTCAGGAATGAAACAGGGTATCAACTGTAGAGTAGACCCTGCAGACATCAAAAAGATAAGGAAACACTACAAACAACTCTGCACGCATAAAGTTGACAGCTTAGTAAAAATGGGCCAATTCCTCAAAAAGTACAAACTACCATAACTTACCCAAGATGAGATAGATCATTTGAATAGATTTAAAGCTATTAAGGAAGTTGAGTTAATAATTTGATAATTCTTATAAAGGAAATCTCCAGGCCCAGATTGTTTCACGGGAGAAGTCTACAAAATGTTTTGGAAAGAATTAATGTCAATTCTACACAATCTTTTCTAGAAAATACAAGAGGAGAGAATACCTTTTTCACTCACTCATTATTATCCTGATGCTAAAACCCGACAAAGATGGTACAAATGGAAACTACAGACTAAAGTTCTTCATGAATATAGTTGCAAAAAATGTAAAAATTCTTAACAAAATATTAGCAGGTAGCATTCATCGATATATTTATATATCAGGACCAAGTGGCAGTTATTCTAGGGATACAAGGCTGGTTCAGTATTCAAAAAATCAGTCAGTGCAACCTACCATATTAACAGGCTAAAGAAGTGAAGCCACTTGAGAACATTTGATACAGTAAATAAAGCATTTAACAAGTTTCAATACCTATTCATATTCCTGTTCCTGGATAAGTAGGAATACAGGATGACCTCCTCAACATGATTTTTTTTAACATATAAAAATCTAACATCATAGGGCTGCTTGGGTGGCTTAGTTGAATGTCTGCCTTCAGCTTGGGTTGTAATCTCAGGGTCCCCCCCGACTTGTGTGTGCTCACTCTTTCTTTCTCAAATAAGTAAAATCTTAAAAAAAGAAAAGAAAATCACAAGGAGTCTATAAGAAAAAAATCCTAGAACTAGAAATAGGTTTAGCAAGGTCACAGGATACATGATCAAAATCTATTTCTATTTATTAGGAATGAACACAGAAATCAAAATAGAGTGTCATGTTCTGTCACTCCAAAAATCAAGTATTTGGGTGTACAGGGTTTGTATGCTCAAAACCATAAAACACTGATGAAAGAAAGCAAAGATCTAGAGAAATAGACTTTATCCTTACAGCAGGAGACTCAGCAAGTATCTGTTATCCTCAGGTCAGTCTCCTAGTTTAACAAAACTAAATGATAGCTAAACAAGATTATTCTAAAATTATATGGAAAGGCAAAGGAACTAGAATAGCTAAGAACAATTTTATAATGAATAAAATAGCAATTACTATTACCATCCAGTTTCAAGACATTTTGCAATTACAGTAATCAATTGTGTTGATTGTGTTGCATTGGGGCACCTGGGTGGCTCAGAAGGTTGGGCCTCTGCCTTTGGCTCAAGTCATGGTACCGGGGTCTTGGGATCGAGGCCTGCGTCGGGCTTGCTGCTCGGCAGGGGGGGCCTGCTTCTCCCTCTCCCTCTGCTGCTCACCCTGCTCGTGTTCTCTCTCTCTGTCAAATGAATAAATAAAATGTTTTTTTAAAAAAAAAGATTCTGTTCTGTTGCATTGATGAAGGAGTAGATACCTAAGCCAGTGGAACAGAATAGGGAACCCAGAAATAGCCCCACAAAAGTATGACCAACTGATTTTTGACACCTGCAAAAGTAATTAGAGAAAGGATATTCTTTTCCAGAAATGGTGCTGGAGCAATTAGATATCCATAAGCAAAAATATGAACCTCACCCTTAATCTCATGTCTTATACAAAAGCCAACTCAAAATGGGTTGTAAATTTAAATGTAAGACTTTTGGAAGATTAACATAGGAGAACTGTCTGGGATCTGGGGCTTGGTGAAGAAAAAGCCAATGAACTAAACTTCCCTAAAATTAAAAACTGTCTCCTGTCACAAAAGACCCTGTTAAGAGGATGAAAAAGCAAACTAGAGAACAAAATATTTGTAAGCTGTGCATCTGGGAAAGGACTCCTACCTTTCTAGAATAACAACAACTCCCAAAACCCCACATAAAACCCAAATATTCCAGTTAGAAAATGGACCAAAAACTTGAGCGGACAGTTCGCAAAGGAGGGATATAGATGGCAAATAACACATGCAAAGATACTCAGTATCACTTGCCATTAGGGAAATACAAACTAAGACCATGAGGAGATACACTATACTTTTAATAGAACAGCTAAAATAAAAAATAGTAGCACTATCAACTGCTGGTGAGAATGAGGAAAAACTGGATCTCTTGATCTCATACATTGTTGTGAGAATGGAAAATGTTAACAGTTATTCTGGAGCTCAGTTTGGCAGTTCCTTGAAATCTAACCATGCACCTACCATATGGCGCAGCATTTATCCCAGAGAAATGAAGAGTTAAATTCACATGAAAACCTGTTCATGAAAATTGTTCATAGTAGCTTCATTTGTAATGGCTCCAAACAGGAACAACCAAAATGCCACTTAGTAGATAGTGGTTAAAAACCTGTAGTTCATCTGTATCATGGAATAGTACTCAGCAATAAAAAGGAATGAGCTTGATACATGTAATAGCTTGGGTGGGTTTCAAGAGCATCATGTTGAGTGAAAAAGGCCAATCTGGAGGGGCCTGGGTGACTCAGTCAGTTAAGCGTCTGCCTTTGGCTAAGGTCATGATCCTAAGGTCTTGGGATTGAGCCCCGCATCAAGCTACCTGCTCAATGAGGAACCTGCTTCTCCTTTTCCCACTGCTGCTCTGCTCTCCCAGCTTGTGCTTTCTCTCACTCTCTATCAAATAAGATCTTAAGAAAAAGGCCAATCTCAAAAGGCAGAAACTGTATAATTCTATTTATGTAACATTCTTGAAGTCACAATATGATAGAGACAAAAACAGATGAGCAGTTGTTGGGGGTAGGGATGGTGCGGGTAGAAGTAGGGGTAAATAGGACTAACAGGTGGCATGAAGGTAATCTTTGTGGTGATGGAGTCATTATGCTGATTGAAGTGGTATTTGCTTGAATGTGATAAAATGGCACAGAACTGTGTACACACTATCAGTGTGAGTGCCCTGGTTTTGATACTGTGTTGTAATTAGGTAAGATACAAGTAGTGATTGGAAAGGACTGGGCGAAGAGTACACAGAACCTTTATGTCCTGTCTTTGCAGCCTCCTGGAAACCCATGATTATTTCAAAATAAAAATGTTTTTAAAGAGAAATAACTTCAAAACACAACCTAAATGCAGCATAGTTTCAAACAATTGGTAGCAAGATGTCCATTTGGACGTGTTCAGGGAGGCTGACATCAGTATTTAGCACTCTGCTCACACATTCAGGAAAAAAAGGATGTTCAGTTACTATACTTTGTGTTTAACGCAGTTACCGTGTTGCAAAATTAGCAGACCGCTCTAATAAACAACCAGCACACCTCTGTCCTGCACCAGTCATCTCCCATCTTTACCAAGCCCACCTACATGCCAGGTTTATCCAGAGGACCTAAGGAAGCAAAGATCTTGTGATTGAACATGATACAGCTTAGATCAGATGTTTCCTCTCCGACATTTTCCTCCTGTTTCTACTCACAGGGATATGTACCCATTGGTATATGAATTCTCCCTGAAGCCGTGTGACCCCTGTGACAACAAGCAGGCAGCAGGGGCAGGGCTGCAGAACCTCACCGGAGCCCTTCAGTAGCAACATTTGGGGGAGCGCTGTTCTGATTTTCGTGTCAAGTATGGGTCATGTGTTTCCAGGTTCATTTCTTATAAATGTCCTTCCAGAAAATTTGCACTAATAATTTAGGAGTGTTATTATTTAGGAAGCACTTACTAGATACAAGACACTGTCGTCAGAATTTTACTACCTCGTCGAATTTCCTCAAAACACCTGGGATCGCACCATCTTCTCACTCCTATACGTGGGGACATGAGGTTAGAGGGGCTGTGGAACTGCACCAAGGCCTCCAGACCCCCAGAGCTGGGGTTTGAGCCCAGGAAACAGACTCCAGCGCCCACATTGCTCAGTGTATACCACCATGCCTGAGTGTGTGCATGCATGCGTGTTCATTGTTCACATCATTCACACTTTGGCCTCTGGGAGCAACCTAATTGGCTGGAAACCTGTTCCCTTTCTTACCTCACTGAGGCCTTGTTTAATACCAGATTTACTAGAAACTCTGGTTTTCTATCTGAGAGGGGGCAGTACTGTCCAGCACTCTTTGGTTCTTTCTATTTAGATCTACATTTAAACAGTCTGCCCTTTCTATTAAAAAAAAAAAAAGACATAAAATTATATAGACTATGCATTGTTCTAGCCAGCTGGGGAATTTATTTTATTTTTTAAAGCTTTCAGAATCTCTGTTTTATCTGGAAACTAAGGGCAATAGTAGCAAAGCAAAAGTCAAGGTTTATTCTGGAGTAAACTCTTTGACTTGATTATCTTATCTCTTAATTATGTCATTGTATCAATAAATACCTGGTGACAAGCAAAATGTTTGTTCTTTATAGATGTAAATAAATCCAGTCTTGTCCTTACCCACTGTGCAGTTGGGCACACCCCAAAGATCACATTGCAGGATACATTATTGAAAATGTTAACACAGGCTTTTTAGGCAAAATTTTCAAGTCCAACAGAAATGATTAAGCAACTTAAATCTGTTATCTTGAATCTTTTATTTAGAATGTGGGATTTTTTTCCCCCAAGTTATTAGCATGCTTTTGATTTGTGTACAGCTTGACACTTGTCATTATGTGTAACATAATAGGTGCTATAAAGAGCTTTTGTAAATTGATCTAATTTCTTAACTCCTCTTTACAGGAATATATTAAAGGAATCTGTGAACCTGAACTAGAAGAAAGAGAATGTTACCCCAAGGCCATGCACTGCATTTTTGTTGGGGCCCAGAGCCTGTTTCTGAAAAGCTTGATTCAGGACACCTGTGCCGATCTCTGCATTCTGGACATTGGTCTTCTTGGCATCAGAGGAAGTGCCGAAGCTGTAGTCATGGCTAGGAGTCACATTCAGCAGTTTGTAAAGCTCTTTGAGAATAATGAGAACCTACCTAACAGTCAGAAAGAATCCGAGGTGAAAAGGGAATTTAAACAATTTGTTGAAGCTCGGGCTGACAACTATACAATGGACTTGTTGATTTTGCCCACTTCCTTGAAAAAAGAGCTTTTGACACTCACACAAGGTGAGGAGAATTTCTTTGAAACGGGAGATAATGATGTTATTGAAATTGGAGATTCTAAACAAACAGAGTTTCCACAGAATGCTGCCACAGGGCTGAATATTTCCAGAGATGAAATTGTTTTACAGGAAGATGCAAGAAATAAAGCTGGCACTCCTGTTTCTGAGCTTACAAAACAAATGGACACGATCTTTTCTAGTTCACAAGATGTACTTTTTGTTCCAATAAATGGTCTAAGCCCAGATGAAGAGACATTATCCAAAGACAGAATTTGTCACAAAAGGAGATTTTCTGATTCTGAAGAGAGGCATACCAAGAAACAGTTTTCTTTGGAAAATGTTCAAGAGGGGGAGCTTCTAGATGATGATAAGACATTAGCTGGAAGTGTAATCATTGACTTATCCGATTCTTCTGCTGATCCTGAAAATTTAAGTCCAGATGTAAAGGACACTACTGAGGAAATGGAATACAACATCCTCGTAAACTTTTTTAAAACCATGGGCTATTCCCAAGAAATTGTTGAAAAGGTCATTAGGGAGTATGGGCCAACTACTGAACCATTATTGCTCTTAGAAGAAATTGAAAAAGAAAATAAAAGATTCCAAGAAGACAGAGAATTTTCACCTGGTACTGTGTATCCAGAGACTAACAGAACCAAAAACAAAGGTGTTTGTAGCAGCGTAAATGAGCTTACAACGGATTCCACTCCAAAGAAAACACAAACTCACACACAGCAAAATATGGTGGAAAAATTTTCTCAGTTACCGTTCAAAGAGTCAAAACCATGTACCTCAAATTGCAAAATTAATACTTTCAGAACAGTGCCAATAGAACAGAAACAAGAACTCTGGAGTTCAAACCAGAATTACATTTGTAACATGGACCTTGAAACTGATGGCCTTTCACCCTCTGTTGTTCCTTCAAGTCCCAAAGAAATTGTCAGTTTTGTTTCAAGAGGAGCTTCAGGTCACCAACCCAGAATTCCAGTTTTTCCTGAAAATGGTTTGCAGCAGCAAGCAGAGCCCTTACTTCCAAGTAGTATGAAGTCTCCCTGTGAAAACCGTTCACGGTGTTGTAGCTCTCCCCAGTCTAAGCCAAATTGTCCACCCCTTTCTCCACCGATGCCACTGCCCCAGCTGTTACCTTCAGTTACTGATGCAAGGTTGGCAGGACCGTCTGATCATATTGATTCCTCCGTCACTGGCGTTCAAAGGTTCCGAGATACTCTGAAAGTACCCTACAAGCTGGAATTAAAAAATGAGCCAGGGAGAACGGATTTGAAGCACATTGTGATAGATGGGAGCAATGTCGCAATTACGTAAGTCCACTATTTGCAAGTTATATTATAGTTGTAAATAGGGCCCTAAGCAGTGTCTCAGAATTACATGCAGTTGAAGAAACTTATGCTATGCATCTGTCTAGCTGGTCGATTTTCTTACCCGGAAAAAAAAAAAAAAAAAAAAAGCAGCTGTTTGGAAAGTTGTGTTATTCCATCTTCTGGAGTTGTAAACTTTGCTTTTCATGAACCTAAATTTCTGAGGGTGAGAGATAATAGAAAATTTGTCTTCACTTCTGCATTGCCTAGTCAGTGATAACAGTATAGAGATTTTTACAGCATTAGCTGCTGTTTTTTTTTTTTTTTAAATCGTTAGGTTCTTAATACCATGAATTCCATTAGGTTCTGAATATGAGGATGGAGCTTAAAGACGAAAAGATTTTTCTGTCTCTTTATGCTACAGTATGTTAGGCTTCTAGGCAAGAGTGCAGTGATAATGGATGTGCTGTACTTCTGTTGTTCTTTGTTGATAGAGTGATAGCAGTTTCCTTTCTAAGGAAGTTCATCAGTTCGAGCTTCTTCATGGTCCTCTGCTGCTATGAAAAGCTTGTATATTTGCTTTAAGCAAAAAGAGTTAAATGATCATTTCTATTTAACCTGTCTTAGAACCCTCTGAAGAGTCTGTGTTTTATACATCTGGTACAAGGTTGGGTTTCTTCTCTAAGGGGAGGTTTAATACAATGACTTAAGAGGAGGGGGGATCAAGTGGGGGTCTCTGCCCTGCTGTGGACCAGCTGTTTGACCTCATGTAGGTTCCTGTCTCCTGGGTTTCACTTGCTGTAATCTGTTGCCTTTGCCCTGTCCTAAAGGGCACCTTTATCATGCCATTTCAAACTGGTAGGTAAAATCTCTCTCCAGTTTTCAAAATCAGTCACTCCGTTGATTTTGAAGAAGTCTGCAAGGTTTGGCATTTTAAGTGGCTGTCATTTAAGAAAAGGGGCATCTGGACGCCAGATGAAGACGATGAAACTCTTCTAAATTTTAGCGAATGTGTATGTGACCTCTCTCCTAGGAATTCTCTAAGTGCTATATATTTATTTTTTGGTTTTGTTAGTTTTTTACTGAGTTTTCAAACAAATACATAAAAAGGTAATAGAATGAATCTGTTTTTGGATTTGGGATTTCCACGTGCCCATCCCCCACCTTCAGTAGTTCTCAGCTCATGGCCAGTCTTGCTGAGCCTATACCCCCACCTACTGCCTTTCACCCAAGTTATTTTAAAGAAAAGCTCAGATATGTCATTTTATCATTAAATACTTCAATGTCTGTTTTTTAAAATAAGGATTCTTTTTATTTTTTGACTGAATTGTTGATGCTGTGTTTTGCTGTCAAAAGAAAGAAAAGAAAGAAAGAAAAGTCCCAGCATTCCCCATGTTAATGTTTGAAGATAGGCTGGAAAAATACGTAATATACTTGTCTTCATTTCTAAATAATACTGTTTGTTGTCATTTCACTTTGCTTTTTGGCAGTTCTTTTCGGGGAAACCCAGCAAATGGCCCACAGCCGCATAGCATTATCTAAGTAAAAATGTAAAGTGCAGTTTCAGTCACCCACAGTTCAAGCGCAGCACCAGTTCCTCATTGTTACGATTTCTTTAGCCAAGTGGTGATAATAAAATTTAGGTCATGATTGTGAGTAATAGTAATCCTTTTTCAATTTTTATAACTGGAAAGATTTCCTGAATTGGTGTTCAAGGACTAAGAAATGTAAATTAACATAGAACGAGCAGTGATGATGCCACTATTTAAAAACGTTTGAGAGTAGTAACTAATGTATTTCTCAGAGGGGTCACTATTGGAATTTAGAGTGGTACTGCTAGAGTGGTACTGCCTTTCATGACAGGATTTTTTGCATATCTAGTCCCTCCTACTTTGCCCATAGTGTGACACCCGAGAACACTCGCACATATTTCCTAACACCCATGGGTGCAGTGCCATTTCTTTTGAAAACCACTGAATTAGTGCACTAAGGGAAACCACGAGCAGACTTTCATTACTTTTCCTTTTAAAAGCTGATTATTTGGGGAGGATTCCAGTTTTCTTTGAATTCACAGATGTCTGTGTTTAAAAGCAACTACATATTTATAAGGATGTATTATCCAAAAAAGACAGACTTATACTTAATTTGATAAAGATTGATCTGAAAATATCAGTAACTAAAATTAACTCTTATCCTGGGGGGAACTGCTTAATAGGACAGGGTCTTATTTTGGAGTGATGAAATGTTTTAGAACAAGATCTAAGTGGTGATTGTACAATACTATGAATGTACTAAATGCCACTGAATTGTTACTTCAAAATGATTATATTATGTGAATTTCAACTCAACATTTTTTAAATTTGGGAAAAAATTGACCTTTATTTGAGATCACTTTGATAGTAAATGTGGATTCTAGATTGTACATTCTGTGGAAGAAGTAATTTGTATGTGTCCTGTTAACTGAAATACCCCCAGGGTCCATGGTGCTGGCACATGGTGGGCACTCAGTAACATTCTGTTGAATGAATGAACTAAAGACTTAAATATTAGGATTTTTAAAATGACTTTTCCCCACTCTTTTATAACTTCCTATTCCAGTGATCAATTTAGATTAAAGTTTAACAGAGACATTTTTCAGCAAATATTTGAAATCTTAAAACTGAAACATTTATTATGTTTTAGGTACTTTTCTCTTTTAAAATGTAATCTTCACACTGATTTTGTGAGATAAAAATGATCTATACTTTTATAACATAAAATGGCTTAAAAATCTTATCCAAGATTTCACAGATAGGAGATATGGGCCCATAGGCTCCCAGAGCCATCATACATCCTGCCTCCTCCCATTGAAAACGAGGTTGGAATTTTCAGGCCTTGGCAATATAGAGTACTTAAGTCTTGAGTTCCTTAAGCATTGCAGAGTAAACTTCACTTATTTGACCCAACTGGTGCGAAAGTAGTTAAAAAGGAAATTTGAACTCTTAAACAATAGGATTTGTTGGTTTGATCCTACTCTGGAGCAGCTCAGACCTACCCATCTCTGGGTGTCTGCCAGTCCTTTATTATATTAGCCTATCCAGCATGCTGTCTGCAATTCATATACACTGTGAGAAATTCCAAAATACCCACTTCATGCTGCTAATTATGCGTATCTCTACTTGGTTTTTCCCCTTGTCACCATGAATGAGTCAAATGATGAGTAAATGGAAATTGTTTGTGGTGCAAGGCTAGACATCACAGTGGTGGCTAGATAACACTCAGACTCGGTCACTTTGAAACTTCAGCATTAGGACACCTGACTTATCTGGGTAGATAATTTTCCGTGTAGATGAGGTTTGCCCCTTCACTTGCCAGTGCTATGTATTTTCAGCATTTTTTTCATGCTAGTCTTCTATACCAGGGTCCCATGGCTTTTTTTATTAGTGGAAACTATAGACGGAAATGACTCTTTTTCCCAGGGTAACTCCAAAAGAGTTTTTTCACCATTTCCCCTACATTGCATGGTCTGGTTCTATCACTACTGTGAGTTTTTATCAAGCATCTGTTGCCCATCTCCTCTCTGCTTGGGACATTCTTCCTTCCAGTTTAATGCCTGCTATAATATGGAAAACAACCAGATGATGTAACTTGTTTCCAACTACATGGAATAGGAGTTTAAATCTCCCTTGAGAGCCCACACACCTGGCCCCTCGGGCCTATTAATCTGTTCATTCTGCATTTGGAGCTGGAAGCCCCAGACCTTTGGCCCTCCCAGAAGTAGGGGAGAAGTTACGGTATGTAAACCCTTTGTCTCAGAGTCTAAATAGACAGTTGATCTGGGTCTACCTGTCAACAGGTTCCTCTTACTTGACTGCAGGGAGGTGAGGAGGCACATTTCTGCCTAGCCAGGATGTTGGGGAGTTGAAGTAGGAAGCAACAGGGACCTTCTGTATTACTTGGAGGACACGAATTTAGCTCCACTTGATTTTCTTGTATAGTTCCATTTTTTGGCTGAATCTATGTGTTTTCCACCATAATTTTGAACTGCTGTTTTTATTCCTAAAACAGCTCTCAAGATTTTTCAAGGTATCCACAGTGATTTAATCTTATCACTGAGGATAACATTGGAAATTAGTACAGAGCTAATGTTTCCGGAAATGCCATTACTTCCACTGTAAGTTTGAGTGTGTTATAGCGCAGCAGGATTCCGTCTACTTGCATTTCCCTTCATTTTCCCCCGGGACCCAGTGGGACAGAGCTGGATTCCACCCACTTTCTACTGTTGCACTCAAAAGAAGCTTTAGAGGGAGGGAAAAAGTTAGTACACATTTGTAGCTGATGAATAAGCCAAACTTTACAAGCCTTTTTAGTGCATTTCTCTCAAGGATTGTTCTTTTCAGGACTTAAATAACATACATATCCCTTGGTTTTTCTAAGAACCAGTAGGCTGTTTTTTTTTTTTTATTTTTTTTATTTTCATGTTCAGGCTGTGGTTGACATTAACTCTGGGTGTGTTCTTGCTGTTAAGCAATTAGAATGATTTTTAAAGTTTTTTTGTTTTTTTTTTTTTTAAGATGACGCCTACAAAATCTACCTTCAGCCTTTCTCCAGTAGCAGATGTCCTGTTGCTACATTCTTGTCGTGTTTTGAATGCTTTTAGATAAACAGATCACTGCTGAGTTACTTCATCAAGAAGGTTTACTTGCATGTGTTTTCTGGGGCAGAGTTGATGCCGGTGCAGTCTCTTATTTGTGGCTCACAGAGAAGAGAGAGTGGGCTTTAGCCTCTTGAAGGAGAAGTTTCTGAGCTGCTCTTCTGAGTGTCAGACGTTTATTGAATGTCCAGCCCATTTCTCCTTCGTGAGAATGTAGATTTAGGTGGGGACAGTCCCAGTGTAGGGTGGTAGGAGGGGCACTGGCTTAGGAGTAAGGAAGCCCGAGTAATCCCAGCACAACCACCCTGTGGCAGTGCAGCCTGGGAAAGTTGCTCAGCCTCTCAGGGCTTTCATTCTTTTTATCTAATAGGAACCTAACTTCGTTCCTTCTCCTAAATTCTGTCATTCCGGTAGACCATACAGGATAGCAAGACAGGAAAGAGGAGAGATGATTGAGGACCTGTTTCTAGAAATGGCTTCATAGAAGAAGGTCTGGAATTGTGTGCCTAGGGCATTGGAGGAAGGTATAAGAGAAGGTCTACAAAGATAGCAGCAAAAAGAAAGCTGTTGAGGAACAGGGTGATGGCAAGCCCACCTGGCCAGAAACGGGTGTGATAATGCGTGGTGATAGCTAGATCCCTCCTGACTAGAGAGGTATGGAAGGGACCTTGAAGCCATGCCCTGAGTTTGTTGAAAGGAATGCTGCCACTGATGACCCTGAGCAGGATCGAAGGCCTGATAGCTGTATTTCAGGGTCTCACTGGAGTTGGAGGAGGAATGGGAACTTGAGACACGTTGTGCCTGAGGTGGCAGGACTTCTAAGTGATAGAATTCTCCACCAGGTAATTTTGATATGGAGACACTAGATATAAAGAGAAGACAGGACTGAAGATGCAGGATTTCCTGTCACTAGAACCTAAGTGATTATTGAAATAGTGAAGATAGATTATGCTCATTTCATAAACTGTAGCTTCACAGTTTGGGGGTTTGAGGTTTTTTTTTTTTTTTTTTTTTTCTCTTTCTAATATTCGTGGTTAGAAAATGGATCACCACCAACAAAATGTCAAACTTTGAAAACCCTTTTTTTTTTTTTAAATCTCCATTTTTACTTAACTATGGGAAAATACAGTTTAAATATTTTTTCTCGTTTCTTTTGCAATTTGTTACCACATTTTTGGGTGGGGTCAGTTTTTAATCCACTATACCAGGGGTTGCAAACTGTGAGCCAAATCTGGCTACCACCTGTTTTTGTAAATAAAGAACACAGCCACACTCATTCATTTCCAGTTGGCAGACTTGAGTGGAGCAGCAGAGACCATATGGCCTGCAAGGCCTATCTGGTCCTTTACAGAAAATCGTATCCTGACTTACATTCTATACAGTTCATTGTTTGTTTGCATCTGCTCCCCACACTTTCTGTTTCCTTCAGTTAAAGCATCTGCCATGGCCTCCAGTTAGTTCCACTGGAATTGTGTCCTCAACTTATCTCTGGGAAGCTGTAAAACTGAGTAGGTTTCACAGTTCCCTAGAAAGGGTATGGAGCCCTGGAGCTGGAGGCATCTGCAGCCTTTGGAAGTTGTGAGGACCATGGGAAGAGTCATGTCTACTTCTGCTTCAGCAGCAGGTTTCTTTTTTTCTTTAAGATTTTATTTATTAGAGAGAGAGGGAGGGAGCATAAGCAGGGGGAGCAGCAGAGGGAGAGAGAGAAGCAATCCCAGAACCTTGGGATCATGACCTAAACTGAAGGCAGATGCCTAACCGACTGAGCCACTCCAGTGCCCCCAGCAACAAGTTCCTTAATAAAATGTGTAAAATGTTCTTAGAGGTCTAATGACCAGGCAGGACTTTTTGGAATGGGCTCTCTAAAAAAAAGCAAAAACAGAATAAAAAGTGCAGTAAACAAGTATTACAATGAAGCTCAAACTGCCTTCTCTCCCAATAGCATGTTCAATTAGATTGAACAAAGTACAAGAAAAATCATAAAGCTATTAAGAATCACATCTCATGCAAAGTCTTTTGTCTTGGCTTTGTAAAGTCATAAACTCTGCATTTTGGTGCCAAAGAATATAAAAGAGTATTACAGGGAATTTTGTTGCAATTGTTTTTGTTATATATGGAGTTCACCTTTTCACTTTTTCATAGTGAAACTTAACATACTTTAAGCTGAAATGAATTTTGTTTTCTTCTAGCCACGGTCTGAAAAAGTTCTTTTCTTGTCGTGGAATTGCAATTGCAGTTGAATATTTTTGGAAGCTTGGCAACAGAAACATCACTGTATTTGTCCCACAGTGGAGAACAAGGCGTGATCCTAATGTCACAGGTAAGGCAAACTGATCCTTCCAGATTTCTCCTTTTCTGGATGTTTAATGAGTTGGCTTATATTTGCAACACATGCTACTTAGAGCAGAGCCATGTGCCTTGGACAGCAGCTTTAAAAGCAAAATGGTAAATCTGTTGCACCCAGTAGAACAGCATAAGAAGTACTTGGGGGAAGGATGGAAAGTTAACATAGTTGTTTATATGGAAAGTTATGTTAGAGTTCTTTATACATACAAAAATTTTCCCAACTTTCTGAAAACTAGGTTAAATCTATCTTTCCATTAGTCTGGGCTTCTGCCTCATTTAACAGTCTTTTTTAAAATGGTCACTTGATAAATTTGGGAACCCGCATAGAGAGTGTTTTTTGAGCAGTCTGTTTAATAGCTTAACATAAATTACGTCTGTCAATCGTGTGGTACTGTTGACTGCAGGCCGCATACAGACCTTTGAACTTAGTGAATCATGCAGCAGCCCAGAGAAACCTAAGGTTGTTTCTTAGGTCACAGTAGGAGGAGTGTCCAGACTGTGTCAGACAGCTTAACACAGCAGCGGGCCTAGACACAAAAGGTAGATTGGGAAGAGAAAGGGTGAGTACAGAGCTCACCCAGCATTTGAACAGGAAGTGAAACTTAGTCACTGTTGAGGTGGAAATCGTAAGACCACACATTTCTCAAGTATCCCAACTTCTCTCATTTTGGAGAGCATATTTGTCTTAACTGAGGGTGCTTGAGGACTAAGGCAGAGCCACTAATTTTTGCAGTAGGACCTGTGAGAGCATGTTGTGAGCCCTCCCGTGAGCTCTCCATGCTGTGCGTCTCTAGGACAGTAAAACACTGGCCAGGGTTGGGGAGGGGGACAGTATTTTAGTCTAAGCCAGTAGTGAGTACTGTTGCAGGGGATACTCTCTCACCCCGAGCTAAGTTTAGCTGCTTTTTGCCCATTGACTGGTTTTCTACAGTTTGGCTTTGGCCCTCTTTTCTTCTGTATCATGAAAGTCAGTAAAGGTTCATGCAGATAACTGAGAGCAGTTGGATACAATGCCAGCCAGAGGGATATTTTGACAGACTCTTGGAATGGGGTCCACACAGGCCTTCTTTGGGATGGGGCAGAGCCTCGTGTCCCTGCCACACCCTCTGCTTCCAACCCTCTCTTTGGAACTTGTGTCGCCAGTCTCTCTGTCCTACTGATTATGATATGAGTGTGAAAAATTCCTGGATGGTAGGATACATTAAATACAGGTTTATGGCCTACTCTTAATTTCAGGAGCAAATGAGTTGAACTTTTTTATATTTAAAAAATAGCTAAGGTCAGTTTTTACATTGTATTTGCCTTAGTTATGTATGTTCCTTGTTTTTTATTTTTATTTTTATTTTTTTTTTTCCTACCCAGTGAGTCAGTACATTAAGTCTTCTTGAGTCAGTAAAGGTTCTCCTAACTCTCCAAGTGAAACATTTGGGGGTAGTTTCATTTATTTGAACATCTGGGAAGATAGCCTTTTTCTGAATGTGTATTCCACTTATTCCATGAACAGAACAGCACTTCTTAACTCAGCTCCAGGAGCTTGGAATATTATCTTTAACTCCTGCCCGGATGGTCTTTGGAGAAAGAATTGCTTCTCATGATGACAGGTACGAAAGGCTGTTTTCCTTCCTGAGATGGGTGAGGGGTGCTGAGGAGCCCACCACCTGCTCCATTGGACAGTTCATGGTGCTCTTGGACCCCTATGCATAAAGGGCTTAAAAGATACAGGGGTTTGAGAATTTTAATGTTTATGGTCATTAAGGTTATATACTCACTCAGTGGATTATTATTTTTTTTTGCTATATGGGTTTAGGAACATCACCTTAAGTCTGTTTGGTTAGAATGTTTGTTTATATGCTTGTTTGTATTCTTAATAAAACATAATTGAGAATCCATAAGTAAAAGCAGACATTGAGTTCTCTTTTTTGATGCATACTAAAAGTAATGTTTGAGTAAAGTTTGTCTTGTCTTAGGGTGTCAGCCTCAAGAATGTTTTTCAAACATCTCCTCCTGGATTCATCTCCTCCTGGTTGATTTTGGCCAGTGACTTAGTTTGTCATTGCCATACCTGAGCCCTCAGTACTTCTTCCATGTAATAAAAGATGGTCTCAGCTGACGCAAAGTGTGATAAGAGTAAGCTGCATTTCTTAGGTTGGTGGGTCACTCAGAAAGCAGGTGTTAGTGCATTGGAGACAATAGGCTTTAATCTGCACTTTTACATTTTTTTCTAGCAGCCTTACTGAGCACCAAACCAAGTACAATGCACAGAGCTAGGCTCTGGGGACACGTGATTCAGACACATGTTCTGCTGTAAGGAGCTTGTGATTTAAAGAAGGCACACAAATATATAAGGTGGGGTGGGTTGTTGTGGTTGAATAAGAGAAGGTCCCAAACATGACCAGTGGCGTGACAGCCAGTTTTTCAAACCCTCCTCTTTGGAGTGAATTCAGTAGTAGCAACCTTTACCAGTATCTGGGAACCTAAGTAGTGGCCTCTTGTTCTTTCCACTCCCGCATTCACCCCCTTTATGGTATTCTGGCCTGAAGCACTTAGAATGTGCTGGTGGTTTTGCCTCAGTATTCCATCAGAATGGTCCCCCCACATTGAAGACAGTGTTTAGCTTGTAACCCAACTTAGTGAATGATAGTCAGATGGGTGAGAGATGAAAAGAGGAGAGCCCAGCAGTAGGGAGTTGGGGGAGAGACTAGGGATGACAGCAGACGTTCCTTAAGCAAAAGGTTCGGAGGGCCTTCTCACTGACAGCCCCTTGTCCTTCTCCAGGCTGGAATGAGAGGCCAAATCAGATGGGAAGAATCAGAGTTGATGTGAGAGAATAGCATGAGAGGAAGTGGAAAGAGAACAGCACTTCGGGTGGGGCAGGGGTGAGGAAGTACTGGGAGACCAGGTCCCACTCCAGTTCCGTGATACTGGCCTCAGACCCTGCAGTGCTCGGGTGGAGGGTCAGGTGGACTGCAGGGCTTGTGAAGAGCCTTCAGATCTCTAACACTGTAGCTGCACACCTGCAGAATTTGAAGTCCTGTGCAAGTATGCAGACTACATAAGCTTGTGCTTAATTTATTATGACTCTGGGTTTTTAGCAGACGTGGATCTATGTCTTGATTCATGCACTCAGAAGCCTTAACTACTTTTGTTAATACCTATGAGTGAACCTCATCACTTACAACTCATGCCAGCTAGGAATAGTTTATAAAATATTCAGTAATAAATCAAAATGTATATTCATACTTTCCAAGGCATCCTAAGACTTCTGAAACTAATGAGGCTGGTTTTTTAATTCCTTTGAAGTTTTCACTCTCACTAATAAAAGCAGTTGTTCGCACCTTCAATTCTAGTGATTCTTTTAATGTATTGTTTGTTGTCTTTGTCTGCATTGCCTTAGACAGATGCGGTCACCCTGACTGAGGGATAAAACTCAACATTATTATCCTCACAAATCTCTCATTAAGAGGGTTTGAGCATGAGTAATCTGCCGCAGTGAACTAGAATTCTCAATATTGAATTCGTACCCTTCCTTATCACCAGTGCAGCTTCTCGTAAATGGCATTTGAGTGAATCTGTAACTTGGGCTAAACACAATAATAGTTGTAGACATCAGAAGTCCGAGCAGAAGATGTGAACCTGTGGGTTTTTGTTTTTGTTTTTTTAATGCAAGGCTGATTGTACCAAGCAGCTGACCTCAGAACCAGAGTACTGTAGCTTAGCAACCAAAACTTGAATAGTGATTTCATAGGTTTGTCACTCGAATTTATTCTCAACTTTAGTCCTCATGGATCATCTGATGACCACTATCAGTTGAAACAGATAGAAACAACTTTTCTAGAAAAATGTGTGAATCATGGTTGAGATCATTTTTAAAAAGACAATAATATTGTATGAAAACCAAACCTTCATTATGATCACACTAATAATTTCAGAGGTATTCAGTATTTCAGATTGATCTTCAGCTGACAAGGACTTAACTTTTCTACCTCCTAGCCATAGTTAAATTCTTTGGTGATTTTCCTATGAAGAGGAAATCCTTCTGTTTTCTTATAACATAGCTTCTGTAAGCCAGGAATGCCTGCTTGCCCATTTTAACCTCTTATATTACTATAGGTTTCTACTACACTTAGCGGACAAAACTGGTGGCATAATTGTAACAAATGATAACTTCAGAGAATTTGTGACTGAGTCACTCTCTTGGAGAGAAATTATTACAAAAAGGTAATATTTTCTTCTTTGTCTTTGGTAAAGTGTTTTTTGTTGTTCATTGTTCGGTTTTGTTTCGTGTCCACCTTGGCCCTGCAGAAAGCAGTATAGGGAAATAAGAATAATCCCCATCCCGTACTATGGCTGGTCCCTCTAGGTAAGTGGGGGTCCCAGTACAAAGCTACAAAACCAGCAGGGGATGTATAGGCACGCTGTGGTGGCTGCAGGGTGTCTTTGAGAGATCGGTGTTCCCTGACAGGAGGCAAGAGGCCCATGTTTATGGTGTGGTTAACTCTTGTTAACAGTGTAGTGAAGCAGAAGTGGCCCCTACCTTGGCCTTGCCCTGGATGCTAGGGGAGACTTTGGCAACTCACTGGGCATCCGTACTTGACCAACCATGAAATACAAAGGTTGGATTTAATGACAGCTGTGATTCCAGCAAGACATCAGGACCAAAATCAATCTGCTGGTTGAGTTTTTATTTCTTGGGAGTGGGAAGCATATTTGTGCTTTTTAATCTGTGATGCTTTTCTTGACCTTTTACCACAATAGTTAAATCACATACATTGAAACTATGTTTGATTATCATCCAGAATAAAGTCAAGAGTAGAGCATTCACAGACGTGTTTTATTTGTGATGATACTCTGAATGTGTCCGCCTGCCTAAAGATCAGTGAACACTGGGTTCCAGGACTTCTCGTTAACAGGCATCATCTGATCGAGTTACCTAACAGCACCAGTCTGTGATGGTGCCACGGAGGAGGCCCGTATGCCACAAATCTAAAAACGTAAATCAGCATACCTCAAGCTGTGTGTTAGTAGTAGTGTGTAACAGCTACAACTGGCTATTTACCTCTGTTGGGGTTTCACAGTTGCCCCTTGTCTGATATTTGTATTTTGCTAAATCATTAGAGGATTTTGGAAAAAAATTCTTTACTGTAAAATGCCCAGGTGTGAGTTAACTACTCTCTGCATTTTGACTCACATGCTGTTAATAAGCTGTTCATGAGAGCTGAACTGAGAATTGGTCTTTGACCTTCTGGGCACACTTAACAAGCCATCAATCTTCGAGGACATGTTTCTGTTGGATCTTTGCCCTGGACTCATTGTCAGTATTTATTGGACACTCCTCTGTGTGTGAAAGGTCTAAATGCAGTCAGGACTCATGTTTGTACACCAACCCATTGCCTTCAGAACTCACAAAACAAGGCAGAAACTGAGGGCTAGACAACCAACGCAAGCACTTGGCCTTCTTTTCTTTCTTATATCTTGCCCAGACTTACTAAATCATACTGAACTGATCTCAGATTTTCTTTCCTCATAGATCATATTGTTTTGTTGT
Source organism: Martes martes (assembly GCF_963455335.1). NCBI lineage: Eukaryota > Metazoa > Chordata > Mammalia > Carnivora > Mustelidae > Martes > Martes martes. The sequence continues at coordinate 34,087,863 of NC_137905.1, forward strand.
TTTAAGAGGTTATCTTCAGTGGGTTTGCCTGTAGACACAACTATTCAAAACAAAAGTAAAACCTTTGTTGTGCACCTGCTGTGTCCTAAGCTGACAGTCTTTAAATCTTGTTTTCAAAGTTGTATTAGGAGAAGAAGCTGCTTCCAAAAGCCCAGATAAAAAAAGTCTGCAAGTCTCATTAAGAAATGTGAGGGCCAACTGATTAAAGTTTCTTACTTTATTGAATTTGTATCCAAGAGAGCAATTCAGATGGTTTAACTTGGTTATTTTTTTCCGTTAGGCAATTAAGCAGCCTTATAATTTTATAGGTGACTGTTGCCTTGGAATTAGGTGGCCACTGCTACTTTCTTCTCAGTTCCTGCAGCAGTAAAAACTTCATGTTTTCTCCAGCATTGTAATCACACTCTGTTGTAGATTGCTTCAATATACCTTCGTTGGGGATATATTTATGGTTCCTGATGACCCTCTGGGAAGAAGTGGACCTCGATTAGAAGACTTTCTTCGGAAGGAAGTCTTCCTTAGGTATTTGCTTTTTTCACACTGTTTTGTATTTACAGACTTGTTTCACTTCTTTGTGCTTTAGTGTAAGTGATGTCTCTGAAGGACTGAAGATGGCACTTTTAAAATTTTTATTAGCCTTATACTTGGTGCTGGTGTAGTATTTTTGAAAAGCTAATCAAACACGCACCTTAAAGACCAGTTCTTCTTTTGTGATCCTTTAGGCTTTAATCCTAGGACAGGATTTAATTTAATTTAATCCTAGGACAGGTCTAAAAAGACCACAGATTTTGCTGGCAGTCACTTATTAGCAAATGCCACTTAGGTTCGTTTTGACGTGTGAATATTCTTTTATATTCATTTTCGAAAATCATTTGCTTTTTTAAGTTGTTATGCTGCTGTTAATTTATTTACTATTCAGGAATCACTACCTGGGGAACTCTTTATCTCAAAGGAGAAGCTGGTATTTCATATTCTTCTGAAATTGATTTGATAGTGTGGGTTTTCTTTATTGTAGTTTGGGTTTTTGTTTTGTTTTTTTAAAGATATGTTGCTAGTGGTTGTTTCTGTTTTCAGAATTCTCAGGTAATGGACATTGTTAACTAAAGTATTCTGTGTGCCCAGCTGGCAGATAGTATGACCCAGTGACAGCTGATCTTTTTTATTTATAACCAGATCCCTTTGGAGTTCTAGGTTTGGATTTGGGAGTAGTTCACAGAGAGGTACTTCTACAGAGGAGACCAATGTAATTTCAGCTCCCTGGTCTGAGAAATCATTTCTCCTTTGAGCCTTTGGGTTTTATTACACAGATGAGGGCTTACTTCCCAAGGTTCTGCTTCTCTCCTTACACCAAGGGAATAGCAGCCATTTTAACATCCGCTGAGTGTTGTTGCATCGCTGCTGGGCTTTTAAGACCTGGTGCCTGTGTGCAGGCATCGGGGCCCATGGATCAGACTTCACGGGAAGACAGTTCTCTGACTCCTTCCACACCTCAGCAGCTTGGCAGCAGGGTCTGTACTGCCTGTACACTTTAATCGTTCTTTATAGTGTGTTAACTAATTGAGTAAGAAGTTAATAATAATAACCCCTCACAGAGGGTCTAGTTTTTGAAGTTGGGAAAAGTGTTCAGCCAGCCTCATTTCTTGGCTGCAAGTCCGAGTCACCTGGGAAGCTGCTTAATGAGACAAATGCCCTTTTCACACACACACATACCCAGAGAACATGTAGGTGTGGGCCCCAACACCTCGCCCAGACTGGTGATGGGGGAGGGGGTGGAGACTACAGGAATCGGAAGTGGCTGCCTCTCCCCAAAGGAGTCCCTTTTTCTAAGCCCTTTCATCCAGGGCCCCACACAGAATTAGAGTCCCCAGAAGAAACTCAGGCTTAGAGCCAACAGTTGGCTGGGGTCAGTTCTCATAGCTGCAGATCTGGGATGGCGGGGTAGCTCATGAAGAGCTATCACTCACCGTCATGACCAGTTGGGGGTGGTACAGGCGTCATCCCCGTGGACCCGTCTGTGGGCAGGTTGCCTTCAAAGGTCATGGAGCAGCACAGCCTCAAGGTCAGCAGCAGGTCATTTTTGACAGCTTTCTCATCTTTTCTAACCCAACTCACCACACTCATTCTGTTCACAGAGATATGCAGCCCCTACTCAATGCCTTGCCAAATGTGGGCATGTTTGACCCCAACTTCAGAGTCCCCGGCACCCAGGCAGCCAGCACCAGTCACCAGCCTCCCGCCCGGATTCAGGGCACCCCGCCCAGCCACTGGCTTCCTCAGCAGCCCCGCTTTCCAGTTCTGCCGAACCTTCCCAGTATGCAGCAGAGTGTGCCCATGCCGGCACAGAGGTCTCCTGCGGAAACCAGCGAGCTGAGGGAAGCCCTTCTGAAGATCTTCCCTGACTCAGAGCAAAGACTGAAAATTGACCAGATACTGGCGGCCCATCCGTACATGAAAGACCTGAACGCACTGTCTGCCATGGTATTGGACTGAAGGTCACACTCTAGCTCATGTCTGCACGTGGCAGCAGGAAGCGACATAATGTGAAGAGACCGATTTCCCAGTGGAAATGCTGTTGTAGTATATAGAAAACAGATGTTTTGTGTATTAAAAAATCTGGGTTTTCAAAACCAGCTTTTTCTATATATAAATTATGCTGCTATTACAGATTTAACATTTTCTGTAAAAGGAAAGTACATTTTCTGCCTGTTCAGAACTGTTTAATAGCAGTTACTCTTGAGTGTATTTACATTTTTATGTTTTTTAAACTATTTTCCTTAAAGCTGAAAATATTGACAAATGGATATGATTAGCCTTTCTAAATAAAAAAAAAAAAAAGAGTTGCTTTCTTAGGGAAAGCAAGACCTCTTAAAGTATATTTTCTTGAGATGACTATGTAACGTCCACTAACATGAAGTGTGCTCACCACACCCAGCCTCCTCTGCCCTCACCCCTGAATTAGAGTCATACGAGTAGCTTTTGCTCCTGTGAGTCTTTTGTTGGAGCCATTTGTGAGAGGGGGCAGGTAGTGCCACTAGATGGCACCTGTGCCTAGCCGTTGTTAATGACCAGGGCACAGTTAGACTCCCAGAATGTCAGGGCAAGAAGAGATTCTAGAACTCATGTAGTCCCACCCTACTTCCCCCGCCCCCAACAGAAGAGGGAACTGAGGCTCAGCATGCTTGCGTCCACACAGCCCAGGTCCACAGCTGTGGAGCAGCTGGGCAGGGACCAGACTCTTTGTCCAGTGCTCTGACTCGCTCACCAGGCTGAGGCCTCACTATTGAGTAGAAGTCATGTCTTAGCCTCTGAAAATAATATGATGGGATGTGAGGAAATTCCATGAAGAACCCCATTGTTACACATAATTTTGTGTCCACAACCTCTATGCGAAGTTCGTTCAGCTTTGCCAAAAAGTGGTTTTCTATTCTCAAGAATGACCCAAGCCAATAAATAGCATTAGTAGCTGCCGTGGGGGCTCAGCCCCTTATTTATTTCTCCTGGATTTGTCTTTTTAGTGTTCTCAGCCGTCTTTCCAGTGAGTCTGTCTCGGCATTGGTATCTTAGTATTGTGTTTTCAGTGCTCAGATTCTGTGTCAGTGAAGTTCTTTTCCTGGGTAATTATACGTAACATCTCTACTGTTCTCTGGACTTCCAAAGGGCTTTGTATTTTCTACCTTTCTCTTCCCCGGCTGCTCACGGTCAATTTTGTGTCTGCCCTGTGGGTCGTGCCCCTCCCAGCCCCCAGAAACAGCTGCTGTGGACCTGGGGCCAGTCTGTTCTTCATGGTGAAGGGACTTTGTTGGCCACGAGCAGAGCTGGTGCCTCCCCAGGAGCCTCCCTCCCGGTGTGTACGACCCTTGCTTCCCTCAGGGGATGAATCCAGAGTCCTCCAGGTGGCTGGACTTGTATTTTTCAATCATGTTTTCTCTCTAGATGCCTTTAAGATGCCTCCTAATGGGGAACTGGTTGTCAGCTGCCGCTTGGGGGCAGGTGGCCAGAGTCACCCACCAGCTGTAGGTTTGGAGGTAGGAGACGTGGGGTGGGCAGGAAGTGATGCAGTCACAGCCCCGTGCCTCAGCTTCAGAACTGGTGGTTTATAAAAGTGTGGCAGACGTGTGAGGGTGAGGCTGTCTCACACAGACTCTGATCTGGCTTGAGGTTTGGTCTGACAGCCTTCCCAATCCAGTATTTCTCCTATTTGCAGAGAAGGACTCAGCAGTAAACCTTACTGGCCCAGGCTTAGCCACACAGGTCTTCCTGGAAGGGGACTAGGCCTCAAGTGACACCAGGTGGGGCTGGCTAGACTGGGGGTTGCAGAGTTTCCTAGGCTCCAGAAGTGACTTGACCCTTGACCTTTGGGTTATCTAAGCCTCTGTACTTTTAGTATTGTTTCTGAGGGCTGTACCTACCCCTTTCCTCTTTCTAGGGTACAGGAAGGAAGGATGCAGGAAATTAAGTGGGTCAGTTACTTGCCTTGATAAATTACAACATAACACAAAAGTCACAGTTCTTTCTGAAACCTGAAAATTAAAAAACCCAATTTTCAAACAAAAAAAAGTCCATCCTTGTTCTCAGCCTTCTCTTATACTAGGCTGAGTGTTGACGCTCCTCAAATGCTGCTTGGCGGTCTGCCCCCAGTGGTTGATTTCTGAACTGCCGCGGTGGTGTCGGCAGCAGTGCTTCCTCGCTCGGCAGCTCCTTAGGCATCCTGTGTCGTGGCTCTGCATCCTGTACTTCCTGGCCTTCCTAGAAGGAGGTGGCAGGGCAGGGGATGCCACTCATTCAGGAGACAGGCGTCTGCTCCTCTGAGAGTGGTTGTCCAGGGTTCGAGAATTAAGTAAATGGTGATATGGGATGATTCCCAGACTTACCTTCTGCCCCAGGCCCCCGCTGCCTTCTTTGGGAGAAAAAAACCTTGTTTGACCCTTCTGTACGGTAGCCTGTGTTTGAGACCTTGTAGGCTAAGGGCTAGAAGACAGTGGGAAGGCATCTCAGCTATCCTGGATGACGAGTCAGCTTTGTCTGGCAGGCTCAGCTGTGGCTTGGCAGAGTTGCCAGGGACTCAGGCCTGTTGCAACGTTTGGTCTCTGAGAGGAGGGCTAGGGTCGGTCTTGCTTCCTTAGGTTTGTTGTGGCACTTGCGGAATAGGATTCACGGAGAAAGCCATGCTCCCAAGTACCCTTCTCCATCACAGGAAATGCCCCAGGCACTGGGCCTCCTGAGTTTGGGCCTGGGCACCCTTCTCCCTCAGCTCCAGCCTGCCCTCTCCAGGCACCTCCCAGATGTGGCCTTCCTACTTGCAGCTCTCCACCAGCACTGCCATGTCCTCCCCTGTCCTCCTTCCTGTGTCCCTCTCCTCTCCTAACCGTGGTCTGTTCCATCAGCCACTCTGCTTCATGCCATTTGTTTCTTCATGATCTACCTCCCCATTATTCCCCATTATTACAGTTCAGACCCTATAAGAACATCACCTGATCTAAGAATCCTCTCCATGCATTGCTGCTCTCCCTCACCTTCCCGCTCTCCACTTCCTGTTTTGCAAACTTGGCCTTCATCCCAGCACATGGAAATAGTCTAGGAAAAGTCACAGGGACCACGTAATTGCCAAATTCAGAGGCCTTTTCTTAATCTTCAGTCTTTGTGTCCATATCAGTGACCAGAATATTTGATATTATTGCCCTTATTTTCCCCATTTTCCGAAATTTCCCTCCCAAATGTTCTTCATTCTTTTCTCTTCTTTTACTGAAAGGCCAGTCCTTGAAACCCTTCTTTCTTGACAGGTGGTTCTCAAATTTTGGACCAGCCATGGAATTCATGGTGGGGTGGGGAGGGCAGCTCTTACTAAAATTTGTGATTACCGGGCAAAGCCAGCCCCCAGAGCTGTTTATTCGGTGGCCCTGGAGTAAAGTGTGGAAATTGGAGACTTCATCAGGCTCTCTGGGTGTTTTCCACGCAGGCTATCCAGGGACCACATGGCAAGAAAGTGCACTCACCCTTAGGGCTCACTAACTTCAGCCTTCCTCCTCCCTAACTTCTCTAGCTCAACGTATTCCCCCCCACCCAGGGCATCGACTTCTAGTCCCACCTCTAGGCCTCCCCTGCAGGAGCATGTTTCTAGCTCACCTGGAAGCCCTGTGCCGTCCTCATACTCCGCCCCCAGACGCCCTGCCCACATCTGTCCCTCACTCTCCGTCCCCACTCCACCCTGCCACAAAGTCCCCTCCATCCACCCTTGTCCATGGCCTGACAGTGCCCACCAGTCATGCTCTCATGGTCTCCCTGTGGGTGACCATCCCTGACCAGTCAGCTCACCTCTCCCTCCCAGACTCCACAGTGCTTGCAGATTTATCCTGCAGAACCACACCACTGGTCACACCCTCATCTCTGTTCAGTGCTTCAGTGCCTCGTGACCAGAGCACCAAGCTCAGCGCTCCTGAGTGTAGTATCTGTGCCATCCACCTCGTGGCCACGTGTGACTGCCCCACTTGGAATAGCCCTTCCCCGGACGCTTGCTGCAGCCCACACACATTTCCTCAGTCACCTGTGGGCTCCTGCTTCCGCGTGCACCTTTTGCTCTGCTCAAGATGCCCTTTCTCCCAAATGGCTTCCCCCTCAGAGGCCCAGCCTGCATCCTCTTTGTACCCTTGCCCAAGCTTCTGACCAGAAGCAACGCCATGGCGCTCTGTGACCCACAGCACTTGTGTCTGGCTTTTGGCACTTGCCGCCCTGGCTGGTGTCACCGCAGCTGATTGTGTACTGTGTCTCACCTCCGTTTCTAGACTGTGAGCTCCTCGCGGGCAGGGACCGTCTGTGTTCACTCTTTGTATTTCCCATGGCACCTAGCACAGTGCCTTGCACTTAATAGGTGCTCAATAAACGTCTGCTCAATTGAACTAGACAATAGTGCCTTCTTGATGCGATACGTGGCAGCCGTAAGACCTCCAGAAGTCACACTGTCGGCATTTGCACCAGGGAATCCATACTCCGCTGTGGTAGACCGCAAGGATAGGGGGAGGTGTCTGCCTGGCTTTCCGCTTCTCTCCAAGGCTCCCAACACACCTTGCGGCCCAGGGGTCAGCACCGGACAGTCTGAGCCCAGCCGCGTGCTCTCACTTCTGCCCACAGATGGGCCAGGGGCAGATACCTAGCCCAAGCTAGGCCAGTCAGAGCCACTCCTTGGGTTCTCCCCCTGCTGGTGGGACTGAGGAATGTCCTGCCCAGGTCTGTTGGAGGCCATTTCCTGCCATGGGGGAAGCTAACTATGGGTAGAGAAGCAGGAGCAGAACAGCGAGATTCCCAGGCGGGAAGGCCAGGCTGCTGTTGTCACGGGATCCTGATGGCACCCATGCCTTTCCACAGATGTCGAGAAACACACTTCCTTTTGCTTAAGCTGGTTCAAGTTGGGCTTAACAACCCTTGAAATTAAGTCGAGTAAAATGGGAATCACGGTTCCCAAACTTAGCAGATTAAATGGGAGAGGCCCATCATATGTTTAGAAAGATCCCAAAGACGGGTGCAAACAGAACTTAGGAGTGTTCACCCCAGTCAGAAAATGGTAAGAGGCTGACAGTTTCTGATTTATTTGAAACTTTACCTCGAGGAGAGCTCCACCCCCACCTTCAAGCAGGCTGTTTCCTGGTGCTGCTTTTCCTTCTCAACATCCCCACTTCCTCTTGAGGCTGTCCGGAAAAATTCCCTGATGTGAATTTCTTTGTTCACTTCGCCGGCTGGGCAGACACCAGGCCTGTCCGGAGCCCGACTTTCCCGTAGCCTTCCACATCCCCATCTGTAAAACACACGTAATGGAATCCCACGTCCTACGCCAGGGGCATTGTGAAGAGTAGGTGTGTTCATACCCGTGAAGCATACACGACAGTGCCTGACACTGGGCCCCGTTCAGTGACATTCAGAGCCATCACTGTGGCTCTGATCAGCGCAATCCTTCTAAGACACCCATACTGATCACACCTTTACAGTTCGCTCCACATCTAAGCAGGGGTTCGAGAGCTTGTCTCCAAATGCTCAGCTTATCTTCCAGATTCCTGATGCTCTTCCATGGCTGCCAACTCACTAGGAGTGTGGACCAGACCTCCTTTAGAGCCTCAACAGGGCCATGAAGTCCAGCCGTCACCTCTCTAGGACACTGCTCCTAAAAGCTAGGCATCCAGGGAGGGGAGAGAGGGAAGTGGGCAGAGCCACCGCCTGGCCACAGGATGCATGAGAAGACAGACCCTGACAGCTGGTGCCAAGCACTCACTGTGCCTAATTCTGTTTGTGATCCTTGCCACACTCCTCTGGGGTCTCTGGGAGGAGCTGGAACACAGGGCTACAAAGAGATTTGCAGTTCTCCAAGCCAGCGTGTCCCGGATTCGTCACCTTCCCCAGAGGTGACGTGGCAGCCAGAATGGCACCTGAGATGGACCCCCTGCCCCCACCCAGTGAACAGAAAGGGGGCCCACGGGAAGCTGCCTCTTGCCTCCCCTCTCCCTGCGCAGCGAAGCCCATGTCCAGCGCTGTTCCTGTACCAGGAGCACAGTTCCAGAAAGAAAAAGTTGACCAGCATCGTCCAGAGTAAGCCCACATGTGCATCATACCACCTTCCATTTCACTTAGGGCGACGCAGATCAGTAGGAGGAACTTCGAGGGGTTTTGAAACCTGAAAGAAGTCTTTTTCACAGCTCCAGTCCTCCAACATCATGGTTCCGGGGCAGGTGGCCGTGACTGGCCAGCAGGGATTTGCCAGAAACAAGGCAGGAGTGCCCACAGCCAGTGCTGGAGATGGAAGCCCAGGGGCCTTGGGACTTTTTGACTCAGCCCCTCCCACTAGACTAGGCACAGGCCTCAGACTCCAGCTTGGGGGCTTTCCTTCCCACCCCCACCGTGGCCCCAGGGAGCCCTGCTGGGCCCCACAGCCTGAAACCCAGTCTGGGGTCAGCCTGGGCAGGCCCTGCCCTTCCCCATCCTATTCCCAGAGAGGAGGAGGCCGCCCCGAAGAGAATGCGCTTGTCTGCCCGCCTGTCTGGCTCCAGCTTCCGTCTAGAGTTTCACACCAGAGCGGACTGCAGGAGGGAGAGGGCCTCCCACAGCCCGCAGCAAGCTGCTGCTGGGCCCCCATGCCTTCCCCGGACCAGCGTGCTCCGCAGCAGCAGGGCCCTCTCCCCTGGCCAGCCCAGCGCCCCGCTGGTCCCTCCAGGATGGGCAGGGTGCCGTGCTTCCGCCCAGCGTGTGGCTAGGGAGTCTGAGGCCGGGCTCGTGAGGGGTGGAGGTGGGGCGGGGGTCTCGGACACCCGCACCTTCTCTGCCTGCTTCTGCTTCCCACCCCCGTGTGATTCCTGCAGCTCCTCGTCCACCAGCGGTCCTCGAGCGGCTGGTGTGTGCAGGGGACAGTGGGGGAGGAGGGGGAACAGCCAGATGGCCCCTTTTCTAATCCTGGCCTGGCCACGAGGGCTTGGGCCCTGCTCTGGCCCTTCTTGCTGTGTGACCTTGAGAAGGTTACTCAGCCTCAAGGTCTGTTTCCTCATCCGAATGGAGGTGATGCTGTTGCCCTTGGAGATGGAGTCTTGCAGCGTGGCTGCACATTTCAGTCAGCTGTAGGGAGAGCTTCTAAAATACTTGTGGCCAGGCCACGCCCCCAGACTACCAAGATCTGAATTTCTGTACCTCTCCAGGTGACCCCGGGGTGCCCTCAGATTGTGAACCGACCTCCTCCCAGAGAGTTGCTGCAGCCAGGATGAAACCCCACAAAGCGGGCCTGGCCCCCAGGCGAGTGCTGCTCTTTCCCGATCCCCACTGGTAGGAATGCACCTTGAAGGCCTGTCAGTGCCCCTCACGATGCACACAGCTCCGGCTCCAGTAAGGCTTCCTCCTCGAGGCCTCGTCTTACCTTCGGGGATTTTCAAACCCAAGACGCTCCTGAGGCAGGATGCCATGGGAAGCACTGAGCCAGGGGAGCCCCAGGAGCCCCTGCCAGCATCCTCCTGTTTGCAGGACTGACCTTGATTTCCCCCCACCCTCCGCTCAGCTGTGTATCCGCTTCCTGGCAGAAGCTGGCTCCGATCACATCCCGGGACAGCTTCTGAAGGAGGACGAAGGGAGGGGCACCTGGCCCCCACGAAGCATGCAGGCCGCTCTCCGCCAAACCCGTGCCTTCACGCTGCCCATCACGCACACCCCCGAGGGCCCAGTCACCGTCCAGCAGAGCACAGACGGGGCCTGGGAGTCCCAAGGGGGCAGCACACACTGTCGGGAAGGACAGGCGTCGTCTGGCCTGGGAGGATTCCTATTTCACAGGGTGTACAGAGGCCGGCTGGCTTGGGTTCCCACGACCGTTGGGCATTGGATGAGGCAAGACTTAACTGGTTCTCTCCACTGCCTCCCCGGAAGAGCGTTTTCCAGGGACACGGCCAGGTGCACCCATCACCCAGGAGCATTGGCATGGAGGACCGGCCTGAGCCGAGGTCCCCCTGGGGTGGGGATGTTGGACAGTGACTGCCCAAGTGCCCTGGTTCCTCGGTCCCAGATCCCCGGCCCCGGGAGGACCCCCTGGGATGGCTGCCGGGAAGAGGCCCTCCTGCACACAGAGATGGCCTCAGCAGCGGTGGCAGTCTCCCTCCGCCGTTCCAGCACCCAGGCCTGGGTCCGTCTGCTGCCCTGACAAGCCGAGCCCCCATGCCACTGTTAGAGTAATCACCAGGGAACTCTGCATGATGGGGCCAGGGACTGGGCCTGAGAACCAGCCCCAGCAGCAAGGGACTTGACACAAGTCCCTGCCCAGACTGGAGATCAGGCCCCTCTGTTTGATCCTTCCAGGTGTCCCTCACAGCTACCCCAGTCTCAGCCAGAGCTGCTCACCAGCCTCTTACTGGGACCGACGCCAGTGGGTAGAGTGGTTATCCCACCTTGCACGTCTGGAAACTGAGGCAGAACCATTCTGTGACCTGCAGAGCCAAGACTTGAAGCCGACCCTCTGCACTCAGCCCCTCCCGCGACAGCTCAGGAACCACTGCTGGGTGTCCCAGCTCGGCCACCAGCGTCAGTTTCTAGTCAGACCTGCCCGATTCTGAATTTCTGGTGGGAGGAGGGATGAGGGCCGGAAAGCCAGAGAGCAGAAGTGTGAGTGGGGTGACTGGGAGGCGGCCAGTGGGGACAGGGGAGCTGTGGATGGAGAGGACTGCCCCTGTCAGAGGAAACAGCACATGGAAAGGGAGGCCAGGCAGAGGGACTCAGGAGAAGATCAGGGAGGAGGGTTGGGCTCTGTCCTAAAGGAGGAGTTCTGCCTTCTTTTCTGGTAGTGGCCCATGGGGCCAGCAGGGTAAGTTTCTGCTCTTTGGAGAAGCCCTTCTGGAGCCCATGTCTGAGCCTGGCAGATAACCCTTGGTCCAGCCCTCGCCGGCTCTTGGAACAGGAGGGCAGCCTAAGATTCCTGCGAACCCAACTCCATTCCTGTGGGGAACAGAGTGGGTGGCAGGATGGCGACTGGGGACCTCCTGTGCCTGAGGGATCACCACTGGGCCCCCAAGTGCCTGTCTGGGGAGGCCCGGCCTGTCAGTGGCACGTGGCGGCGTGTTACTAAATGGTCAAGACTAAATCCTCCCCGAGACCCCTAGACTGGGATATTCCCTCTGCAGCAACGCCTTTGGCCCTCCATTTCCAGCCTCCTTGAAGGGCCAGCACCAAGGGGCCAGTCAGTCCTGTCACTTGGGACCAAAATTCCATGCCCTTCCTGGTATCAAGAAAACATGCCCCCCCCCCATCTCTTTCCCCCAGTGGATTTGTTTCTCGGCAGCAGACCCGGCTTCCCTGCTTCTCTGTGCCTGCAGCAAAAATGGCCATGCCAAGCCTCTCTGGCCTCTCAGCTCCAAACTCTGCACCAGGACCAACTCCAATCACGAGGCTCCACTTCCACGCTACAGGAGGTAGACTCTGCTGAACCGGCTTGTGTCAGGCGGCCCACTCCTGGCCAACCGGCTGTGGCCCAGGGGTGCAGGGGCAGGCCGCAAAACAACGGCAATCACAGCTCACCTGTATTGATCGCCCAGTGCATGCCCAGTGGTGTGGGAAACACAGTACACACGAGGGGACTCTCCCTGAACCGACGTAACAACACGTGGCAAGGGTTACCCTCGCTCCGAGTCCAGAACCGCCAAGTACCCGACCTGGGCAGGGCCGCCCAAAACCGGGGCTGTTCCAGCTTTCAGCAACACAGGTGCACCACAAGCAAGGGACGAGGCTCCAGGGAGGTGAGACACTGAGATGGTGAGGGGTGACAGCTGGGGTGCTCCAGGAGCAAGGAGCTGAGGACCCAACAGTCAGGTGAGGCCAAGAGAACCCAAACTGGTGCCTAAGAGCAGGGCTTCGCAGGGATATTTGGGGAAGTGGTTCACCAAAGGAGGTTCTCAGGAGGAGAAGGAGGGACGACGCAGCAGGAGCCAGGGACAAAGTCTCAGCGGAGGCGGCTTTCCCTGACCCCACAGGAGGCTGTGGGGCATGAGATGTCCTCAAACTAGTCCCTCCTTGCCACAGCTCTGCACTGAGATGGTGGGTCACAGAGTATAGTCGTCCACACAGGCAGCCCCGCTGCAGGCATCAGCCAGCATGCGCGGCCACAGGTGGACACACTAGCCCAGTCACGGAGTGTGGCTGTGGCGCCACCGCATCCCCTTGAACATAGCCCCGGCAGCTCTCAGCACCCATGTGGTCATGACGTCTGGGAGGGCGTTCCCAGGAAGGTCAGTGGGACGAACTCCTACAGCTGGTCCAGGGGCCGTACCTGCTTCTCATCATCTCCCTTTTGCATGACACATGCTGAATTCCCATCCCCCTGTTGGCCTTGATGGCTTGTCTGCTGTGGACACCCAGACCCTCACCCCTGTAGAGACTCATGCCCTTCCCGTTGCTGTACTTGCACACTCCCAGTTGAAACTGGGTCTGGCAGGTCGAAGTGGAGCTCCAGCAGATCTGGGCACTAAACATATGCCTCCCTACCCCTATGATGTGGCAGACGTCCCCTCTGCCCTTGATGGGCAGGGTCGCCCGTCACCATGCTAACTCCTTTCTGTGCCTGCGGGCCCCTGGGTACATAGGGCCCTAAGTGACCAGACGGTGGCCACAACTTGAAGTCAGTAGGGCTCTCACTGTGTCTGATGGAAGCACCACCCGCCATGGGAGCCAGGACCTCCAGATTCAAGAGTGGAAAGTCACGAGGACAGGAAGCCTGAGCCCTGAAGTAGCTCACTGGAAGGGACGGGGCCATGACGACTTCCATCCCTTGGCTCCCAGACCCATCTCCTCTACCTTTAGAGCAGCTGTTGCTTTAAGGAGTACACCACAGCCCAAGGAAAGCGCCCCATCTGGACGAGGTGGTGTCACCAAGCTTACCTGTACTTTTAAGGGACCATTCCACTACATTGTCAGGATGAAGCTTCTGGTGGAGCAGGTGGGCAGGATAGTGGCTGCCATGGTCACGTGCCCACTGCTGCTCCTTCTTTGTGCCACATGAGTCCCTTGGCCTGCAGGAGATCTTTGTTGAGGGATCTCAGAGCCTGGGACAGTGGAGCTGGCTGAGGCCCTGCGGGCAGGGAAGGCAGACCCTCACCTCCCCCAGCGTGGTCCGCGTGGGAGCGGACACCCAAGACAGTCTAACTCTCCCAAGTCTAATCTCTCTTACACCCCCGGAAGAGGGTCTCTTTGATGTCTTAAATGGGGGAAAGAAAGAGTAAAACCGGGTTTAATCTCTGACAGGGCACTCTGCTACACATGATATTTGGGAATACGATTTAAACCAACCAGGCCAGAGTTAGGGTTTATTTCCAGTAATTGGGGAAACTTTCATCTTGGAAAGACATGATACCTCTGTCTCCCAAGCACTGGGACAGAATCTAGACACCAGTCCTGGTTCTGGCTCTGTCCAGGTTTCACAGAGGTTCCTTGGAGGAACACTGCCCCTTCCTGGATCTGTGTCTCTATCTCAGGATGAGGGGTGGAGGGCTGACCTCTGAAAGCTCTTCCAGCTCCAACCTCTCCTGTCTCTTGGAAACTCTTTTTCTTATCCAGAGCAGAGGAGACCAAGAGTAGGAAGAACAGCTGAGGCTTCCTTAGAAAACAAACCAGAAGTTTCTTACAAAGTGAGATGCATATCTACCCTATGACCCAGGAATCCCACTCCTCGGTAATGACCAAAGAAGATGAACACATATGTGCACAAAAGGACTTGCACAGCAATATTAACAGCAGCCTTATTCCTAAGAGCAAACTGGAAGTAATCCAAGTACCCAAGAGGTGAATGGATAAACTAATCGTGGAACATTCATGTGATGGAATTATTCAATAGGTACTTGGACCACATTATCCCAACTGTACAGACAGACACAACAGCAGGGACAGATAAGTGAAGAAAGCCAGACATCAGTATACACTGTATGATTCCATTTATATGAAATTCTAGAAATGACAAAAGTGCTCTATGGGAATGGCAATCAGAAAGCAGTGGATAAGGGAAGAAGACAGAGGGAACTTCCTGGGCTGATGGCAATGTCCTATATCTTCTTTGAGTGCTGGTTATATAGGTGCATACAATTGTCAGAACATTGACTGAAAAATAAGGATCTGTGCATTTTTTTAAAGATTTTATTTATTTATTTGACAGAGAGACCACAAGCAGGCAGAGAGGCAGGCATAGAGAGAGAGGAGGAAGCAGGCTCCCCGCTGAGCAGAGAGCCCGATGTGGGGCTCGATCCGAGGACCCTGAGATCATGACCTGAGCCGAAGGCAGAGGCTTTAACCCACTGAGCCACCCAGGCGCCCCAGGATCTGTGTATTTTAATACATGTAAATAATGCCTTAATTTTAAAAAGTTAATTAAAACTTTAAAAAAGGAAGAGAGAAAACTAGCCACACAGGGAAGCTGGTCCTGGGTTGCTAGCTGAGGCCTGCCCCAACCTCTAAGGAACCTGTTTGTCTTGTTAATGTTTAGCCATTTCCAGGCCATGGACCAAGAGTCCTACCTGGCCACTTTCATAGGCATTTCATTAAGGGAAGAGACCATAGATGGTAGAGATGAGCAGGAGGAAGGACATGAGGAGCAGCTTATAAGATCATTAGCTACAGCCTGGAAAAAGGGCTCATTTATTCTTTGAGCATTCATTGAGCATCTACTGTATGCCAGACACTGTGGTAGGCACTGGAGATACAGCAATTACCAAGGTCCGTGAGTTACTCTCATGGAGATCACTGGCAGACAGATACATTGAACAATTAATCACACCAAAAAGCACCTCACCCCTGGGCCATGGTCTGAGAAGAAGCACAGGGAGCTCCAAGTTCACATGCTTGGGGATCCCCCATCACTTGTGTCCAGGAAGGCCTCTCACAGGCCATAAGTACAGAACTGAGTTCTGAATGATCAGAAGATGTTAACCAGGTGAAAAGTCCAAGTGAGAGCATCCTGCCCCGAAAGCCAGAACATAGAGAACCTGAAACAGTAATCACAAAATAAGGAGTCTAGGAGAGGCCAGGTGAGCAACAGCAATGGTGGAAGGTAGAGCGTTGGACACCCAAGTCACTGTAGTGGTGGGGACCTCAGGTTCACTGAGCATAGAAGGCCCAACTGCATGGAGAGGAATTGATTGCTGCCCTGCAGGACTGCAGGCCTAAAGTTACCCCAACATCCTGCGTTTTTTGTGTTTGTTTGTTTGTTTTTTAGTTTAAAAAGATTTATTTATTTATTTGAGAGAGGGAGAGAGAGAGGGAGAGAGCATGAGTGGGGGAAGTAGCAGAGGGAGGGAATCTCAAGCAGACTTCATACTGAGCATGGAGTCCAACATGGGCCTCAATCTCATAACCCTGAGGTCATGACCTGATCATCCAGCTTTCCAAGAAAACCTAGAAATCTGGAGTTTTTAAAATGCAAACTCAAATCAATTTTTAAATCATGACTCAATTTTTAAAATAATTTCTATAAATTCAAAACCATCCCAATCAAAATTCCATCGGATTTTTTATAAACTTTGCAAGCTTGTTATAATATTTATACAGAAAAGCAAAGGATCTAGAATATCCGAAAACAATTTTGAAAAAGAACAACAGAGAAGACTCACACTACCTGATTTCCAGATTTAGTATAAAGATTAGAATTAGGACATTATAGTTTGACAAAAGGACAGATGCATAGATCAATGAAATGGAAGAGAGCATGCAGAAATAGGCTCACATATAAATAATCCCCCCCCTTTTTTTTTTCAAAACTGCAAAGATATTCAATGAAGAAAGGATATTCTTTTCAGAAATGGTATGTCCATATACCCTCACTTCCTGGTCATGTAACTGTCTCCCGTTGAGTGTGGGTGAGACCTAGGACTTCCTTCTAACCAAGAGGTTATGGTAAAGTGGTGGGATGTTGTTCCCATGACTGTTACATTGTATAAGACTCCATCCTGCTAGCCACTTGCTCCACACTCTCCTTGCTGGTTTAATGGAATAAGCCGTTGTGTTTGGAAAGTCCATGTGACAAGGATCTTTGGGCTTTGTAGTTGCTGAAGGTGGCCAGCAAGAAGCCAGGGCAGACAGTCCCACAACTGCAAGGGAATCCTGCCAACAACTTGAATGAATTTGGAAGCGGATTCTTTCTAGTCAAGCTTCCAGATGAGAACGCAGCCCAACCAACACCCAGATTGCAGCCTAATAAAACCCTAAAAAGACAGCCCAACTGAGCTGTGCCCAGACTTCTGACAGAAAATATGAGATAATAAAATGTGTATTGTTTTAAGTCACTAAGTTTGTGGCAATTTATGATGCAACATAGAAAAGTAATAAAATCCATAAGCCAAAAATGATTCACCATCTATACATCATACCATACACAAAATTCAGCTTAAAATAGATCATAGGTCTAAATGTGAAACCATAAACCTAATAGAGGGTGAAAAGCAACCCTGAATTTGGGTATATTTGGACAGGCACTGACCATGATGGGAGCCATGGAGTGGATGGGAACAGTGATGGAGAAAGAGCACAATTGTGGTCCACTAGGACCTGAGGTCAGAGCAGCTTAAAGTAGCATGGAGACAGCCACAGCTCAGCTCTGGGATATCTGGTGGCCTCTCTCCTCTCTTGCTCCCAACAGCCCAGTTGCTCTGTATTCTCTAGTCTGGTCCAAACCTGATTGTCTTAGCTAATGCCACCCCCATGGGTCAGACTATTTTGCCTCAAGCCCTTCTGTAAGTGGCTGAGCAGCTTATGGGTGCCCAGTCCTGGGTCAGTGCTCACTCCAGTTCTAATTCATTCCCACCTCTGTGCACAGTCGCCCACGGCCACCTCCTGGTAGGGCCACGGGAGGGAGGGGGCACTGTATAGGTGTAGGGATGGACACATCTGAAAGTTGTCTGCTCCCTCTGCCTCGAAAGTCTGCTCTTTCTGCCTCAACCTCCTCTGCTGCCCACAAGGCCCAGTCCCTTCCATGCCCACATTTCATGGTTCCCTGTGGCCCTCCAGTGCCTCCTAGGTCATCACTGCTTCGACCACCAGCTCCTGCCAGGCTGCTGGGACTGCAAGCCCAGTGGAGCTGCAGCCACCCAGAAGCCCCAGCTGTGGAGGCTGGAAAGCAACTCTGCAAGGACAGGTGTGGGGTGAGTGCAGAAGGCTACCTGGGAAGTGCATGGCCCATCCCTCTCTAAGAAGAGCCTCCAGGGAAATAGGCAACAGAGCCCTCAGTCACCACTGACAACTGGCACCAGTAGACCTCAGGGTGGCGTAAATTCACAGGCACCTTTGTGTGCCAGAGCTGTCCAGAGACCAGGAGATGGGAAAACTTTCAAGTAAATGAGCAGGGTGGCTCATGATCCAAGCAAGTGTCAGCAAGGACCCCTAGCAACCTCTGTACAGGGAAGTGCAAAGGGGTACTTTTCAAAACCAGAGCTCAGTGGAGGGTGTTGGGCACCCAGATTAAAGGAGGGCTTAGTTCTACGCTGCCTTGGTTGACCCCCAGATCAGTCCCTGACACAGTCCCCAGCAAGACCCTCCTTCGTTCTTTCATCTGTGGACAGAGCCACCATGGACTGTGGGTAGGGACAGCGTGGGGTGGGGACCATGACTCCTGGAATGTCCAAAGAACACCAAAACTGTTTCAAGAATTGCAAAATGTAAATCTCAGTTCCTTTTTGCCCTGCGGTGCCATAAACGTGCCAACGTCTTCAGCAAGCTAGCAAAGTAGAATAAAGGAGACTGGGACAGTGCAGGAGAAGGAGGGCTACGCCGGGCAGCTGACCAGTTTATGCCCAGAAGAGGAGGTGAAAACCTCTGAGGGCAGATGGAGGTCTGATGTCCCCCTACAGCGCCTCTGTGGCTTGTCACCAGATGTAGGTTGCTACGGTGTTGGGGAGAGAAGGTCCAACAGAGCAGACCATGAAAATGTCTCCTGGGGAAGAAGTTGGGGAGGCACTATTTGCTTGTTCTGTTGTGCACCCAACAAGTTTTTGTCAACTTACATTCATTTGAGGTGGTTTAAGGATGTCACACAGCCTCACCGGCCAGGGGCCCCCAGGTGCTTAAGTCCTAACGTGACAGGTGAGAAGGTGACCCAAGATATAGGGGGCTCCATCCTGGGAGGCTTCCTAGCAGAGAAACACGTGGGAGTGGGTCTGAAAAGCGGCAGTGACTGTGGGTGGTGGAGGCCTTGGCACCTCTGCAGGAATTAGCAAGCTGTGCCCGATGGAATGGGAAGAAACCAAGGGCACCCCAGCGAGCAGGAAGAGCTCCCAAGTGGACCAGCATCTGACAGAGAACCCGAGTCTGAAGTTTATCCCGGTCCAGTGGCTACTGGTATCTGCCCTCACCTGCCACCCACTGCATCCCCTGACATCTGGAAGCTCACTGACATCCATGGGGTCTAGCTGGGACTGTCACCCAAGGCAGTCTCCTGTGGCCTCGCTATGTGACCTGGGAGTCCTCACAATGCGGTAGCTGAGTTCTAAGAGAGAAAGAGCAAGGAGGAAGCCATATGACTTTGTTTAGGCTTCAGAAGTCACCCAGAGTCCCTTCGGCCATTCCTTATCAACCGGGCCAGTTACAAAGATCTAGTGGAACTATGACATATAGGAAACCTAGATGCTACCTCTTGGAAGAGGAACACCAATGCCATCTTGTAAGAGCATGGGGGATGGCAGCTATCTTTGGAAAATACTGACTACCTCCCAGAAGCAAGCAAAATTTATTTCAGCCTTGAAGGATGAGCTGGAGTTCGTCAGGTTATGGGAAGGAGCATCGCAGGCAGAGAGAACAGCAGGGGAGCCACTCTGAGATGTTCTGCTTATCCGAGCACCGAAGAGAAGACCTGTGCTCTTACAACAGGCTGTGCACGTCCAGAAAGTGAGGCTGGAAACGTGGGCAGGGCCAGAGGGTGCAGAGCTCTGGAAGCCGGAGTGGTCTTAAGTTCTGCACCTGAGGGCACTGTAAAGCCACCAAGTGACTTGATCAAGCAGATATTCTAAAACGCTTAATGCGCTGCTGTCAGGAGAGTGGGTTGGAAGGAGTAAGAGTGAATGAATGAAGAGAGATGGGTCTGAGAACCTGAGTGCCTGGGAACGGAGGAGAGAGGATGACCCGCTTCGGGGGCATGCAGAAGGCAAGGTGGGAGAAGGCAGGGTGGGTGGCGGGTGCTGCCAGGCAAAGAGGGAGAGCTGTCTCCGAGGGGAACAGGAGCCACTGTGAGCAAAGAGCTGGCCCTGAGAAGCCCCCTGATGTGCTGATGGAATCTTACAAATTATGAACAGGTACCAATCCTCCCGAGGCCCTCACAGTAGATGTCTTGTTTCTTGGCACTTCTCGACGACATGTCTTGGTCCTTCTAAATAAAATACAATCCGTTTGGAAACCCTGTTTGCCAGGGTTGCAAAGCTCCAATACCAGCCATGGTTTGGCGGTCTCTTCCCCTGCCTGGGGCCATCCAAGGACTCCAGGACTCAGCGACCTAGGATCTGGCAGGCAAGACCCCACTTCTCAGTGGGGTCCCATGCTAGGGATCCGGGTTCGGAATGAAGAGACCCATCTGAAGATAGATTCTCTAGGCCCAGATGGGCCACGGGAGTGCGGTCAGTGCTGCCAGAAACAGGATATCCCAACATCCCTGCCACCAAAGACCAGCCACGTCTTGGTTCTGAGTCTCTCCCATGTGGAAAACAGCCATTTTCCCCCAAGCCCAGCTTCTCATGCTGGGCCCGCCCCTCTTCCTCCTTCAAGGCCCACAACCCATCCTGTCCCCGCCCCAGCTAGCCAGTGCAGTCCTGCCAATGGGCCCCCATGGTCATAAGCAAAGCTTCTCTGAGATCTGCCTGGAAACCAGCCAAGCCGCTCATTTCTTCCTCTCGGATTAAGGTGAGTCACAGATCTGACCTCTGCATTCCAGGGGACACTCTGACATTTTGCAGTGTTGACAGCCATGGAAAGCAGACCCCAGGAACACATTTAAGTAAATCATTCTGCTGCACAGCCGGCCGGTGTGCAAGGCCCAGTTTCCCCCTCAGTGGAAGGAAGGGACAGATGCCCTAACTTGCCTCTGAGGGTGCCTCCGGTCCTGCTACTTGGAGAGTCCAGGTGAAGAGAGCCAAATTCAGCCGCAGCCACATCAGCGTCGAGGGAGCCCCCTTCCCAGGCCTGCGGGCAGGGCCTGACAGACAGTCCCGCCAGCTACTCCCAAAGCAGCAGACAGCCACCGCCCAGGGAGACTACAAAGGCTGCCTTTGCTCGCCTCCCCACGTGTGCTTCTAAAACAAAACCCAACATGCTCTTCACAGCCATCGGACGCCCCAGCAAGTCACCCAGTGGGTGCCAATGAAACCTGAAGGATCCTGGCCCTTCAGGACCTGAATCTGGCCGGAAGCCGAGGGCTGATCTAGATGGTGGATGAAGGGGGTGGGTTTTAAGACCCTAGTGCTCTAGGTCACCTGGCTTTGACCTGGCGGGAGCCAGGACAGCACGTGGCTTCACCAAAGCCGGGTGAAGTTTCCCAGTTAGAGTTCTGCTCTGGCGTTCCAGCCAAGCCTCTTTGCTAAGACTGACTCATAGAGCCCTGCGTGGGCTCTGAGGTGCCGAGTGGCCTCTACATTTACAGCCCAAGGTGTCTCTCTTCTCTCGACCTCCCGTCTGTCACTGTCACCCCACTCTAGGGGACTGCTTTGTCCTGTATATGCTCCCACTCCACCCTCAACCAGAAGTCACAGTCTTCCCTTCCCGCAGCCGCCTGGGGCTGGGGTCTGGGGTGGGGGTGGGTGCCAGGGCAATGTCAGGAGGCTCAGACTCTGTCTTGGGACCAAAGAACAACTCCTCACTTACTGAGCATCTCCATGTGTCTGATGATCAACAAGAGAACAGCCACGTAGGTCTCACGGAATCCCCATTTCACCAAGGAGGACTCCCAGGCTCGGTGGGGGAGACCCACAGTCAGAAACCAACTCAGGCCCATCTGGACCCTAAGACCACGCCCTCTCTCGACCACACACCCTTTCCTGTCTTCGTCCCCACCACTGAACTGTGAACCTTGGCGGGGCTTCTCATTTGTGCCCTCCTTAGGTGGCACAGGAGGGGTGGAAGGAGCTGGAGTTTGTGTGTCTCTTCACGCAGGTTGGTTGGGTTCTGACAAAATCCCAAGGTTGAAGCTCTGGTCAAGCAGTTTCTCCCAGCCTGTCGAGAACCGAGTACTGTGGAGGATTCCGACACGGTTCCTTTCCCCATCCTTCTGCCACGTGCACAAGGGAATTTTTTTTCTCTGACGGTCTCTGTGAGAACCTGGCACAGTATCTGGAGGTGAAACTCACAAAAGCCTTGGGAACCCCCATGATGGGGTCCCCCTAGGGTTTTTAATTCTCAGACTTGTCCTCATGGAGCCCCCAGCAGTCCAGTCAGGGGTTCCTGCCCTGGCACTGGTCCCTGCCCTGGGTTCTGCTCTGCTGACTGATTCCCAGTATCCAGCCTGCCTGTCTCCCCAGTGTGGGGGGCAGCAATTTGCCTTGTGACCTTACTTCTCCGACAGATCAGAAAAGAGTTGTTGATTTTTAGTTTGTTCAGTGGTTTGCTTGCTGTTGATGGAGTGGTGACTTGTAAGCACCTTACGCGCTGGACCGGAGGCAGGAAGCCCTTCCTTCCAGTGCCTGCCTGCCTGCCAGCAATTTCCCCAACTCACAGACAGGCCCATGCAGGTGACTCTCTGGGGCCCCAAAGGCAGGAAGTGAAGCACTGGGGAGATTACATCTGACTGGGGACGTGGACTAGCAGGTGGCATAGGGAACCAAAGCCACCCCCACTCTCTCTCCTCTCTGTCTTTTGGCCTCACTGCCTTCCTGCTGGAGGCATCACTGAGTTCTAGGACATGCACATGCTCAGTCTAATGCACTCTCCCAGCCCACCAGCTCACCTGGGGACCCTCCTAACTGTCCTCTTGAACTCCAGAATAACTCTGGCAACATGGCCCCCAGTCTAGTGTGGGGCTTTCTGAAACACTGTCATGGAACACAGAAGGTCTGGCGCACAGAAGGTCTGCAATGAATGTTTGTGGCAGAAAGGAGATCACGGCACCGTGTTCCCTTCCTTCAGTCGGTGTGGTTCCCACTGTAACCAAATATGCATCGGGATGCTGTGTATAATGTCCGTCTTATCACTCACCCTCTAGGCCACGAGGATTCATTTTTTCATACCCTATTCCCTACACTTAGCACAATGTGGCATGTAGTAGGTGCTCAATAAATATTTGAGTGGCTGAAAGGATGATGAGGTATGAGGGAGTCCCTCAGCCAGCAGAGGATCCAGGTGTGTGCAGGAGGCCACGTCATACACACAGTAGCAAGGGTGAGGAAGCACTGACCTAGGGGGATGAACTCACTGGGTTTCCAGGGAGACCGTCAGGAAGACAATCCTGCACCTGGAGGCAAAATTCCTTGTGGATTATGCAAAGGCATGTTTTTTAGTGGGTGCCCTGGGGTGGTAGGGGAAGGAGGCATTTTGCTGCAGTCAGTAGTTCATGTCAAAGGGAGGCAGCGAGGCAGCAGGCAGGCACAGTGGGAGGACCAGACACCCGGCTTGTCCTGACCAGCTTGTCCAGACCAGACACCCAGAAACCAGTCAGCATTCCTGGTAGTTCCTGACTCACAGACAGCCTCTAAGCAGGGGGCAGAAACAGGCCCTCTGACCAAGGGTCTGGGGCTCCATGTTGGCGGGGAAGGTTGGGATCCTGGACAGCAAGCTCTAGGAAGCTAAGCAGGATGATGGAGGCTTGTGGAGCTCTAAGCGAGGTGAGGGTGAGGATCCTGGCTGGAGAGGCTGATGTCAGGAACAGGTCCTCCCCAGGTGGTCATCCCAGAGGAGGGGATGTAGGACAGGCCCTTACAGAGCTCGCCTTAGACTTCTACCATCCCCTGGATGGAGCCCCATGCTGAAACTGGAAGGTTCTGGCTCTTATCAGTTGTGTGACCTCAGATTTGTCGTGGGAACTCCAGAAGGTCAGAGCAGAAAGGACCCATAGGCTTACTGTATAGGTGGGAGGATAGGGCCTGAGTGGGTAAGACAATGTCCAGGGTGCCACAGGAGACCAGTAGGTATCTGAACTTGTGACGGGATGTACCAGGCCTCCAGAGTCACCATTTACTATCTTTCAGAGGTGGATTTAACCTCTCTGAGCCTCAGTGTACTCATCTATAAAATGGGAATAATAACATCTACCTCAGAGGGGTGTCATGAGGATTAAATAGAGATCATCCCTCCGTAATATTTGTTGAGGGCCAGGCAGACACTGCTGATTATCATCCCCCCTCCTGGAAACAGAACCCAAGCTTTTAGCTGGGAACACCTAGAAGAGAGTACATCCCTCCCATTTCCTTTACATATAGTAATGGGACTTGGGAATATAAGTGAAAGTGGTCTACACTACTCTTGAGAAGCATCCTTACAATGAGGAAGCAGGGTCAGCATCCCTCCCCTTGCTGGCTGGAATTTGGCAGGGATGGCTAGAACAGCCATCATGGGCCATGAATGACATCAGAGCCAAGGGCAGACCATGCAGAGCAATAAAGTAAAAGACACCTGGGTTCCTGATCATCACGGGGTCCCCTGTTCCATAGTCACAGGGTGAGCAATGGTTCTCCTTACCTTTGGACTTTGTTTAATGAGGCAAAAGTAAACGTGTATTTCTGTAAGTCATTGCTGCCACACCAAATCCTAGTTGATACAAGAGCTATGTACTGGGGATAATAACATGGAGAGCCAAACCAGATGCAGCCTCCGTCCTCCTGAAGCTTCTGGTCAGTGGAGGCAAGAAATAATTAGAAAAGCAGGTGCAGAAGTGAAAAATTACAAAGATGCCAGTGGGTAAACAGCACAGGGACTTGACCTCATTGGGGCACGAAAGAATTCTGAGGAAGCCACGTGTGACCAGCAGTCTGACAGGTGAGAGGATTTTTCTGGGAGGTGGAGAGGTGAAGCCTGGTCCAGGGAAAGAAATAGCCTATGGCAGGAGGGATGGTGGCAGAAAGGAACAGTAGAAGAGGGCCAGGAAGGACACGGCCGAGCTGGGACCGCATGGTGGAGGTAAGGTGAGGACCAGAGCAACGGGCCATGACAAGTTCAGTCTTGTCCTGTTGTCCATCGTAGACAATAAAGCACAGAAAGTGTCCAGCACAATGCCCACTCACGATTAGTGCTTGCTCTGTGGTTCTTGCCATTGTGTTGATAACAAAAAATCATATTTGCTGTTTAAAACCACAGATATCAGCATGTCCATACTAGCAACAAGATGGAAACAACCCAAGTGCCCACCGATGGACGAAAGGATAAAGAGCATGCGGTAGAGAGATACGGCGGAATGTGACTCAGCTGTGACTCTCTGAGAAAGAAGGAAATCCTGCCATTTGCAACAACAGGAATGGAACTTGAAAACATGACACTAAGTGAGATAAGTCACACAGAGAAGGACAAATACTGTATGATCTCACTTATATGTGTAATCTAAAGAAAAGAAAAGCCAAACTCGTAGACACAGAGAACAGATCAGTGGTTGCCAAAGGCCGGGAGTGGGGGTCAGGGTGACATGGGTGAAGGTCAAAAGGCATTAAAAAGAAAAAAGTGTTTTTCAACGCACCAGGACTATAACCAACAGAGGGGCCACAACAGAAAAGAACCCATAGGGTGTTGGTGAGGACGTGGAGCCACTGGAACTCTGCACCATAAATTGATGGCAAGAGTGTGAACTGTTGAACCACTAGGGAAGACGGCGAACAGATCCCCTATTCCAGATCCCCTGGACCAGCTCTTTCATTCCCAATAACAGCCCCAGACTGGAAACCACCCCAACACCTGTCAGGAGTCAAATAGATCAAGTGGGATATAGTCACATAACAAAACACCACACGGCATTGAGAGCTAAGATATGTACGGCCCACAGCATCATGAGCCTCACCAAGAGCAGTGAGGTGAGGAGGACAGACACAGAGGAGCACATGGGGTGTGACTGCACCGATGGGAAGAACAGAGCCAGGCAAAGTCAGGACAGCAGTTAGGGTTGGGGTTAGGGTCAGGAGCAGGGTTTCTGAGTACTGGTTGTCCTCCATCTTTTGGTCAATGTGCTAGTAACATAAATTCACCATATTACACACTCATTATAAATTATGAATTCCTCAAATGATGCACATAGGACATGTGTCCTCTTCCCTCTGTATGTCCCATTTCATTCAAATGGTTGAATAAAATGCAGCAGCCTCCAGCAGGGAGTGACTCCCATTGAACCAGCGGCTGGGCTGTTCGCGGTGCATTTCGAGAAGTTTGGACGGTGAACGGGAGAATAGGACCTCAGTGGGGCCCCCTGGCCAGCAGAGTAAGGGAGAAGATGGCGCACTCTGAAATAGCAGGGGGCAGGGCACGGAAAGGAGGGAAGCGGAGGCAGTGCAGGGGAGGGGCAGGGGGAGGCCCTGAGGAGGCCCTCAGTTATGTTACAGGGTTGGTGAAAAATCTGGTGTGCGGTCCACAGTGCGACCTTCTCTCCTGACGCAGCAGATGAGCCTTCACTCATGAACATGGGTGAGGTTGGCTTTTTTTAAGAAACTGGACACGGACCAAGGTGCTGAGCTTCAAGGATCCCCCAAGGTGCAGAATAGACAGCAAAGACAGGAGAAAGAGCCAGGGCCAAGACCAGCCATGAGATAGTGAGGCCCCTGGGAATCCACCCAAACTGTAGGAGGAACTTTGGATTCCTCAGAGCAGAGTGGTGTTCAAGCCTTGTCTGGACCCCAGAGACCAGATGACCCCTCCCCGACAGTAGGTGACACAGCTTTGAGCTGCTTCTCTTGGGTGACAGTAGGTGACACAGCTTTGAGCTGCTTCTCTTGGGTTGGAGGTGATTCACTTGTGGACTTGGGAGAAACTTGAAAAGCCCCAAGACAAGGCAACGGGATATTTTGGTCCTCTCAGTGCTTCTGAGTCACCCACCTGCCGCTGGCCGGACCCCTGCCCTTGCCACCAAGGGTGCAGCTTTCCCAGGTGAAACGGAGGCCCAAGATGGCACGGCAGTTGGACGCTCAGGCCCTTCTTCAGGCCCTGGGGCAGACCTGCACGGGTGTTTGAGAAGAACCCAGGTCGCAGCAGGAGACTGAGACACCCCTGCCCTTCTGAGCACTCATTTAGCAAGAAGGTACCCAGACCCTCCTTGCATCCCACCCCTAGACAGCTGATGGCTGCCCTGGTTGTGTTTGCCCGATGCGCCTTGGAGTTTCTTTCCTTCTGTCTCTTCTCTCCTTCTTTCCTTTCTTTCTTTCTTTCTTTCTTTTTTTAAATATATTTATTTCAGAGAGAGACAGCAGAGGTAGGCAGACCAGCAGGCAGAGGGAGAGGGAAAAGCAGGCTCCCTACTGAGCAGGGAGCCCGATGCAGGGCTCGATTCCAGGACGCCGGGATCATCATCCTGAGCCGAAGGCAGACGCTTAACGACTGAGCCACCCAGGTTCCCCCTTCTTTTCTTTCTTTTCCTTCTCTTTCTGTTCTTTTTTCCCTCCTTCCTTCTCTCCTTCCTTCCTCTCTCTCTGTCTCTCTCCCCATCTGCCTCTTTTGTTCCCTCCCACCCTTTCTTTCTTCAAATTTAAAATTTTTATCATAATAAATACCAAAAATAACCCAGAAGAATAAAGGAGAAAACAAAGACGTCTAAACTCCCACACTCCCTGAGATAATTACCATTTTAGAGACAATCTTTTTGTTTTGAAAACAGGCATCTTTTAAAGTAAACCATTTAATTAATTAATTAATTAATTAGCTAAGTAATTAATTAATTAAATGTAGGTGCCACACCCAGCATGGAGCCCATTGTGGGACTTGAACTCACGACCCTGAGATCAAGACCTGAATCAAAATCAAGAGATGGACGCTTATCTTGCCCAGGTGCCCCCAAACTTTCTATTTTAGAATAGATTTGTATTTGCAGAAAATGTGCAGAGAGTACAGACAGCCCCCCATAAACTCCCCTTAGCGTGGATTGCTATAAACAAAAATACCACAGATGGGGTCGTTTAAACAACAAAACTTCACTTCTCATGGTGCTGGGGGCTGGGAAGCCCCAGATCAAGGGGCCAGCAGTTCCAACGACTGGTGACAACCTGCTTCCTGGTTTGCAAATGGCCACCTTCTCCTTGTATCCTCACTCAGCAGAGAGAAGACAGCCTGACAAAGCTGTGTCTTTTCTTATCCAGAAATTCATCCCATTTCTGAGGGCCCTCGCCTCATGGCCAACTTACCTCCCAAAGGCCCTACCTCCCAACGCCATCACACTGGGGCTTAGGACGTCAACAAAGGAATTTGGGGGCTGGATGGAACATTCAGTCCCTGACATCTCACGAGCAATTTCTCCTACTATCATTAGTATCTCAGGTGCGTGTAATACCTTTGTTACAACCAATGAACCAATACTGACACATTATTATTAACCAAGTCTATACCTGACTCAGATTTCTTTAGTTTTACCCAATTGTCCTATTCCCCGTCGAGGAGCCCCCCAAGGGCATCACTACCTTTAGTCATTGTGTCCTAGGCTCCTCTTGGTCTGTGTCGGTTTCTCAGACTTCCCTTGTTTTGGATGACCTTGAAAGTTTTGAGAACTGGTCATATATTTTACACAATGTCCCTCAACTGGGATTGCCCCAGTGTTTTCCTCAACTGAGGGTATGAGGCAGGTTTGGGCCCCTTGGGAAGGGGTGGCCTCTTGTATGTGGGGGAAAGGCAAGGCCTGGCCCTTCCCTTACGCAGAGGGGCTGGTCTGGCCTCTACAGACTCTCCTGGCATGAGGCTGATTTCCTAGGCCAGTGATGACGAGGAAAGAGGATGCAGCCAGACTGGGGGTCCCCCAAAGGTACTGTCCACCCCCAGGCTTCCTTCCTAAAGGATTCCAGCTCATGGTCTGAAGTTGATTATTAAAAACTATGACTAGCATGTCTGTAACCCTTCAGAGTTTACAGAAGACGATTATTCATAACAAAATGAGTCACTGGAAGAGCTGCTCCAGGGCCAAGCTATTGCTAGAGGCCCTGGAGGGGCCTGACCTCATGTCCATTTCACAGATGGGAAACAGCTTCACTGAGGTTAAGTGACCTGCCCAGTCACAAGGTTGAGAAGTGAGAAAACAGAGCGACAAACCCAGCTCTTCCCTAACTGTGTTTCAGTGCCCTCTATTACCCTGTCATCGACCTGCCCTGACATATAACCCTGCTCTCACGCAGGGGAAGAACAGAGGCTCCCAGAGGAGAGGCACCTCAGCACTCAGAGGCCCAGCCTGTCATCACCCAACAGAACTGGGACCAAAGCCCAGGTGCCCTGATCTGCCCAGGGCTGGCCTGGGGGCAGGGCTGGTACTGGGGCCCTGGGGTGCGGCCTGGGGAGCACTTCGCAAGCAGCCCAGCCCAGTGGCATTTCAGAGGAAAGGTGCGTGTGTAGAGTCTCGCCAGGCTCTGGGCTCTGTGGGGTTGGCGTCCGGTGCCGGGTTGCCCCCAGACCTCTGCAGGAGTACAGCGTCCAGAAACGACTTCCAGGATAGCCACTCGCTGGATGCTAGACAGCTGGGGGGGCTCCAGTCCTCAGGGGTTCCTTGGCACAGTCCCAAGCCTGGACTAAGGCAGTTGCTCGCAGGACAGAAAAGGAAGGAATACGTCAGTCCAGAGCCACCCCCCATCCCCGGGGCTGAAAAGCCATCTGTACTGGCCCTGGGGTGCCACCAATCTCGCCTTTCTCCCATAGCTGGGACACTCACTTCCCACTCCCAGAGCACCTCCCTTCTCCTTTTGGACCTCTTATCTCTTAACATACAAGTTTCCCTTCACAGAACAAAAATCTCCACCCTTTGGCTGCAGTTCAACTTTCTGGGCCACACAGAACAGAAGGACTTTCTTCACTTCTCTTCATGTTCAGCTGGGTGGCCCCACTGCACCCCCAAACAGCCTCTGCTTCACCTCCAGCCCCGCTTCCCCCGGGGCCGTGCCCTCCCACCCCAACTTTCCCTCTAACCTCCCTCTTCCCCCTCCTGTTCCTCCTGTGATGGGTTGAGTTGTGTCCCCCCAAATCCGTGTGTTGACATCTTAACCCCCAGTACCTCAGAATGTGACCTTGTTTGGAAACAGGGTCATCACAGATGTAATGAGGCGGTAAGATGTGTCCGAATCCAGTATGGCTGGTGTCCTTATCAAAAGGGGAAATTTGGACACAGACGTAGACATGCACAGAAGGAGGACGATGTGAAGACCAGGGAGAAGATGGCCATCTGTGAACCAAGGAGAGAGGCTTGATCCTTCCTCCCTGACTTCAGAAGGAACCAGCTCTGCCAACAGCTTGACCATGGACTTCCAGCCTCCACCGTGAGACAATACATTTCCATCAAGTAAGCCGCCCCGTCTCTGGGCCTTTGTTACTGCAGCCCTAGCAAATGAATATGCCCCCCGCCCTGTTTCATTCATTCAAAACTACTGAGCCCCTGACTAGGGATAAAGCAATGAAGATTAACAGAAGGCTTCCTGGGCTTACGCCCTGGCGGAGGGAAAGAGCCAGCAGATAATGAGTACCTAAGACAGGAGAATTCTACATGTGGTAAGAGCTCAGACAGAAAAAGACATGGGCTCCTTTGACTCTCCAGCAATTCTCTGCCCCCATCAGCCTTTTGCCCTCTTCCTAGATAAAGACGCAGGCCTCTGTCCTAAGTAGGTCTTTTTTTTGCCCAACCTCTCTGTGCTCCCCTGCTTGTCCACCTGTCCTCCATTCTGTCACTGGAGAAAACTTTGAAAGGGTACCCACCACCCCTGCACCCCCTAACCTCAGAGACTAGCAGCATCCTCCCCATGCCTCCCAAACGGCTCTTCAACCACCCCTATGTCCCTGCCAGCCTCCACCTTCCCACAATCTCTGATGCCTTCCTGGACTCACATCCCCTTTTGACGGCCAGGACCCTGCCCTGTCCCCTCCTCTTCTCTTTTGCCACCTCCTTCCTCTGCTCCCACTTCTCTAATCTCTCACTGGGAAGAATTTCAAGCCTACAGAATAGTTGCAAAAACAGGACCATGAATACACTTGTATCTTTCATCTAAATTCACCAATTGTTAACATTTTGCCACTTTGCTTTACCTCCATGAATGTATAGTAGGATTAACTGGTGAACCATTGGACAGAAAGTTGGAGCCATCATGACCCATCGTCCTGAAATATTTCAGCTGAATCCCCTAAAAGCAGAGCACTCTCTTACATGACCACAGTTTAAATATTAAGGACATTTTACATTGATACAGTACCATCACTATTACATAAAATACAGTCCATACTCAAATTTCATCCGTTGTCCTAATTAATGTCCTTTGAAGCATTTTTTTTTTTCCCTGATCTAGGGGCGGACCCGGAATCTCACACTGCACTGCGCTGAGTCATCACATCCTCCCCTTTGGAAAACCAAGGGTGCCCGCCCTCAGGTCATCACCTCTCTGTGCATGGCTCAGGGTTCGCATCTACACCAGCATTTCCAGCCTCCTTTGGTTGGTTCCTCCTCCCTGCACTGCCAGCCTCTCTGAAACAGGGATTCTAGTCCATCTTTTTATCCTCTGTGCCAGGCCCAGTGCGTCATGAGTGCGCCATGGAAGCATGGGGAGAAGCCTCCACGGCCGTCAGCTAGACCTGACTTAAGCTGTGGCTCTGCCCGCCCTGCTGTTGGGACCTTCTCAGGTTATCTCAAAGCTACTGTGAGCAGATACTAGAGCCTGCCTTTCGGGGCTCTGTGAGAGTCTCCTCAGGTACTCTCGGGCAGGTGGTCTGCCTGGAAGAAGGAAGGGAGCCAGGGAGAGGAAAGACTGATTGTCTGTGATGCCCAGTAGAGCTCAAAATGGCGGAGGGC
The DNA here is from genome assembly GCF_963455335.1 of Martes martes. Lineage (NCBI taxonomy): Eukaryota > Metazoa > Chordata > Mammalia > Carnivora > Mustelidae > Martes > Martes martes. The sequence goes on from NC_137905.1 coordinate 34,119,241, forward strand.
AATGGGGCACTGTCCCTGAGCTCCTGGGCTCTCCTTGTTCCCTGGCTCTAAGCAGCCTGACCCTCCCAGGCTTGGTGAAGAGAGAGCCTCATGTGAAGGAAAGCACATTTAATACATGAAAAATCAAGCTGATCTGAAGCTGACTCCCAAGATGGGGGAGACACGATTCAAGGACCTTGGCAAGAGACCCCGCCTAGCGTCTTGATTAGACACTTCATGACTATGATAACCTGGCTGTGAATTAGCTCTGCTAGAGAACATCCCCTACTACCCCACAGAAGAAACCATCGGGGATCCCATCAGCCTAGAGCCCCTCCAAAACCTCCATCAGGGCTGCGATGGGGGTCTGAGGCTTCCCGCAGTAGGAAGCACCGGCTGCCCCAGGAACACATTTGTTAATATCAGATTCCACAGCCACAGCTGGATCCAATTTAGCTACGGAGCATTGACAGAAAGTCCTGGCCCCCAGCCAGCACCCTTCAGGAGGCTCTGAGCCTGCCATTCTGTTTTCCACGGAGATAGGGTTGCTAAGGACTCACTGTGCTCATCCAGCCCCCCTGTGACTTCTAAGCAGCTGGGGGAGAGGAAGTGACCAGCACTCACTGGTAACACAACCTTTCTTCCCTGCAGACTGGTCTCTCTGCCCGCCTCTCAGGTTCTCCAAAACAGCAAGTGATGCCACAGGGGTCTGGTGGCAGAAAGTTGAAAGCTCTCTGCCTGCATGGGTGTTTGGGTTCTGGAGTAATATTTCCATCTAATGCTAAGGGACACGGATATACTCATGCTTCCTGCCAAACACACACACGTGTGCACGCACACCATGCCCCTTGCTGGCATCGGACTTCCATCATGCCCTCCACTTGGAAATCACAGGCTCTCAGAGCAGGCAGAGTATCCAGTTCAACCCTCATTGTCCAGAGAGGGGCAAGAACCTGGCAAAGAGGTCAACGAGCAAAATAGGTTACTGATCCCAGTGCATCACACAGCAAATCAATAATATGTATTAATGATAATAGTAACCTTATGTTAACTGGATGCCTAATTTTAACCAGATTCTTTTGATGGGTATTTGAAATACAGTTGTTCTTTTAAATTAAGGGTCAAAATAACTGGAGGCTTGGCAAGGTTAAGTATGTTGCCCAAAGCCTCATACTTCGTATGTGGGAAAGCTAGGAATCAAACTCAGGTCAGCTTAGTCTCAGATGATAGGATTTCCTCCACGGCATGTGGCTGCCTGAAATTCCACCCTTTAGTCCTCCCAGGCCCTGTCATCAAAATGTGGATGGCCCTGCCAGGTCCTGCCTTAATCCTCCAGCCAACAACTGAGGGGAGCTAGAGAGAAGGACACCAGAAGGGGCTGTGGGGCCTCTCACAAGGAGGTTAAAGGGTGCGAGGGGTGCATTTTCCAGCCTTCTCAATTTGTCAGCCTCCAAGGAGCTGGAGCCCCGAAGATCCCCTCCTGGGAAGAGCTCCCTTTTCTGCGCTAAGACAGTTTTCTGGTTAGGGGGCAGGGAAGCAGGGCTCACGGCAGGGCATTGTATGTGGGACACATTGATGAAATCCTCCTGGGGACGGTTTAGTCATTTGTATTAATGTACTTTGCAAATGTACTTACTTTTTGACCCAGTTTTACTGTACAAACATCTGTCCTGACTCACCGTCTTTGTCTGTCTATTGGTCATTTTCCTCGTTTTGAGACCTACAACGCCACCCGCCTCTCCAACACTCAGTCTACCTATTCCCGATGGGGTGGACATGCCCCGGAGTCATGGCCAATCAGATTCCTCTCAGCCGGCCACAGTGATTGGTTTGGGGGTGAGCACCTGAATCAAACCAGGCCAATGAGAGTCAACTCTGAGACTTTTTGTTCAACTATTGACAAAGAGAACTATTTTTCATGGATATTATGAAGCTAGCAAGAGGTGAGCCCGTTGGCAGCCATCCTGCCCCCTCACTCGGCCTCTTCTTTCTCATGATGGGGGATGGTGTGTGAAGTGAGAGCCGAAGTCTACCTGCCCCTCAACCACAGCACCTGAAATCCCACCATGATTGTTCCTTTGGCTCCTGTAGGCCTTCTAGACCCACAAGGGCAAAGCCCTTGGGATACGTTGTATGGGTTAACAGCTAAAATCAATCCACGTCCTCCATTTGGGCCCGCTTACTGTGGGGCTTCATGAACATAACATTGGGGCAGGAGCTAAGAATACAGTAGGAAAAAAAAAAAAAGAATCCAGTGAGTTTGGCGCAGGCATCAATGGACGGCATCCAAGTGCTTCTGTCCATCCCTGTAAGTCCTTGAGCATATAAAAAAAGATCCGTGTGGGTGCGCGGGATAGTGAAAGCACCTGCAGGCTAGGAAGCTTGTAGAAAGTAGAACATGGGAGTCTAGAAAAAGCAGGTTGAACGGGAGAAGAATTGCTGGGCCTGAAGAATTAAGAGTGTACAGATTGACTCAAAAGAGTCTTAGTGACTGAGTTAGAAGCCAGAGGTTTTTTCCTCCTTACTCTAAGCAAGAAGTAGTTCGTGCTACACAAGAGGACATGAAAAAGAACATATTGGGGGTTAGTTAACCCCCAAAAGTAGCCAGGAGAAGTTAACTGCACTTCTGATTCCATTTGTTTTAGATTCTGCTAATGAATCTGGTGGCAATCACAGGGAGATTAAACCTGGGGTACAGGCTGGGGGAGACAGGTTCCCACCTGCCTGTGTAGTCACCCTCAGCCATCAGCCATGCAACCAGGTGCTGAAATCAAAGGGCAACTAATGAAAACAGGTCTTCTAAACTAGAGGTGCATCTTATAAGAAGTTGGGGCTGGGATCGTGTTGGGTTCATTAAGAAGTTGGGTTCATTAGGGGTCTGTTGGTTAAAAGTCTGGAATTGCAGGCCTTGTATAGTCTTTTGCGGGGCAAAGTGTGCCGTCCCCCAGAAAAATAGATTGCCCACCTGTGGGCAGAAACTTCTGCTTTGGTATCTCCAGAATTCTGACCCTAAGGACCATATACAGGGGTCCCACTAGCTTGGAGCTGAGATCTGGATTGACGGGACAGACGATTGTTATCAAACACATTTCTTTCTTATTCTTGTTGAAAAGCTCTCAAAGGGACTGGGGGTTTATTTTGAGTTAGGATACTCCTCGCTTTTTCTCTCTCAGAAAAAACGTTGGGCTAGGGTGCTTGGGTGGCTCAGTCAGTTGGCTGCTGTCACCTCAGGTCACGATCCCAGGATCCTGGGATCGAGATCCACATCAGGCTCCCTGCTGAGTGGAGAGTCTGTTTCTCCCTTTCCCTCTGTGCCTCCCTCCTGCTTGTGCTCTCTCTCTCTCTCTCTCTCTCTCAAACAAATAAATAAAATCTAAAAAAATAAAGTGCTGGTCATGGGCCTGAAGAATTATAAATGTGTGATTTTAGTCAAGAATGTGCTTTTTATTTTTCTTAGAGGCTTTCTTACTTCGAAGCTAGTTCTCAGTGTCTGACACCACGTTGGCAGAGGCCAGCAGGAAAGGAAGGGGATTTAAATTGGCAACCTGCCTGGAAAAGAGAGAAAAAGTTCTTCCTTACTAGAGCCTCTAGCTTAGTCAAGGCCACAAAGAAAGAAATATTCTTGTGTCACTTTTTTTCCCTTTAACTTTTCTTTAAAAATCCACTGAAGTAATACAAATATGTTTTTAAGAAAATCAAGGGATACGGAAGGACTAATAATGAAAAGCAATTATTTCTTGTTCTTACCACTGCTCCTAAGAAGGAATCACTTTCAGTTCTGACTTTTGGTGGATCCTTCTGTATCTCTAATTCTTGGCATACAAAGCTATTTCTGTTGTTTTGGTTTTTTACTGAGGTGTCATTCAATGGAACAAAATTCTTCCTTTGAAGTAATGCAACTCAGTGGATTTTTGTATATGCATAAAGTTGTGTGACCATCACCACTCTCTAGTTTGAGAATAACATCATCACCCCAAAAGGAAACCCCATACTCATTGGCCATTATTCTCCATTGCTTTCCTCCCTGACTCTTGGCAACTCATCTACTTGATGTTTCTGTGGATTTTCCCATTCTGGACATTCTATATAGTTGGAACCACACAATATGTGGCCTTTCATTATCTGGATTCCTTTACTTAGCAAAGTGTTTTTCAGATACATCCATGTTGTAATAGGAACAAACACATTCTTCTGGTTTAAGGCTGCATAATATTCCACGGTGTGGATATACCACATTTTGTTTATTCATCCATCAATTGATCAGCATTTGGCTCATTTCCTCTTTTGAGCTAATATGAATAATTTGCAATGAACATTCATGTGTTAGTGTTTGTTTGAACATCTGTTTTCAATTCTCTGGGGCATGTATAACTGCTTTTGATTTATCCCTTTAGCATTCCTGTTATGAAAAATGAGTATTTAACTTGTTCATAGTGCTCTCTCTCTCTTCCCTGCACCATCCCACTGATATATTTTACTCCCACTCTTCATTGCATTTGTAAACACAGCAGTTGTGATTTCTTTCCACTCAAATAACAGAAACCTTACTACAGTGGATTAAACACATAGACAGATATTTTTCTCACTTAACAAGTCCAGCTTATTGTTAGTTCAGCCACCAGACACTGCCTGCAGCGGTCCAGGCTCTCTTTATCTCCTCTCTACTATCCTTAACAGACTAGTTTTTAGATTAATGTTTGTCTCCTTTTGATTACAAGATGGTTGCTGTAGCTCCAGACATCATATCTGCATACAAGAGAGGAAGAAGAGAATGGGCAAGAAATTGAAGTTATGTTGGTTGTCTTTTATCAAAAAAGCATAGCTTTCTTAGAACTCCTCCCACCAACAAACTTCTTCTTAAGTCTCATTGGCCAGAACTAAGTCACATGGCCACACCTAGCTGGCAGGGAGCTGGAGAAACCTACAAGAACAGGATTGACATCATTGTCTTAGATTGGTGATTCTCAAGCTTGGTTACATGTTAGAATCTTCAAGGGATATTTTAACATGTACTGGTGTGTATGTGGTCTTACTCTAGTCCAAGTGGTTCTCAACCAGAGGTGGTTTTGTCCTTCATGGGACATTTGGCAATATCTGGGGGCATGTTTTATTGTTGTGAAGGGGAGTGGGATATTCCTGGGATCCAGTGGTTAGAGGCCGCGATACTGCCAAAGGTCCTACAATGCACTAAACAGCCACCACAACAAAGACTTATCCAGCCCCAAATGTCAATAGTGTCAAGACTGAGGAACTGCCTTAGAGCAATTAAATTATAATGTCCTCCAGGGATCTCCAATGCGCAACCAGTGTTGAGAATCACTGGTTTCATGAATAATCCATTGCCCATGGTTGGGCACTTTGATACCATGAACGACACTGGGGTTCTCTCACTAGAACATAGAGTGAAGTGGATATCAGTTAGGTAGTACGGCTGCCCTAGTAACTGTCATATACTGACACTTTATTTCTAATTCCATTAACTATTCAGTATCTTTTGGCTCTCTTTTTATGAGATAAAATTGGTCCCCTCACTTTGAATTCTTTTTCGTCCTCTGCCTTTGAACTTCTATAACTTGAAATTTTACATTGACAAAGTTAATAACATTTATTTTCTGTCTTATAATTAAAGTTATACCTGTATGTTGTATAACTACATATTCTAAAAATTGAAATTTAATAAACAGGATTTATATTTTGATGATCTAAATGTTTACTGCAAAACCAAAAAATGGGTTTTTAAAAACAATTTTTTAACCTATTTATTTGACAGACAGAGATCACAAGTAGGCAGAGAGGCAGGCAGAGAGAGAGGAGGAAGCAGGCTCTCTGCTGAGCAGAGAGCCCAACTCAGGGCTCAATCCCAGGACCCTGGAATCATGACCTGAATTGAAGGCAGAGGCTAAAACCCACTGAACCACCTAGGTGCCCCCCAAAAATGGTTTTTAATTACATTTTTTTCTTTATCAGCTTTTTGTTTTTCATGGAGTTTATACTTTCATTTTTTCCTTTGTACTATTTGACTTCAGTCATTTTAAAGAGTTGTGCATATAACCCCATTTCTATGTGGTATAAAAGAATGAACAAGGAAGAGATACGCACTAAAACTGGCCAAGTTCCTTTAACCAACTGAGCCACCCAGGCGTCCCTAAAGATTTTATTTATTTATTTGTCAGAGAGAGAAAGAGCGAGCGAACACAGCAGAGTAGCAGGCAGAGGGAGAAGCAGACTCCCTGCCGAGCAAGGAGCCTGATGTGGGACTCGATCCCAGGATGCTGGGTTGATGACCTGAGCCAAAGGCAGCGGCTTAACGCCAAGTTCCTTTAGAACTGGAAGCTTTCACAATCACCTACTTCCAATTAGATAAAAAAAGTAACTGAGGAATCTAATTAGGGTAAAGTTGGGAATACAGAACTGAGCGCTAACATTACAATCCTATATATCTTATGTTCAATAAATATTTTGTGAATATTGTTAAATATCTGTACCTGTTTGAGAAGAGTCTTACTGGATACTTCTAATTTAAATAAGAAAAAATCTTTCATTGATGTGTTTGTCAGATACATGTGCTAACATATAATTTTATATATTACACAATGGTGATGCAAGGATACAGTGATAGATTAACTAGCCTTGTAACAATTGTAGACACTTTTACCTGCAATGGATATTTGTCATTACTGACTGCTCTACAGCCAAAGAACTTTAATGTGAACTTACATTCAGACTTCCTATGACAAGAAGCAAGTTCCCTACTGTTATGAACATCTGTAACAGCAACATGCTGTGACCTCCAGGCTGCTGAACACATACCCTGATTGCAATTCCACATGTGAACCCCTTCTAGACCACAGTGGTAATTTAAATAACTTTTATGATATGCTTCCTAGAGCTCTACACAGCAGTGTTGTTGAATACTTGGATTCCCAGAAGCTGTGTAATTCAACCTATCTTATAGGTAGTGCAATATCATATTTCCATAGACTATTTTTGTATTTAGTGTTGTTGTATTTTCTATTAGTCTTGCTTGGCTAGTTTTTATTAGGGTAAAATTTACATAAGGTGAAACACACAGATGTTAAGAACAATTCAAGGAGTTTTGACAAATCCATACACCTTTGTAACAAGCATCTCAACTGGTTAATTTTTTTCTTTGGGGAATTTAGGGTAAATATTAATTTGAGATAATGCCCAAAGATATCTGAAAAATACATATTTTTTGCTTTCTAAAAAAGTTTTTTTTTAATTGTAGTGGAATACACATATAATAAAGTTTACTGTCATTGGCATTTAGCACATTCATGACCATCTAGGTCTAGAACATTTTCATCACCCCAAAGGAAACTGTACCATTAAGTGGTCACTTTCTATTCTCCCTTCTGCCTAGCCTGCTGGCAACCACGAATCTGCTTTCTGTCTCTATAGATTTGCCTATTCTGGATATTTCATATCAATGAAACCACATAGTATGTGGCTTTTTGTGTCTGGCTTTTTTTTTTTTTTTTAGCATAATGTTTTCAAGGTCCCCCCATTTTGTAACATGTATCAGCACTTGATTTCTGTTTATACCTGACTAATAATCCATTGTATGGATATACCACAGTGTGTTTCTTCATCTACCTGTTGATGGACATTTGGGCTGTTTCCACCTTTTAGCTATTGTGAAAAGAGCTGCTATGAACATTCATGTACAAGTTCTGTTTGAATACTTGTTTTTGGTTCAGAAAAAAATATTTTATTTGTCACCTGAGGAGTCCAAATAGGCTAAGTTACCTTCAAGATAAGAGCTGCATTGGGACCTGCTATTTTGTTCCCTCGCTGCCTGTTACTTGTTCTAAAACAAAAGAAAATAAAGTAAGAAGAGCAAGTCAGTGGTGAAACCACCAAAGAAGAAAAAGTTTACAGTAGTCATGCTGCTTGGTATCATTTTTAATGACACCTTTGGCCAGTGCGCAGGAACTTGAAATCCTCTAGGAGTGGAAAATAGAAAGGAGGCACTGGTGTGTTTGAGTTATCAAAGTCACAAGCTTTCCCAGGATATTGTGTGAAAGGTTTTGATTCCTGTCTGTGTTCAAAGAAGATTGTCATTTGAACCACAATGGCTTCTTAGTGGCTCATTGGAAACTGGGTTGAAGTATTCCAAAATGGTAAAAGTGATAATTACCCAACAAGCAGTTCTGGCAATAGCTAAGCCCGCATTGCAGGGTGCAGACCGTAGCAAGGAGGGACAGAATGAATTGCAATGAAAATTTGACCGGCCCGGTAACAGTGTTACCCAGGGAGTCTGCTCCAACAAATGGAGAATGCCACAAGGTTGCCACTGCCCTCCTGACCTACGCCCCACCCCAATAGTGATTCCCCCACCCTAGGAATCCAAGCAATTTGAAAACTCCAAGAAAGTGTAAATGTCCCCGTTTGGCCAATACAAACAGGGCCTGGGACCTGAGGATTAGCTGAAAAGCAAGCAGGAGCATCTCAGCCCAGTGTTTCTGAGATGGAAAGGTCTGGGAATATGGTGGCCAATGCATCGAGGAATTTTCTTCTCCTGAGCACTCAGCACACCAGAGACAGTCTGTCTTCATGTGTCTGTGATGGCTTGGGGATGGATGGATCCCTTTACCCTCTGTTACTAGCTGTGTGATCTTGGACAACTTACTTAATACACCTCAGCTTTAGTTTCCTTAACTGCAAACTGGTGTTAATAAAAGGGCCAACCTTTTCGGGTTAATGAGAGAATTGGGTTACTCAGTAGAAAGCATGTAGCAGAGAGGCATGCCATCTGTGACAGGTTTGCTGACCGAGTGAGGCAAGCACAGCAGGACTATAGATGAGGTATGACCTTCCTGGGCACCCTGAGCAACTCAAGGCCCACAAATGGGGAGATGAGGTGAGAAGGAACAGTGTAGCCAGATCCCCAAGGGAAGACAGGCTCTGAACCTTAGCTGCTAGTGTTACACCTGTGGTCTGTCCTGAAAAGCCAGGGTACGTGTTCAGCTGGGGTACACATTCCAGTTGATTAAATGCCTGGTGATGGTTGGGGTGCCTGGGTGGCTCAGTCCATAGAGCAGGTGACTCTTGATCTCAGGGTCATGAGCTTGAGTTCCACGTTGGGGGTACAGATACATTTATTTTATTTTATTTTATTTTGTTTTATTTTATTTTAGAGAGAGAAAGAATGAGCATGTACACCTGTCAGCAGGGAGCAGTGTGGAGGGAGAGGGAAAGAAAATCCTCAAGCAAATTCCAAGCTGAACATGGAGCTAGATGCGAGACTCAATTTCAGGACCGTGAGATCATGACCTGAGTGGAAATCAAGAGTCTGTCGCTTAACCAATCGAGCCATGCAGGCACTCAGGATAATTTTTTAAAAAGATTTATTTGAGAGAGAAAGAGAGCATGTGTGCACCAGGGGGAGGGCCAAAGGGAGAGGGAGTCTTAAGCAGGCTCTACGTTGAGCACAGAGCCTGACAGGGGGCTTGATCTCACAAACTTGAGATCATGTCCTGAGCTGAAACCAAGAGCCAGATGCTTAACTGACTGCATCACCCAGATGCCCCTAGAGATAATTTTTTAATGCCTTTCGATTGTACTAATTTTGCAAATAAGTTTAATTATACAAAAATTTGTCTTATACATCATTCATCCAACAACCATTTGTTGCCTACTCTGTACCAGCCACTGTTCTACACCCAGAAGCACAGCAACAGATAAGACAGAAAAGCATTTATGCTCTCATGGAGCTAATGTTCTGGAGACTCCATGCCACATAATGCTTGTGTCCTTAACTTCCTATCCCTGAACCTCTCTAGGTCTCAGTTTTCTAATCTGTAAAATGGGTATGAGAATAATAGTTACTATGTCATAAAGTAGTCATGAGTTTTTGGTTTTTGTTTTTCTTAAATGAGGGGTATGTGATGTAACATTGTATTCGTTTTGGGAGCACAACATAATGATTTGATATTTGTATACATTGTGAAATGATCACCGTAATAAACCTAGTTAATATCATCACCGTAGGTAGTTAACCAATTTTTTTCTTGTGGTAAGGACTTTTAAGATCCAATCTCTTAGTAATTTTCAAACATGCAATACAGCATTAATGAGCTATGGTCACCATGCCCTATGTTACATCCCCATGGCTTATTTATTTTATAACTGGAACTTTGTACCTTTTGACCCCCTTCTCCCATTGTCCCCACCACCCGCACCTCTGCCTTGGGCAACCACCCCTCTATTCCCTGTGTCTATGAGTGTGGTGTTTTTGTTGTTGCTGTTATGTTTTAGATTCCACATCTAAGTGAGATCATAAGGTATTTCTCTTCCTCTGTCTGACATACTACATTTAGCGTCATGCTCTCAAGGTCCATTCATGTTTTTACAAATGGCAAGATTTCCTTCCTTCTTATGGCTGAATAATAAGCATATTATATAAATGCCACAATTTCTTTATCCATTTATTCATCAATGGACATGTAAATTATGTCCATATCTTGGCTATTATAAATAATGTTGCAATAAACATAAGGGTGCCTTTATCTTTTTGAATTATTGTTTTCATTTTCTTTGGGTAAACACCCTGAAGTGGAATTGTGGGATCATATGGTAATTCTGTTTTTAATTTTTTTCTAGGGGTGTTGGCAGAGGGAGAGGGGGAGAGAGAGAATCTTAAGCAGGCTCCATGCCCAGTGTGGAGCCCCACATAGGGCTTGATCTCACAATGCTGAGATCATGTTTTGAACTGAAATCAAGAGTTGGATGCTCAAGCAACTGAGCCACCCAGGTACCCTTATTTTTAAAGAAGCCTTCATACTGTTTTCCATAGTGCACTGACTTACATTTCTGCGACCAGTGCATAAGGGTTTCCTTTTTTCCACATCCTTGCCAACGCTTTATTTATTGTCTTTTTGATAATTGTCATTCCAATGGTAATGAGGTGATATCTCATTGTGGTTTTAATTTGTATCTTCCTGATGATGAGTGATGTCAAGCATCTTCCTTGTACCTATCGGCCACTTACATGTCTTGCTCAGAAAAGTGTCTTCTTAGCTCTTCTGTCCATTTTTTATTTAATTGGATTGTTTTTCTTAATGCATTAATATCATAAAGCACTTAGAACAGAGCAAAACAGAACATGCACTGTGTATGTGAGAGCTATTATTATTTGGGAGAAATCTGAGTGAGAAGCACATCTGGGGAGATCAGTAGTTTCTTTTGGATGCACGTTAACTCTGAGATGTCTGTTAAACACTCAAGGAGGGACGCCTGGTTGGTTCACTCAGTTGGGCATCTACCTTTGGCTCAGATCATGATCCCAAGATCCTGGGATGGAGTCCTGCATCAGGCTCCTTACTCAGCAGAGAGCCTGCTTCTCCCTCTGCCTGCTTCTCCCCTTGCTTGTGTGCTCTCCTCCCCACCCTTTCTCTCTCTCTCTCTCTCTCACTCTGATGAATAAATAAATTAATTAATTAAAAAGAAACACACTCAAGGGATCATCATTGATCAGGAGGTCAGATACACAAGTCTGGAGTTCAAAGGACAAGTCTGAGTTGGAAATGTAAATCTGGGGGTCACTGCATATGGTTAGTATTTAAAGTCATGAAGCTTATTGATATCACCAAGGGAGTGGAGGTGGAGAAGAGAAACATCCCAAGGACTGAGCCCTGGGGCACCTCAACATTTAGGAGTTGTGATCTGAGCAGAAATAAGCAGGCAACTGGGAAGGAGGTGTGAGAAAGAGAGGCAGGAGGACAGCTTGGAGAGTATAGAGTCCAGGAAGCCAAGTGAAGAAAGCTGTGTAAAACAAAGAGAAGGTCAACAGTTCAATGCTCCTAATGGGTCAAGTGAAATGAAGACTGAGAAGTGGTCATTGAATGTGGCCACAGAAAGGTCACTTGCAGCAGTCCTGGAGGAATGGGAGAGGCAAACATCACTTTAGAGTATGATTCAAGGAGAATGGGAGGACATGAATTCTTCCTTAACATCTGCTTTTAGACACCCATAACCCATATTATTAAGCCCTTGAGTTAACTTGGCTCAGTGTGCTGGAAATGGTGTCCAACCTCATGGAGCAGTATGACCTAGAACAGGTGAAACTTCCCCTAGAGTTCTACATGTTCTTTGATTAGTAGTTTGGAGTGATACAGAATGGACTAAACTGTATCCAAAAGAAAAGAAGAATGCTGGTAACTCAGAAGGAAGAGGTAAAAATTGAGCAATTCTTGTATAAAATATGCTGGGAAGGGGCGCCTGGGTGGCTCAGTGGGTTAAAGCCTCTGCCTTCGGCTCAGGTCATGATCTCAGGATCCTGGGATCGAGCCCCACATCAGGATCTCTGCTCACCCGGGAGCCTGCTTCTCCCTCTTTCTCTGTCTCTTTGCCTACTTCTGATCTCTCTCTGTGTCGAGTAAATAAATAAAATCTTAAAAAAAAAAAATGCTGAGAAAAGGCTTTGGTGAAGGTCCTGAGCTGTCAATGAAACAAAACTGAGTGGTCTCTCTGGGGTCCTCTGACGAAAGCAGTAGACATAACATGATGGGCTGATACCCCCAAGTTCAGGCTTTTGATGCCATTTTTCACCAAAAGAACCCAGAGCTTCCCTGACATGGTCAAGGATCTGAGAGACTTGGAGTTAAGACAGCACAAAAGTCTGAGATATCTAGTGGAGAAGAAGCAAGGGTGCCTTCAAAGACTTGAGGGCTCTATGGAGCTAGGGTAGGAGGCCAGCCTGTGGGGAGGACTCACTTTGGAAGGGCGGCCAAGGAATGAGGAGTTGAGAAGGAAAACCCATCTTGGGCTTTTTGAAGAAGCTGAATCTGTGAAAACTCTTAAGTCCTGAAAAGGGAATGTTAACATGGTCGGTACGATGCTCATGTGAATTTTCAGTGTTATTTTCTAAAGAAAATGCTACATATTGATTAAACCAAAATATAAAAGTTTTTCTATTAAGATTTTGTCCAACAAACAAAATGACAAGCTAATTTATTTTGCCCTATCTCTTACCCAGTTTGGGCTGTTATAACAAGGATACCACAGAATGGGTGGCTTAAAAACAATAGAAATTTATTTCTCTCAGTTCTGGAAGCTGAGAGTCTGAGATAAAGATGCCAGCAGATTCAGCATCTGGTGAGGTCCACTTCCCAGTTCAAGGTCAGTGTTCTCGCTGTGTGCTCACATGGCAGCAGGGGCGAGTGGGATCTCTGGGGTCCCTTTTTCAAGGGCACTAATCCTGCTCATGAGGGTTCTACCCGTTTCACCTAATCACCTCCCAAAGGCCTCACTTCGTGATAGTACCACATTGGGATCAGGGCTCGATGTATGAATTTTGGAGAGATACAAAACACCCTACAAGCCTTTGGATCTGTTCGAGTTGTTTGATCAGATACTTGGAATTTCCACAGCTTCTGTCTCTTCCTGGTCATTTTGATGACCAACACCTCTTAAACAAGAGGTGTTGATGATAGCTTTCAAGAACTGTTTTAAACTCTTAAGGATGGCACTGGCCAGTGTAAGTAGCCAGGATGACATGTCTGCCTGCCTCTATCATGAGGAAGATAGGTCTTGTTCTTAGTCTAAAGAAATACTGGGGAAATATTTTCAGGAGAGATCAAGGACAGAGATGTGTCATTCCCCTGACCCACTTGTGTTTTTTATTTGAGACTTTCATTTTTATTACCTACTCCCTGTCACCACTTCTGGTCTCTAGCAACTTAAAGAAGCTAAGCTCTAATCACAGATTCTTCTACTGTCTGAATCCCACCAAAATCGACTGCTACCCTCTCATGCTCACTGTAATGAGAGGAAGAATTACTCTCACATTTGGAATGACCTGTAAGTATTGAGGGGGCATTTATGGAGAGACTAGAAAACTGACACAAATAAGGGAGCATAAAATCAGGGACCTAAACAGCCCAAGGGTTCATCACCTTCAGAGCCCCCAGTCTCTGCCACCCTTTCTGGATGAATGGGAGAACCCAGCTGTGATATCATAAAAAATAAATATTTGATCTTTGTCCCTGTTTCCTGGCTCTCAGCTCCTAAAACCCTTGGAATTTCCAGAGTGATAAGAGTCTTTTGTATGATAATGCCATGACTCTGTGGCTGAGGGCATGGGGCTGATCACCAGGAAAACTGAGGCATGATCAGAGGTTTGGAACATTATCACCAAACACAGACTTTGGGGAAGGTGGATGGATTGGAGATCACCAGAGGGTAAGGATTTAATCAATCGTGCCTGTGTAATGGAACTTCCATGTAAAGGAAATGATGGGTTTTGGAGAGCTGCCAAGTTGGTGAACACAGGGAGGTGCTGGGAGGGTGGTGCTGCCCTGAACTCAAGGGTTTGCCACTTGGAGTGCATCAAATGGACACAATCCAAGGAAGTGTTAAAATTAGAGAACTGTTGGTTACTCATTACAAGTAAGGAGACAGGGAGAAATCTCTCAAAGCACTGTTCCCCCATGGGGTTAGTACAGGAAGCTTTTATTTAGTGTATTGGGGGTGGGTGCAGGGAGCTTACATAGGCACTTTTGGTTCAATTGCACACACCTAGCATATCAACATGCTAGTGTGTACATTGTATGTTCAAAAAATAGCAGAAAACTCCACCCATAAAAGGAAATCTTAGTATTGCAATGAGCTAACAATGAGTTGAGGTCAGGTCAGGAGGGCTTCTGCACAGGTCTTCAGCTCCAATCCAGCCCACACTGGCTCATGTAAGGGACCATAAGGTGAAACACCTAGTTGAGTATCTCCTTGGCTGGAACTGTTGGTTCTGTAAAACAAAGCACATTACTTCCCTCTTTTTGTCCCTTCCCCTCTTCCCTTCTGCTGACAGCTTTCTGCTCTCTTATTTAAGGAGTTTCCCCTTGCATCCTAGCTATGGACCCCCACCCCATACCTTGCCCTGTACATCTCTTCCAACTGGCTATTTCTGAGTGGAATCCTTTATGACAAACTGATAACCATGAGTAAAGTGCTTTCCTGAGTTCCATGAGTTGTTCTAGTGAATTATCAAACCTGAGAAGGGGGTTGTGGGAACCCCCTGAATTTATAGCCAGTCAGTCAAAAGTACCTGAGTACTTGCAACTGACATCCGAACCGGGGGCAGTCTGGTGGGGCTGAGCCCTCAATTCATTGGATCCGACACTGACTCCAAGTAGTGTTGGAGCTGAATTGAATTGTAGGACACGCAGCTGGAGAAGCAGTGTTGGGCAAGACACCATGTATCTGGTGTCAGAAGCACTGTGAGTAAAAACAGCTCAACAACCACTGAAGCCTGCAGGAGGGGATGAGAGGAGGGGAGGGGTAGGGGAAATTTTAGGCACGGTCCATATTGTGGGCCAGCAAACATGTTCAACAAACAAACTTTTGGCTTAAAAGCCTCATATTTAAGGGACAGATGTTGATAATTACTACCTTGACTTTCTGTAAAGTTGTAAAAGGAAAAGCAAATCCATGCCTTCAGGAGGGGGTCAGTGGTTGGGTAAATGTTAAGTCTTCATCCAGTCGCTGAGCAGCCAGGCTGAGGACTGGTACAAAATAAGGGTGACCTTGCATTTGGTGGTGGAGGAAATGAGGTCGTGGATATAAAACTCAGCACAATGCCTAGAACACAACAGATTTGTCTATAGTCATCACAAGCAGAGGGAAGAAACCCAGGCTTCTCGACTTCCAGTCAACATTCAGTTTTCCTTTCATTTTGCAGCCTGAAAACATGTTTGTTTGAATAAAACCCTGGGCCTACAATCCAGCCAACAGGCAAAAAGATGCTTCATGATAATGAGATGCTGCTGAGAAAATAGAGAATTATAAAATTCCGACCCACTCCTTGGAAATGCAAACACATCTCATTTATTCACAGTCACTGATGTCTTTATCAGAGCTGGAATGTCTAACACATCTAAACAACCCATGATTCGTCTCCGTAATAGGGACGAAACAAGCTCCCAGTGAACTAATCAGCTAATCACGTTGCAGAGGATGTTCAGTGCTTTTCCACAACAAATGTGGTATTCAGTTGGTCCCCTGATGCCTTGTGCTAATGCCACGTGGGGCGTCATCTGTCCCAGCACCTGCTGACTTCAGATGCGTCAGCATCCTCAGTCACCACAGCCTGACACCCTCCAGGTACTGGGCTCAGCTCCAGGCTCTTTGTGGGGTCAGACCTGATTCCAGCCTCTGAGAGATCCTGAGGCCCGAAGAGTGCCAGCTGGTTTGTTTATTTGATTTAGAAAAGAAAAGTCTCCACTGTTACAGAACAAAGAGTGAAAGGCAAGCCCCTGGGCCTGGACCTGTTCCTGACTCCATTATTTTGCTTACATGGTTTATAATGCTTAGCCAATATGGAACATTGCTCTATTGCTTAGCAACCAAAATTGTAGAGAAAATTAGATCTGAAAGAGTCATGACAATAACCAGGATTCTAAAGGGAGATACAGTAAAGAGAAGGGTCCAGAATGACTAAGCTCCAGGCAGACTCACCTCTGTAACAACAGTCACAGTTAACATGAATTCAGCACTTTTTGAGTGAGGCACTATTCAAAGTGTTACACATTCACTATCTCATGTATTCCTCACAATAGCCCTAGAGTTAGATCTAATGATTGCTTCCTTTTCCCCACAAGAAAATAGAGGCATAGAGAGATGAGTATTGGTCTAAGTCACTCAGCCTGTGTGGGGCAAGTGCACAATTTGAACTCCAGACCCTTGGGTTTTACGCAACAAACATACTGACCCAAGAGTGCAGTTCCCTGTGCAGATCACAGGAAAAGATATATTTTGGAGGCCACATAATGGTAGTGAAGTCAGTTTTTTCCTTCACTGAGAGACATAGTCATAGATCATTGGAGCAAGAATGAAAGTCCTTGTTTTGCTCTGTTATGTTTACAAAATGGATAAAGCATCATTGTTTTTACTGGTTGTAAAATAAAATACATGCTTACTATAAAACATGCACATAGTATAGGACTATAGAAAGTGAAACTCCCCAAATACACATAACCCTATATAATCCCATTTGCCACAGATGCCAGAGAAAATCACTGTTAATAATTTTTCTAAACATGGGTATTTTAAAAAAATACAGCAGACTTCTGTTTCCAGCCACAACAAACTAGCTTGCACTGAGAACAAGTAGACACAAAGGTCTATGATAAAGCAAAAGTAAAAACTTGTTTCAGGGACAAATCTTCCATACAGAAAAATTTCCAGTTAGGTAAATTTATACTCATTCTCCCCTCCCCCCACCCCAGTTGCCAATGGAGCTTAATTCTCCATGAGTGTGGGCTGTTTTTAGAGACCCGCTTCCAAAAAATATAGTACCGCGAGGGAAAGAGGGTAAATTTACAGTGGAGAAATCTGACAGACACTACTTTAAGTGATCAAAATTAACATCACTAATATAAGTCATGTTGACATCATGTACTGCCTTAGTCTGTTTGGGTTGCTATAACAAAATACCACAGACTGTGTGTAGAAGCTGCTTTTAGCAACAGGCTTAAGCAATAGAAACTTGAGCAAGGCACAAGGGCCCACAGAGACCACCAAGCTGAACGCAAGCAGGCTCAGTAAGTGACCCATCTTGAAATGGTCATAGGCCCTAACTGACCAATGGGCTACTTACAACCAGGCACAGTCAAAAAAAGAAAAGGGGGAAATTCTATACCTTTCCATACTTCCTCACTCTACCCTATAACCATAGCCCCTCACCACCACCTTATGGAAGACAGTCTCTCCTTTGCTGTCCTGCCTGCTGCTCCTTTGCAGTTATTCAGTAAAATTCCATCTCCTTCATTCCACTTTGGCTGAATTCTTTCCCCCCTCCCTCCCCATGCCACCAACCTCCATCCAATTGGAATGTACCACATTTGGTGGCCCTTATGGGGAATCTCTGGTGGTCCAGGACTCTCCCTGGATTCTCCAGGAATTTCTTGGGACTTTCCCTTCAGTGGACCAACTCTAGAACCCCATGGGGAACTAATGTCCTCTGGCTGAGTTCTCCTCTGGCAGGATCCAAAGTCCCAGGGGGAACCTGCTTGACAGCCTTTGCCAGAAAGGGTGAGGGATTTCCCCTCCTGCCCTTCTGAGGAATCTTTCTCTCCCCTTCCTTTCTCTTTTGGGTCCTTCAGTGGTCTAACCCTAATACTCCTCAGACAGTTGAAGGTCTCTGGCCAGGGCAGCTCCCTGGTGGGCTCTAAAGGTCTGAAGACAAACAGGTTGAACTGTCTTTGCCTATGAGGGCAAAGGACCTCTTTCTTCTCGTCTCCCACTCCTTCTCTTCTGAGGCCTCCATTCCCAATGTGCAGCCCAGTTGGCAGCCTCAGCTCAACCGGGTGGAGTCTACACATGCTACAGACTGGGCTGGGACCCTTTCCTGATGCTGGCTGACTCCTAGCTGCCCTTATTCTTTTGCCCTCCCTCCCTCCCTCCCTTTGTTCCCACTTGTCCAGCCACCATCTTGATCTAGGAGCAAAATGCATTCCTCCACATCTGAGCAGTGAGTCCTCCCCCTCCTTTTCCTGACCTGGTTTGGCCACCTGGTGTCCCGCCTCCCTGTTGCAAGGGACACCACAGCAGGAATTGCTATTGTCATCTGTCACAACCCTCTCCTTAGTGGGACACCTCAGTAGGGTCAGTTGCCTCAAAAAAGGTCCAGTCCTTTCTCAGGTCGGTGGGACATCATGACTGAAATCCCGACACTAGTCAGAGCTCCCTTCCCTTTAGTGGGATACCCCTTTGGGTCTTTCCCACTATGGGACAAATCCCCTCTATTCCTTTGGACTCACTCTTGGGCTATATTCTTAAAAACAGAAACAAATTTGACCCCCAAAGCCTGAAGAAAAAGTCTCAACTTTTTATGTTATATTTCCTGACCTCTGTACAAACTCCCAGATAAAGAGGTAGGGCCCCTCCATGGAACCCTTTCTGTAACACTGTAAGAAAGGTTGACTTCTTTTTCAGAACTCCTCCAATGGGTGGGAGGTCCCATATATGCAAGCCTTCATGGCATTGTCCGCAAAATCCTGACCTCCACAAAAACTGTAGAATGTACTTTGTTTGGTTTCATGGCCCTTCTGACCCTGTGGACACCCTAGATGACCCATCTTTTATTCTACCCTATAATCTTTTCTCTACCCCTGAAGGCCCAGGGGCTCCCCTAGACTTAAACCACCTACTTTAGATTTTCCCACAGGTACCCAAGGTAAAAATTAACAGCGGGGAACAAACTGATTGACATTTAGTAGACACAGATACAACATATTTGGTATTAAAGCTAATTTAAGCTTGTTAATGTAATTAAAATAGACGTATTTTCTGAGATATCCACATTAAATATAAAACTTTTATTCTATCAAGGTTTACTAAAAATAAAAAAGCTCAAGTTATTTCTGTTGCAATTTGTCAGCAAAAGATGGCCTAAAATGATGGTTAATTTTGTCTGTCTCATAAAATTCTAATGGATAATTTTAAGATCACTTTCAAAATCTATGGTAACCTGAAACTTTAAAGTTTTGCTAAGCCAAATGATAAATTAGGTTGAATTGTTAGATATCTAAGTCTTTTCCAAATAAGATAAAATACTGAAACATTAATTACTAAACATAAGGTTTATCTGCTTTTGACTTCTTATTGTAGAGAAAGTAAAGATACTTGGGTGTGTTGGAAAACATGCTTTGTGCCTTATTAAAAGATTGTACTATGGGGGCACCTGGGTGGCTCAGTCAGTTGAGTGTCTGACTCATGATTTTGCCTCAGGTCCTGATCTAAGAGACTCGTGTTCAGCATGAGTCTGCTTGAGTCTCTCTCTCTCCCACCCCCTCTTGCCCTTCCCCACACTTGCTCATAATCTCTCTCTAAAATAAACAAAATCTTGGGGCACCTGGGTGGTTTAGTAGGTTAAGCCTCTGCCTTCGGCTCAGGTCATGATCTCAGGGTCCTGGGATCAAGCCCCGCATCGGGCTCTCTGCTCAGTGGGGAACCTGCTTTCCCCCCTCTCTCTGCCTACTTGTGATCTCTCTCTCTCTCTCTCTGTCAAATAAATAAATAAAATATAAAAATAAAACAAAGTAAATAAAATCTTAAAAAAAAAGATTGTCCTGGGGTGCCTGGATGGCTCAGGGGGTTAAGCCTCTGCCTTCAGCTTGGGTTGTGATCTCAGGGTCCTGGGATCGAGCCCCACATCGGGCTCTCTGCTCAGCGGGGAGCCTGCTTCCCCTTCTCTCTCTGCCTGCTGCTCTGCCCGCTTCTGATCTCTCTCTGTCAAATAAATAAGATCTTTAAAAAAAAAAAGACTGTCCTATGAAAAATGCATATTTCTAAAAATTATGGAATGTATTCAGAAATTGGTCATCTAAAGAATCCTGCTGTAATAGACAGCTCACAATTACTTACTACTGAAGACTAAGGTGTCTAATAGCTAAAATTCTGCTAAGTGTAATTAAGACTGATGGAAATAAGGAAAGCAACTCCATGTACTAATAAAGTAGGAAATGTGTAAGAAAGGTATAAGAAGTGAGGATATATTTTTGTTGATGTAAACGAAAGCAATAGGGTCCTAAAACAAGACTGGGGTTCTTTAGAGAGAAAAGGCTTAGGACAAAATCTGAATGTGAAAGAAAGTTGTAGAAGGTTTGTGAAGGAAAAGCTTTAGAAAGGAACTTAATGTGTAGTCAGGACTGAAATCTGAAAGGAGTGAATTTTAAAAGTATGCTGCTGTTAGATTGAAATTCTGCTTAACTCTCTGTTAAAAAAGGACAAAGTTTTCTTGGATTGTTGGTCTGTTCCTGATAAGAAAGTGTAAACAGGGGGTGCTTGGGTGGCCCAGTCCATTAAGTGTTAAGCAGTTAAGCCTCTGCCTGTGGCTCAGGTCATGATCTCAGGGTCCTGGGATGGAGCCCCTGCTCATTAGAAAGTCTGCTTCTCCCTTTTCCTCTGCCTCCTCCCCCACCTAACATCATGCTCTATCTCTCTCAAATAAAAAAAATAAAGTCTTAAAAAAAAAAGTGTAAACAAAAGGTGTTTTTTTTTTCTTTTCTTTATCCACCCAGATAACCAAAGTTTCTGTTTGTCTTTTTCAGGTCTCTTATTACTTAAAACGCCTCAAAATTTGTAATGATCTGTAATCCTATTTAGGCATGTGCTTTAAAATTTTCTGAGGATTCTAAGAAACTTCCCTGAGAGATTTCAATTGTAAACGGAGTTGTGGTTTTTTTTGTTTGTTTGTTTTGTTTTTTTAACTAATTAGGCTTGTTTATTCAACATGTTAAGTTTCTTGGGAAGCATTCTCAAACAAATAGTGATAAGCCTTAGCCTGTATTGTGTGGGTAAATGCTATAACTGTTCAAAAATATGTATATGAAGTTCCTGAAGTTTTAATATGTCTTGCTTATGAGGTCATGACTTGATAATCTGGTTATTGAAGTTGTGTGTCATAGAAATAACCGGATTTCCTTGTAAACTACATTATAATGAACTCTCATATCAGATCTCTAAACATATCCATTTTTTTGAGTCTTTTGTTATTTTTAGTTAGTGTTCTGATGCTCTTGCCAAATGAGTTTTGTCTTTAAGGAGATTCGTGAAAACGGTTTTTGACAAATACAGGTTTTTGATATCTTTGAAATCATAAAACTAAAAGGGGTAAGAATTTCCAGGACTAACAGAAAAGGCTGTGTCCAAACAAGTAGAATTATTGATATGGACTGAATGAATTGAGGAAGGGAATTATAGTTTTTATGACTCTTGTTTAAAACCCTGTTGGTGTCTGGGGCGCCTGGGTGGCTCAGTGTGTTAAAGCCTCTGCCTTCGGCTCAGGTCATGATCCCAGGATCCTGGGATGGAGCCTCTGCTCAGCAGGGAGCCTGCTTCCTCATCTCTCTCTGCCTGCCTCTCTGCCTACTTGGGATCTCTGTCAAATAAATAAATAAAATCTAAAAAAATAAAAAATAAAACCCTGTTGGTGTCTAATATTTGTTCTTACAGATTGAGAAAGTTTTCTCTTAAACTATCTATGACTTACAGAAATGTGATAAAGTATTCCTTTGTGAGCAAACTGAAACATTTAACTTTTGTCCATACCTGAACCCTCTGAAATTCGGAAACTGTTAGTGAATATTCTTTCTTCCATGGAAATTGTAACTATTTGCATAAGTTCAATGAGAATCTGTTCTCCTTGTAACAGGACACCATTAGAAACATTGGTTATTTTACCAAGGCTTTGACTGGAGACATGCATAGACTCAGATTATCATCAGACAGCTTCAAGGAAATAAGGTTGACTTTATGAAGCCAATGAAGCCCTTGAAAATGTTGGCCAGGTACCTCGCTTACAGAGTTCCCAGCGGCCTTACCAGGTGAGTAAAAATCTCAACTATCAAAGGTCTTTTATTCAGGCTTCTCTTTCTCATAATGATAAGAATTTTATTTTGTTGTTGTTCCTGATGTTTCTCCACTTGGTGCCAAGATTCCATTACTGCCATAAGTTCTGTACTCAGATGATTCTCTCTACTCAGGGACGTTTGTACATGTCCACCTTGGATCTGGCTGCCCTACCTTTTTATACTTCCTACATATGAATTTCCACTGACCAATATTGCCCATAGGTAGGGACGACTTCTCTACACCCTCATTCAACAGGAAAAAGCTACTGAAGATGAGACCTCTGCCTAAATGCCAAAGATTTGTCATTGCTGGTTTGCCAGGGGGGAATATAGAGGCTGCTTTTAGGCAACAGTTTTGAGCGACAGAAACTCAAGCAAGGCACAAGGGCCCATGAAGACCACCGAGCTGAATGCAACCAGGCTCATTAAGTAATTCACCTTGAAATGGCCACAGGCCCTAACTAACCAGTGGGCTACTTACAACTAGGCACAGTCACCAAAAAAGGGGAAATTCCATACATTCCTATATTTCCTCACTCCACCCTATAACTACAGCCCCTCACCACCACCTCGTGGCAGACAGTCTCTCCTTTGCTATCCTGCCTGCTGCTCCCTTGCTGTGTATTTAATGAACTTCTATTTTCTTTGTCCTGCCTTAGGTGAATCCTTTCACTGCCAGCACTGCCATCCCCTACCCAACTGGAACGCACCGCCCTTGTGTGGCTTAAACAACAAATACTTATTTCTCACAGTTCTGGAGGCTGGATGTCCAAGATCAAGGTGATGGCAGATTCCACTTCTGGTGAGAGCCCTCTTCCTGGCTTACAGATGACCACTTTCTTTTCCCACTGTTTATTCACGTGGCAAAGAGAGGGAGAGAAAGCAAGCTGTCTCTTACAAAATCTTAACAGGCATTAATCCCATCATGAGGGCCCTATTCTGACGACCTCATCTAAATGTAATTACTTCCCAGAGGCCCTACCTCCCACCTGCAAATTTCAGCAGACACAAGCATCCAGTTCATAATATGTACCCCTTGATATGATGTAATGAGAAGGGTACTTTTCATCTGTGGTACTCTTCCCCCAAATCAATAATCCCATCTGATCTATGAGAAAACATTAGACAAGCCCAAACTAAGAAACAGTCTACAAAATCCCTGACCAGTACTCCTCAAAACTATCAAGGTCGGGGCACCTGGGTGGCTCAGTGGGTTAAAGCCTCTGCTTTCAGCTCAGGTCATGATTCCAGGGTCCTGGGATCGAGCCCCACATCAGGCTTTCTGCTCAGCAGGGAGCCTGCTTCCTCCTCTCTCTCTGCCTGCTTCTCTGCCTACCTTGTGGTCTCTCTCTGTCAAGTAAATAATAATTAAATCTTTAAAAAAAAAAGAAAAAAAACTATCAAGGTTATGAAGAATAAACAATAAAAATTGATTAAATTGTTATAGACCATGTTACAGACCTGGCAACTAAATGTGGTACCTGCATTATCGGAACAGAAAAACCTGGTGAAATCTGAATAAAGTCTGTCAATTACTTAATAATATTGTATCAATGTTAACTTATTGGTTTTGACAAACCTAACGAAGTTAGGTAAGACATCAACATCAGGGGAAACTGAATGAAGGCTATACTGTGTATATCCTTTCTGTAATGTAATTAAAAAATTATTCAAAAACCAGTTTATTTAAACATCTTTGTTGTTTGAAGATAGCCGGGACTTAAAGAGCCAAAATCCCTGAGAAAATGGGAAGTGCACTGAAATGAGTCTGGCCTTATGCCCAGTTCCCCTTTGAGGCATAGCCATAGGGCTAGTAAGTGCCATAGGGCTGAGAGACACAGAGGTCTTTGTGGTGGGTCTTCACTGACTCATAAGAAGTGTTGGTCCTGAAGTCTTCTTAGAAATGAAGCAGGGTCCTCAGAAGTCCCACATGATGAGGAAGAGCAAGATTGAAGTTCAGGGCTCACTAAGAAGTTATAAGGACCTCAGAGCTCCAATTAGTATCCCAGGAGAGCTACACCTGAGGAATGAAGGTGAAATGGAAATAGTCTGAGCCTTCTAAAGACTAAAACTTGGTTTCAAACCAACTCGGGCTCAGATTGGACTAAGTTGACCCACACTTATTCAAACTGCTGCCAGAGGCAAAAGCAAATTATCTCTGGAGGAAAGCAACATCATGAAAGCCTCAAATTATTTCTACATTTTTTATACACAACATATGGCATTCAATAAAAAATCTAAGTGACATGGAATATGGTAAGAAATCTAAACATACATAGAATTAGAATTTCAGAATTAGAGAAAAAGAGAGAATGGAAAAACAGTTCTATTTGAAGAGAATATGGCTGAGTGGTAAAAATATCAAGTCATAGATCAAAGAAGCTCTTTGAGCATCAAGAATAAATATAAGGAAATACACATCTAGTTACACCGAACTAAAACTGCTGAAACTCAAGACAAAGAACACTCTTTAAAAGCAACCAGAGGAAAAAAGACACGTACTTTTAAAAGAACAACAAAAAGTTTGGCAGTTTTTCAACAGAAATTATGGAAGTCTCGAGGACAAGTCAATGGAATCTTTATGGAGTGCAAACAAAATAATCCCAACCCTAGACTTCTATTCTCAGTGAAAATATTCTTCCAAAATGAAAGTAAAGTAAAAAATATTTTCAGTCAAACAAAAACAAAATGCATTTCTAGCAGATGGGAATAAAAGGAATACTATAGAGATCTACAATAAGATTAACAGCTGACTTCTCATCAGAAACCATGAGGCCAGAAAGCAGTGAAAGACATAATCAATATGCCAGGGGTAAGGGGAGATTACCAACCAAGAATCCTATATCCAGCAAAACCACAACTCAAAAAGATAGACATTCACAGAAAATTAATCATCAATAGACCTTCTCCACAAGAAATACTAACCAGAATCTTAAGCTGAAGTGAAAGGACACTTGGCAATAATGTGAAGACACACAGAGAAATAAAGAGTACCAGTGAAAGTAACTACATAAATAAATATAGAAGAGAGTGTAAATGTATTTTCATTTGTAATTCCCTTCTGCTCTCTTCTGTTTCAAAAGACAACTATATAAAGCAATAATTATAAAACTCTGTTAGTGGGCTTATAATGTACAAAGATGTAATTTGCATGACCATAAACCACAAAGGAAGGGCAAAGGGATGGAGTTATATTGGAGCAAAGTTTTTGTATAAGATTGAGATAAAGTTGGTATTAATCCAAATTAGATCATTTTAAATTAAGATGTTAATTGTAATCCTCAGGGAAACCACAAAGAGGAAGAAGAAGGAGGAAGAGGAGGAGGAGGGGGAGGAGGAAGAGGGGAAGGAGAAGAAGAAGAAGGAAAAGAAAGAAAGAAAGAAGGAGGAGGAGAAGAAGGAGGAGGAGGTGGAGGAGGAGGTGGGGGAGGAGGAGGGAGAGGAGGTGGGGGAGGACGAGGAGAAGAAGAAAGAGAAGGAGAAGGGGAATAAGCTAATACACTGTAAAATATCAATTTCATGTAGAAGGAAACAGTAATACCAAAGTAATAGAACAAAAAAGATATAGGATATGTAGAAAACAAATAGCAAAATGGCAGGCATAAATCCTACCTTATTCATAGTTACATAAAATATAAGTGGGTTAAACACTTCAATCAAAAGGAAGAGATTGGAAAAAGGATTTTAAATGATCCAACACCGTGCTGTATACAAGAGATACATTTTAAATTCAAAGATACAATAGGTTAAAAATAAAAGAATGGAAAACGATATACCATGTAAAAATTAGCCAGAGACAGCTAGAATGACTATACTAATATCAGACAAAATAAAGACAAAAGTTTTTACTAGAGACAAAGAAAGGCATTTTATAATGATGAAAGATTTAATCTATCAGGAAGATGTAACAGTTATAAGCATGCATGCACCTAACAACAGAGCCCCTAAATACATAAAATACAGAAGAAAATACATAAAATAGCATAAAGAGAGGGAGCAAGGTAAATGGGGTTAAATGTTTTAAGGACCACCATCCAGAAATATAAAGTATCAATTTATATATTATTCCAATAGTCAAGAATGCATATTATAATCTCTAGGGTAATCTCCTTAATGAATAAAAGAAAGTATAACTCACATAAATGGAAAGTGTGCTTTTAAAAAATCTAATTAATTTGGGAGAAGAAAAAAAGAAAAATGAACATTATGCCAGTCAGGTGTAGATTAAATGGCAGATTAAACATTTCAATACATTAATAGTTATAGTAAGTGTAAATAGACTATGCTAATTAAAGGATAAAGATTATTAGTTGGGATTTTTAAAGCTATATGTTGCTTATAAGGGATGATCTTAAATATAAGGATTCAGAAAAGTTGGGTATAAGAGAAAGAGAAAAGATACAAACATTAGCATCAACCAAAAAAAAAAAACACTAACCGGAAGGAAACTGGAGAGGTGATTCTAATATCAGACAAAGTACCAGAAGCATTATCAGAAATAAAGAGAGGCATTATCAGAAAAAAAGTGAATAATGAAAGGGTCCATCCACTAGCGCTATATAACAACTCTAAATCTATAAGCACCTAACAACATCTTCTCTAAAAATGTAAAGTAAAAGCCATAGAATTAAAAGGAGAAATATATTCACATCATACCAGGGGATGTTAAGACAACTTCCCCATAACTGATAAACAGACTAAAATCAATAGGTCTATAAACAACTCAAACAACATGATTCCTGCATTTCACCCCATGACCATGTATAGAATTCAACAACTCATGATACACATTCTTTTCAAGTATACATGGAAAATAACTCTAAGTGACAGTATGTTTAGCTATAAAGCAAGTCTCAACAAATTTCAGAGAATTAAAATCATATAGAATGTGTGGCTCTGACGACAGTGGAAATAAGCTAGATATGAATTACAGAAAGAAAACTAGAAAGGTCCCCAAGAGTTTGCAGTTTAAGCAATAACCCATGGATCAGAAAAGAAATTACAATAAAAATTAGAAAGTATTTTGAAGGAAATTATTAAAATAACATATTAATGCTTCTGGGCTGCTGTGTAAGCTATGCTTAAAGAAAACAGTATAGTCCTATATTTTTTAGAAAAAATTAATAGCCAAAATCAATTATCTAGATATTCCAGATCAAGAAGTTAGAAAATAGCAAATTACAAGCAAAGAAAGTAGGAAGGAGGCAATGATAAAGATAGCAACAGAGTTTAAGAAAGTTGAAAACAAATATACAATAAAGGGCATCAGGGGCACCTGGGTGGCTCAGTGGGTTGAGCCTCTGCCTTCAGCTCAGGTCACGATCTCAGGGTCCTGGGATCAAGCCCCGCATTGCATCAGGCTCTCTGCTCAGCAGGGAGCCTGCTTCCCCGCCCCCCCTCCCCCGACTCTCTGCCTACTTGTGATCTCTCTCTCTTTCTCTCTCTCTCTGTCAAATAAAAAAAAAAAAAAGAGGCAACAAAAGATTTACATTTATAAGCCTCCTATCAGTGGCGATTCAGAATAAAAATAGGAAAGACAAAATATAATACCAGTCAGGAACAAACTGGAGCGTTATTACAGATCCCATATATTAGAAAGATGGTAGAACATTATAAACAATAAGGCAGTGAACTTCAAGATTTAAATAGACAAATTTTTAGAAAAACACAATTTACCAAAATTGACACAAGGTAAATATAAAGTATCTTAACCATATTCCCGAAGAAATCAAATCTGTAGTTAAAAACCCTCTTACAATGAACCTGTTAGACCAGGTGGTTTCCTTGATGAATATACCAAGCATTTAAAGAAGAAACTACACCAGTCATAAATTTTCATAAAATAGGTAAAGAAACATTTCCCAGCTTGTCTTATAAGATCACATAACCTTAGTCCCAAAATCTGATAAGGACATAACAACAAAGGAAAGTTACCCACTGATCTTTCTCAGAAACATAGATGGACCAAAAAAAAAAGAAAAAAAAATTAAAAGTTCCTGAAAAAGTAAATAACAAGAACAATTTAGCAACATGTAAGAAGAGTAAGGGGAGGTGGGGAGGGGGTGGGATAGATGGGATTAAGGAGGGCACTTGTGATAAGGACCAGTTGTTCTATTTAAGTGATGAATCACTAGATTCTACAGCTGAAACTAATATTACACAGTGTGTTGACCAACTGGAATTTAAATAAAAACTTGGAAAAAGGGACACCTGGGTGGCTCCGTCAGTTAAGCATCTGTTTTTGGCTCAGGTCATGATCCCGGGGTCCTGGGATGGAGCCCTGCATCAGACTCCCCGCTCAGCGGGATTCCTGCTTCTCTCTCTGCCTGCTGCTCCCCCTGCTTGTACTCTCCCTCTCTCTCTGACAAATAAATAAATAAAATCTTTGAAAAAAAAAAGTGGGAAAAAAAAGTAACTACAAAACAAACAAACAAAAAAACAAAAAGGATAATATATCAAAGCAAAATTGGGTTTATTCCAGGAACACAATGTAGTTCTAACACTTAAAAACCAATCATTGTAACTGAGTATATCAGTAAAATGAAGAAGAAAATTGCATAAAACATCAATAGGTATAGAGAAAGCATCGCTAAAATTCAATCCCATTCACAGTAAACACATAGAAAACTAGGAATAGATGGGAACTTTTTTTTTAAACACATCTCAAAAAGAATTATTTCAGACTTAGAGAAAAGTTGCAGAAATAGTGAGGAGAGTTCCCATATACTCTTTTTTTTGTTAAAGATTTTATTTATTTATTGGACAGACAGAGATCACAAGTAGGCAGAGAGGCAGGCAGAGAGAGAGGGGAAGGGAAGCAGGCTCCCTGCTGAGCAGAAAGGCCGATTCGGGGCTCGATCCCAGAACCCTGGGATCATGACCTGAGAGCCGAAGGCAGAGGCTTTAACCCACTGAGCCACCCAGGTGCCCCTCCCATATACTCTTAAGTTAACTATCTGTGACCGTAACAGTCATCTTACACAACCACAGTGCAAATCAGGAAATTAACACTGATACAATATGGTTAATGAATTTATAGAGCTTATTCACATTTTGCTAGTTTTGCAATTAGTGTCCTTTTCTGATTCAGGTTCCAATCCAGGATTCCCATCTTGCCTTTACTTGTCGTGTCCACTTACTTTACTCCAACTTGAGACAGTTCCTTCCTTGGTCTTTATTTTTCAGGACCTTAACACTTCCAAAGAGTATTACAAAGTGATGTTGTTTCAGGAAGGAACTTTCTTAATCTGACAGAGAATGTGTTTTTAAAATCTACAGCACGCTTCACATCCAAGAGGATGGCTATAATCAAAAAAGTGGAGAAGAGCATACGGAAGGACATGGAGACACTTGGACCCCTCACACTTCGCTGGTGGGATGTAAAATGGTGTAGCTGCTGTGGAAAGCAGGTTGGTGATTCCCTAAACACACACACACCAGTTTGATGGTTAAGCACCGAAGCAGTGTATGGCTCAGTGATTCCTCTCCTATGTATATGCCCCAAAGACTTGAAAACAAGATGGCGCCTGGTTGGCTCAGTCAGTTAAGTGACTGCCTTTGGTGCAGATCATGATCCCGGAGTCCTGGGATCCAGGCCCACATCGGGCTCCCAGCTCCACGGGGAGTCTGTTCTTCCCTCTAACCTTCTCCCCTCTCATGATCTCTCTCACTGTCTCTATCTCTCAAATAAATAAATAGAATCTTAAAAAAAAGAAGAAGAAGAAGAGGAAGAAGAATTCAAAACAGAGACTCAAACAAATCCTTGTCACGAATGTTCAAGGTAGCATGACTCACAATAGCCAAACAGATGAAGACAACTCAAATGTCCACCAACAGATGACGGGATCAACAAATCATGATAGGTACACCCAATGGAATATTATTCCACATAAAATGAAATAAAATCCAAAAAGAAGCTACCACGTGGATGAATCTTGAAAATGTCATGCTAGGAGAAAGAAGTCAAACAAAAAGAGAATATACTGTATGATTTCACTTAGTGTGTGAAATACTTAGAACAGGCAAATCCGTAGAAACAAAGCAGATCTCTAATTGCCAGAAACAAGGGTTTTGGGGGAATGAGGGATAATTGCTTAATGGGGACAGGGTTTTATTTTGTAGTAATGGGAATGTTTTGGGGAGCACATAGAAGTGGTGGTTGCAAAATATTTGAATTACTAAATGCCCTAAATTGTTCTCTTCAAATGAGTTAATTCTATGTTATCTGAATTTTATCTCATATTTTAAAATTCTACAGCAAACATCATGCTTGATGATGAATGTTAAAAGCGTTCTACCAAGACTGGAAGAGAGATGCCCATTATCACCAGTCCTATTTAATGCTGTAGTAGAGATCTTAGCCAGGGCAATAGTTATAAAAAAGAAAAGTGGGGTGCCGAGATGACACCTGACTCTTGGTTTTGGCTCCGGTCATGCTCTCAGGGCTGTGAGATCAAACCTACATAGGGCTCTCTGCTAGGCGTGGAGCCTGCTTAAGATTCTCTCGCTCTCTCTCTGCCCCGCCCCTACTTGCCCTTGTGCAGGCTCTCTCTTTCTCTGAAAGAAAGGAGAAGGAGGAAGGGGAGGGGGAGGAAGAAAGCAAGGGAAAGAAGAAAAAGAAGAAGTAGGGGAGGAGGTGGGGTGGAAGAAGGGAAGGGAGAAATAGAACGCACAAGGATCAGTAAGGAAGAAATAAAAACTGTCATAACGCATAGCTGGCAGTATTAGATACCTAGAAGATCGGAATGAATCTACGGATAAATGTTACAATCCATAAGTGAATTTAGAAACAAGGTCAAGAATTTTTTAAATCCATTGTATTTCCATCTCATTAGAAATTGAAGTCAAATACCATATATAGTACCATCAATGACAAAAATGTAAAGGAATAAAGATGACAAAACTCCAGAAACTTTAGGCAGAAAATGACAAAACTTTACTGAGGAATATTAAAGAAGGCTTACAGAAAGGAAAGGGTTTCTTAGGTTCACAGATGTTGAGTTCAGACACAGATTGAACTCATTTCTGACATTAGAATTCAGAACAATGGTCCTCTGAGGAAAGAAAAATGGTTGACAGGGGCACGAGCGGCGTTCTGGGGTCTCTTCTGGTAATTTGTCTGAATGGTGGTTACAGGAGTATGCTCACTTTGTGAAAATTCATCAAGGTGCACATTCTTTGCGTTTGTGTTCAATAAATTTGTTTATTTTTGAGTGAGTGTAGCTCACACACCAATCTTCAGTAAGTATCAATAGAGATGTACAAAAACCCCCCAGGGGCGCTGGGTGGCTCCGTCGGTTAAGCATCTGCCTTCAGCTCATGCCATGATCTGAGGGTCCTGGGATGGAGCCTGCTTCTTCCTCTCCCTCTGCCACTCCCCTTGTTTGTGCTCTCTCTGTCAAACACCTAAATAAAATCTTTTAAAAAACAAAAACAAAAACAAGTCTTGCTGTTGTCCTTTGCTGCAACTCTAACCTCGCTTGAAACCTCGACCCCTTCCCAGCTCTTTCATGGGTCTCCAAAGGGAAACCTTCCAGTATTTACAAAACAGTCTGTCGAACATTTCAACTTTGGCAAGTACCAGAAAACTAGTTGTATAGAGTCAAAATCCAAATCCAGGTTAGGGTCAGTTGGGAGACCCTGCTGTCCAAAATAAGACCACATGCTGCAATTTACTTTCTGAATTTACGCTGGACTTTTCCCCTTATATAAACCCACCTTATTCCCTCGAACAGTTGTTAATAATCTGTTCTGTTGCTTTACAGAATTTTTCCCAACACATCACCTTTTAAATGGTGTTTACATTCTTTTCAAATTTTTGCATTTGTTAAAAAAAAAAAGTCTCCCAGTGAATATTCTAGCCCATACCTCTTTCCAGTTGACTATTCCTTTTTATTAGAATAAATGACTTGAAGTTAAAATAATAAGGCAAAAAGGGCACAGGTGGATAATGGTTTGGATGCATGTTACCGGCTTGTCTACAAAACGGCTGTCAGCATTTACCGCACCACCCCGGCCAACACTGCCTACTGTCAGTCTTTCTAATCCTTGCCAAATCTGATGCATGACAATAACAGCTTGTCAGCTTACTCACCGTTTCTGTAGCTGTAAGCAAGGTTGAACACAGATTTAGTGGTCATGTGTAGTGCTGTTGTGGAATCTCCCATTTTTAGTGAGGTCCGCTTCTTGTGAATGTTTAAAGAGTTGTCCACATATGACAAATATTAACCATATTTTTGTCACATATGAAGCAACTATGATTTCTCTTATTTGATGCCCTCTGTGTGTGTCTGTTCCTTGCTAGACTGTTAGCAGTAATAGTATCCCCGGATGTTAAGAACACAGGTTATTGTGAGCTTATTTTTACTCACCTGTATTTTCACCCATGTGGACAAGAAGGCATGACTATCTCATGGCTAAGAGCAGGGACTCTGGAGCCAGACAGTTCTGTTACTTCTTAGCCACGTGGCTCTAGGAAATGTATCTCGGTGCCTTGGTTTACTTATAAAAGGGGGAAAATAATAGTACCTACCTTGTAAGATTTTGTGCAAATTCGGGGGTGCCTGGGTGGCTCAGTGGGTTCAGCCTCTGCCTTCGGCTCAGGTCATGATCTCGGGGTCCTGGGATCGAGCCCCGCATCGGGCTCTCTGCTTGGCGGGGAGCCTGCTTCCCCCTCTCTCTCTGCCTGCCTCTCTGCCTACTTGTGATCGCTCTTTCTGTGTCAAACAAACAAATAAAATCTTTAAAAAAAAATTCAATCAATTCAGCTGTGTTAGAACAGTGCCTGGTATATCATAAATTCACTATAAGCTTTTGTTTTAATGAACACATACCACTTACATAATAACAACTAACTAAAGTTATTTTTTTTAATTTAATTTAATTCAATTTTTTTTCAGTGTTCCAGAATTCATTGTTTATGCACCACACCCAGTGCTCCATTCAATACGTGCCCTCCTTAATACCCACCACCGGGCTCACCCAACCCTCCACCCCCCTTCCCCTCCAAAACCCTCAGTTTGATTCTCAAAGTCCACAGTCTCTCATGGTTCATCTCCCCCTCCGATTTCCCCCATCTCCCTTCTCCTCTCCATCTCCCCATGTCCTCCGTGTTATTCCTTATGCTCCACAGAGTCAATTATCATATGGTTTCACTTACCTGTAAAGTTATTTTTGAAATGAGAATATTCTGTTATTAGGGCAAGGACCTGAAAAGCCCATTAGCCCAGTTCCCTGGAGAGCTGTCCTGGGATTCCGGGACGAGCTCCTCACTGCCCAGGCCTCACACTCAGCTTGGTCAGATCAAGCCCCAAGAGGACCCAGCAGCCTTACCTCCTGCCTCCAGCCGGGCCTCCCCCTCTTATTTCTAAGCATCGGAGCCTTCTGACCCCAACTAGCTTTTCAGGTAAAGAATTATATCTGGAAGACAAAAAGAAAAGGAAAAGTGTCTATTTCATTCCGTAGACATTTCCCGAGTGCCTGTTGTGTATGCTGGACCCGGTCAGGTAACTGCTGCCATTTTTGAGGACAGAGTGTGTGTTGGTCACTTAAGGGACATATTAGCTCTCGAAAAACTCACGCACACACACCCCTTAAGGCAAACACCACTGTGTCCCCATTTTATAGAGGAGGAAACTAAAAGCAAGTGACTTGGCCCAAATCCCCAAAGGTGGTCAGCCTCATCCAGGGGTGGCTTCACCCCCACTGCAGTCTACGGATTTGGCTGCAGAGTTTCTCCTATGGGTTCTCTGAGCCCTGAGCTGTGCTGAGTTCGAAGCAGTGGCTGGAAGGATTCTGTTCAAAGGAGAGAGGTGGGTCTACCCTGCTCTTCCTGGTGAGTGAACACACTCTCTCTCTCTCCTCTCTCCCTCTCCCTCTCTCTCTCTCTCGTTCCTGGCCATCTCTACAGAGGAACATTATTTGGGGCAGTGAAGATAGGCCCAGCCAGACAGGCATTTGGGGGATCCGATCAGCTTCCCCTCAGCATTGGCCGGAGCACCCACATGGGCCACAGGGAAGGAGAGGGCTCCTGGGTTGCTCTTTCCCTATGGGCCTGGCCAGGGGTCCTGATCAGGAGCCCACCAGGCTGGGCTCTTCAGAGCTGATCTACAGATGCCTGCAACAGCCCCTCACTCCTGCCCAGCAGGCATGGCCACCCTGCGGCTCCCTCCGCAGCCCGGGCTTCACTCCGCTCTGGGCCCCAGGGGCTCTGCCTCCAGCACGAGCCTCAGCGGTCTGGAGCTGCAGAAGGAGGTGAAGGCCCTGGAAATTGTGCTCAGTGGGAAGAGTGCCTCATTATGGTTTCTCATCCACCGTGAAGTGTAGGGATCCGTTCCTGGGGGCGAGACAGTGTCTTGCTCCTGCCTCCCAACCCAAGCTGGTCTTACCTACCCAGAAGCTCTCCTTTTCCTCCGCTGGCCCAAGAGGAGAACTGTTTTCAGACTTCTGGGAACCAAACACTCACAAAAAGGGCTTTGAAATTCTGGGGTCTCACTCTATCCTAGAAGCCTGTTTTCTTTCCCAGACCCTCGGCTCCCCATGGCGTGAGGCAGAGGAAGGACGAGACAGGGTGACAGGTGCCTGCCAGGGACCTTTAAGTCCAGGCAGTGGCCTGCCAGCCACGTCCGAAGCTCTGAGGTCATGTCCCCTGATACCAGAGACTTGGCACCTGCTGGAATCCTTGGTGGATTAGAATGCCAGGAGTGCCCAGCTCTGACGCCTCCCACCCTGGCGCCTGGCAAGGAAGCCTGGGAGGGCCAGACCACCTTCTGCTTCTCAGAGCCCAGACCGTGTGGCAGGGGCATGGTCTGCTCAGGCCGGAGCAGTGGGGAGGGTGCTGAGTTGCCAAGACCCCGCCTGAGCCCTGCAAGGCTGACCTTGGACTCAGAGACCCGCAAATGCCAAGGGAAAAGATAGACCCCTCCTGAAGACCTCAGAAGTTCTGGAATGAGATCCAGCTTACTCTTGTGCCCCTTCAGTGTTGATGACACCGACAGTTGCTAAGAGACAGCGGGGCCAATCCAGGCGCTGGCAGGAGGGGATCCCCAGAGCTCTGTGTAACGCCTGGCCCCTGGCAGCTGCCTGGGCTCTGCCCACAGCCTCGGCCCTCTGCCGGGGTCAGAGGTCGCAGCCAGAAGCCAGTGGCTTTGCTGAGAAATCAGTTACTTGGAGCATGCCGGCTGTGCCCAGCAATCCTCAGAGAGGAGGCCAAGGGTGGCCGGGGGTGGGGTGGGGTACCCCAGGTCTGGACATGAAGGTGTCTGTGATCTTGGTGCCTCCCTAGCTGGCAAATCACAGGACCTCTTTGAACTTGAACTTCCTTCTCAATAAAATGAGGATAGTTAGACAACATCAGCTGACCTCCCAAAGGGATTGTTAGAATGAAAAGAGATAATGGCTGGGGAGGCTCAGTGAGTTGTAAGGTGGGGTTCAATGCCAGTCGCAGTCATTATAAAATGAAGAACTGGGCTGTGAAAGAAGCCACACCCATCCTCCAACCAGGGCTGGGGAGAGTTCTTATTCCATTCTGTTATAAATACATAAATGTATATGTTACCAAATGAGCTACAGAATTTATAAAACAGCATTCTATTTTATTTTATTTTTAATTGTTTTATTTATTTTAGGGAGAAGGAGAGACAGAGATATTAACAGAGCATGAGTGGGGAGGAGAGGGAGAAGCAGGTTCCCCATTGAGCAGGGAGCCAGATGCAGGGCTCGATCCCAGGACCCTGGGATCAAGACCTGAGCCCAAGCAGATGCTTAACCAACTGAACCACCCAGGCATCCATAAGCAATTACTAAACAAAGTTTTTACTCAAAAGGTAAAGACGGAAAGACTCTGGTTAGAGGGGTGTGGTGCCTCCTTGATCCTCTGCAGAACTTCCAAAGGCACCTTCACAGAAGTCTGAGCCAAAGGGCACAGACTGGAACCTTCCGTAAAAGTAGGTACACTGAGAGCAGGTCAGGCGGTAGTGTGCCCAGGCCATGCCGGGCTGCTAGCAAGTTCGTAGATCATCGTAACTCTCTGTGCCCGGTTTCTTCTGCACACTAAACATGAGGGGCTGTCAATAAAGTGAGAAAATTTTTGTTGGGGCTGGAGGTAGGTTTTGGTTTGTCACAGTGATTGTTGAATGGTCTCTCCTCCAGTCAAACTCTCAGCTGCCCCTCCAAACAGCCTTTGTAGAGGACTCAGCTGTTAATGATTCTGCTTAAAAATCTATGTTCTATGCATTTTATATGTTTACATAAAACCACTGACTATTTTTGCAATTTTAACCGATGCCGTGTTTCCTGGGATGCAGCGCCTATGTAAATCAAGGAAAGAGGGGCACCTGGGTGGCTCAGTGGGTTAAAGCCTCTGCCTTTGGCTCAGGTCATGGTCTCAGGGTTCTGGGGTCAAGCCCCACATTGTGCTCTCTTCCCAGCAGGGAGCCTGCTTCCCTTCCTCTCTCTCTCTGCCTGCCTCTCTGCCTACTTGTGATCTCTGTCTGTCAAATAAATAAATAAAATCTTTAAAAAAAAATTTAAATCAAGGAAAGATGTATTGTTTTGTGCATTACCTCACCAAGAGATTTCAGAAAATCAAAGCCTTAGGGCAGCACAGCTCATGGTATTTGACTCACCGACACATCACATCACAAAACAGTGCATTTGTGATGATTCCCCACACAAGCACAGGCATCTAGTTCATCATTTCAGCTCCTGGAGTTGGGCCAGGGCATTTCTATGTTCGAAAGTCTATTTTTTGAAGTTATTATAAAGGACTTTTCTTTTATATATGTAATGCACACAGGTCAGTTATGTATGTGCACAATTCAGATCAGTAAAAAGGGCTTTTACAGAATATTTTTATAATGTATTTGTTATTTAAAAAAGGGGGGGGACTTTGAGAACTGTATCAAATTGTGGGAGCAAGCTAAGAAAAGGGGCGGAGGTGTTGAACTGAGGACCTGAGCCCATAGTAACATCACAGATGGCTTTCCTGGTTGGGGGGAGGAGTTCCAAAGCCCTCCTCTAGTGCGGGCAGTGTTGGGGGTGGGGCTCCAGGCAGGTCCAAGGGCCCTGCCCTGCAGCTGCTCTCAGCAGGAGGCTCCTAATCCAAATGGGATTTACCTGTTAAGAAAATCCCTTGTTGGGATGCCTGGGTGGCTCAGTGGGTTAAGCATCTGCCTTGGGCTCAGGTTATGATCCATGATGCTGGGGTCTGGGATCAAGTCTCACATTGGGAAGGGATCCTCAGCAGGAATCCTTGCTCAGCAGGGAGCCTGCTTCTCCCTCTGCCTGCTGTTCTTACGGCTTGTACTCTCTCTCTGACAAATAAATTTAAAAAAAAATTGAAAACAAACAAACAAACCCTTGTTCAACTGAGGTCACAACGCTGGGAATCTCTTGATGATATTCTGGGCATTGATGGCTCCTAGTTGGTTGAATTCATCAACAAGAACTGAGGCACGATGTGGTGGGGGGCAGGGGACTCAGGCAGCATCCGAAGGGCACCCTTGAGGTTCTGGTTGCCAGGGAAACCCCAGCAGCTGGAGCTGTGAGCTCACAGGCCACCAGGCACCCCACTAGGGCTCACACTCCAGGAGAGAAGGTCTCAAATAAGAAATAGGAGGTCAACATGGGATTATAAATTAGAAGGTGTTTTGAGTCTTCTTCAAAGCACCATCCTGAAATCTGAAGTCATGACCTTCCTATTACTTTTTGCATTAACATTACCTTGCTTTTATGAAATAATGATGGTGGTGAAGGAGCTGAGGCATCTTCATAAACACCCTTTTACAAGGCCAAAGTCTTAGTGTCCCCTTTGATGGCTTCTCCAATGATTTTCTCTCTTACCCTCTTCTATTCTTTCTCCCTCTTTCTCTCTCCTTTTTCTCTCTCCCCTCCCCTCTCTCTCCCTCTCTCTCCTATCTCTCCCCCGCCCTCTCCCCCCCTCCT
This sequence comes from Martes martes, assembly GCF_963455335.1. NCBI lineage: Eukaryota > Metazoa > Chordata > Mammalia > Carnivora > Mustelidae > Martes > Martes martes. The sequence continues at coordinate 34,157,535 of NC_137905.1, forward strand.
TGCTCTCTCCCTAAAACCTGAAAGCCTTGGGATGGAAGGAAACGTTGCAAAAACCAAGTTCACTGACGTGGTATGAGAGTCATGGCTGCTGACCCCCGTACCTGGCACAGTGAGGTCACACAGGAGGGCGTGGTTACCTTTACCTGGGGACACTTCACAAAGGAGGTGATGTCTGAGCTGAGTATTGAAAACTCAGGGGCTGAAGGCCAGGGCCAGATGGTTGGTGGGGTGGGGGATGAGGGATGGGAGCAGAGACATGACTGGAGGACATACCGGAGAGCCACCTGTTGGAGATGTCGCTATCAGAGTGTCTTATCCAAGAGGGGCCATAACGGGCCATGAAACGAGCCGTTGCTGGAAACCAGGTAACAGCAGACCTTGAGGGGCAAGCTAAGACCCATGGATTCCAGCCTCTGAAATGATGTCTTCGGCATCAAACGTTAACTGCCTAGATCTGAAACTCCAAATAGAACAGAGGCAGGAGGGTGAGGTGGGGGGCCACCTGCCAGTGGGGCAGACACCATTCCAGAGGAACAAGGAGTCTCCCTGCAGAAGCTCCTTGTGCAGGATGGAAGCAGGCCTTCTCCAGGCCACAGAGGGGTCGGATTCCCCAAAGTGACAGGAGACCTGTTGTCATGTAGGCCACTTCCCAGACACCTTCATGAAACTACCAGAACAGCAAGTTTTGCTGAGAATCGTGGTGCCCACACTCTGTGAGGAGAGAAATGTGCCCTCTACACATGATGTACCAGCCATGCTCTCAGTTTGCAGACTCGGGAGCTGGGGGTTCAGGGGATTCCCTACTGGAGAAAAATGCGACCTACATTCAACTTTTTTTTTTAATAACTCAATTTAATTTTGTTGTGAGCATCTATTTTGGCAAAGTCAGGTTGGGCAATTTAGGGTTCGACCCCTTTCCGTGGGGTTGCCCTAACTTCTGTGGGATTTATTGAGGACTTGTTACTGTGGGCCCACGATCCTGTCTGCACGGACCCCTCCTCAGCTCTTGCTGTGGGGCCCCTCAGGGGTGGCATGCCCGGCATGATTTCACTGCTCCCCACTCTTGGAAACTGCCTGTGGCCCCAGCCTTTTCTTTCTGTTTCGCCCCGTCCCCAGAACCCTTCCTGGGAAGTGGCCCTGGGTGCCCTGGTGGTTAGCACCACAGTGTGGGGAGTATTTTGCCTCCAGCCTAAGGCGTGGAGGGCTCAAGGCCCTCCATGGAGCCCCAGTGTCTACTGCAGGGCTTGTCGTCCGCTCGCTCTCCTCGCTCACCCATGCTGGGGGAGGGGTGTGGTCTTACTACCCCCTCCCTCTTTAGTCAGCTCCTCCTTTCTGTTTGTCCAAAGGCACAGGCTTCTGGAACTCCACAGCCAGGAAGAGAATATTTATTCCTCCAGCTCTTCCTCACTTCCTCTCCCCGCGGCATCCAGCAAGCCTGGGCTTAGCTGCCTGAATAGGACAACAGCAGTCACGGGTGGGTCTGGATTCTTCTCCGGTGAGGCCCTGAAATCCTCTTTGGATTGTTCTGTGCCAGATATTTGCTGCTTCTTTTGGTTTCCTCCCTAATTATTAAAACACAACAAAACAGAGAAGCCAACAAAACGTCTCCGGCTCTGCGGCGGTCCCTGCCCAGCACAGTCTCTGGCAGTTTATCTGTGTGGTCTCTGCAGGAGGCCTTGGGGCCCCCAAGCTGCTCTGCTATGGCCATGGGTCACGGGCAACGGATCGTGGACGAAAGACCCTGGGCGTGGGCACGGCCAACCTGCTGGGCAACCGGGAAACAGGATACTTGAAGGTCCCTCACTCAACTCCCTGGCTCGCTCAGACAGTGCTCAGAGATGTTGTTTTCTTGGCCACCATCTGGTCTCTGTGCCTGGGATAATAGATTACAAATGGGAAAAGGCTGTTTCACTCGTAGTTATTACTAAAAACGAAGTGATGTTTCAGGTCCATTTTTCATGTTAAGAAACATTTCCTCCAACCACCAACAAACATCTTACCCTCTAATTAGCTGTCACCTCCAAAGTAACAGTTTTTTTGTCCTTCTGACTTTTCTTTCAAGCCAAATTCCAGAAACAGGAGCTGCCTCTCTTGGAGATTTAATGGTTTCTGGTTAAGAGATTGGATTCTGGGGCGCCTGCGTGGCTCAGTGGGTTAAAGCCTCTGCCTTCGGCTCGGGTCATGATCCCAGGGTCCTGGGATCGAGGCCCACAACAGGCTCTCTGCTCGATGGGGAACCTGCTTCCCTTCTTCTCCCTCTGCCTGCCTCTCTGCCTGCCTCTCTGCCTACTTGTGATTTCTATCTGTCAAATAAATAAATAAAATTAAATTAAAAAAAAAAGAGAGATTGGATTCTGTTTTTAACACTTAGCACCTGATAATTTTGGAGAGGTGATTTGCATACACTGAGCCTCGGTTCCCTCAGCTGCACACTGCAAAAGCGAATAGCACCCACCTCCAAGAACTTCTGTGAGGGTCAGGTGAGTGAATACTGAGAGGGGCTGAGCCCTGTGTCTGTCACACAGTCAGCCCTCACTAAAGTTTGGCCCAAACTGTTCTGTGACCTAATTATTCGTTCCTTGTGCCTCTTAGAATGTATGGGGAAACTGGCATCAGGGATTCAAGATTTTAAACTAAAGGAAGACAGTGTGCAGGGAGGAAGTGAGAAAGGGAAATGCTCGAGATGTCAGGCCACATGACATCATTTCAACTATAAACAGCAGAAGAGCTGGCAATTATTCCCCTCATCCTGCAAAACAAGGAGCCCCTTCCTTTATGGCGCTTGAAGGATAAATAGAGCCCCACCCTCTCCCCCAAGAGAGGTGCAGGGAAGTCACTGGAGAACCATTTCCCGCACCGAGAGGGAAGCAGGAGCGGGCCGGTGGATGACGCAGCTCTGCCCCCTCCGTGCTTGCCCCCTCCAGCCTCCTTGGCAGCCTGAGGGGTGGGGGTCCCTGCCACAGGCTTCTGAGTGAAGTCCCTCCTTGGCAGGCTCCTGGGTAATCCTGCAGTGTGGACTGCCGGGATGGGCTACTTGGACAAGAGAGAAGCAGAGAACCATCTTTGTCTGTGGATATCAGAAGCATCCCTTGGCATTCCAGAGCTGGACACATATTCTGGAATCCAGCGCCTCTAGCTTCTCTCTGCATCCTTCAGACAGCCCAGCTCCCGAGCCACTCATGACTCCTCACCACCGCCACCATCATCACTCACGGTTCTTTCCAGCGTTTATTACGCATGTGGCACTCTTCTAAATATTAGTCACTCTAATACCAGAGCAGTAAGGCACCTCAGACTTTGTCCAAAACCCTGCCCCGCAGGCCGGACTGGCTCAGCGAAGGAGACAGAGGAGATCAGAACACAAACAGCTATTGATACACTTACTGTGTATCAGACCTTGTTCTGGAAAAGACACACTGTCGCACTGCTGTCTTTAGACAACCAATTGCAATTGGATGAAGGTGAGCGAAGGGGAAGTACATTGTGCCACTGGGAGGAGTCAACCTCCTCCAAGGTCCCCAGGACCAGAGCCCAGGCGGGGCACTGAGCAACTGACTGGTCAACTGCTCCGTCTTCTTGGCCTCTGTTTCACACGGCCGTATGTGCCTCTCCTCCCTCTGGTGGGTGGACAGTGGAGCGAGTTCGTGGTGGCAGGGTTAGGAAGGGATTCTGCGGTGTGCAGGCTGTGAGCTCCTAAAGGTCAGGGAAATATCTCACACCCGTATCTTTGTGCCCAGTAGAAGACATTCAGGAGTAAATGTAACACAGTCAAGGAAATCATTAACGAAATGAAAAGGCAACTACTGAAAGAAAATATTTAGAGATCATATAGCCAATAAGGGGTTGATATCCAAAATATATAACTCAATAGCAAAAAGCAACTGATTAAAAAATGGGCAGAAGATTTAAGTCGACATATTTTCCAAAGAAGGCATCCAGATGGCCAACAGGTACATGAAAAGATCCTCAGCGTCACTAATCATCAGGGAAATGCACATCAAAACCACAATGAGATATCACCTTGCATCTGTTAGAATGGCTATTATCAAAAAAGACAAGAAATAAGTGTTGGTGAGGATAGAGAGAAGCGGAAACCCTTATGTATTGTTGGTAGGAATGTAAATTGCTGCCGCCACTTTGGAGTTCCTAAAAAAATTAAAAATAGAAAAACCATACAATCCAGCCATTCCGTTTTTCGGTATTTATCCAAAGAAAACAAAACACTACCTCCAAAGGATATCCGCACCCATGTACATTGCAGCATTATTTACAATAGCCAAGACCTGGAAACAACCTAAATGCTTCAGTGTCTACTGATAGATGAATAAAGAAAATTATGTATTAAAGTTTTCAGAAAAAACTTGCCATTTGTGACATGAATGGACCTTGAGAGCATTATGCTAAGTAAATAAGTTAGATAAAGAAGGAGAAATACTGTATGATCTCCCTTACATGTGAAATCTAAAAAAAGTTCAAGCTCATACACATAGTCACAGAGAACTGATTAATTGTTGCAGATGCAAGGGGGTAGTGGAGGGGAGTGTGGGCAAAATGGGAGAAGGGAGTCAAAAGTATAGACTTCCAGTTAGAAAATACATAAGTCATGGGAATATAAAGTACAACTGGTAACATACTTAATAACATTGTATTGCATTTTGGAAAGTTGCTAAGAGAGTAGACCTTAAAAATTCTCATTATAAGAAAAAGCAATTTTGCAACTACGTATGGTGACTGATGTTAGCTAGACTTATTGTGGTGATCATTTCACAAAGCATACACATATCAAATCATTGTGTTGCACCCCAGAAATTCTTATAGTGGTATATGTCAATTATACCTCAAAGGAAAAAGACCACGAAATGATGAAAAGAAAAGGAGTAAATGTGGAATGAATTAACACAGGAAGGAAAGATAGAGTAGAAGGTCATCAAAGCAGCATTTTGGGCACTTGAGCTGTTAGCTCATCTTCCCTGTCCAGTTCCTGCACCAGGAGTTGGCTCAAGGTAAGCACTCCGTGATTTTGTAGAATCAATGCAAATATGGTCAGTTGCTCCATCCAGGTATGGATGCATACTTGGCAGGTATAATCCTGGTATCTGTCAGAGTGTATGGTATCAATCTAGAGCATGTGCTCTGTAATATTTGATGATAAATAATAAATAATGAATGAGATTTTTAAAAAAGATTTTATTTATTTGACAGAGAGAAAGAGATCACAGAGCAGCAGGCAGAGAGAGAGGGGGAAGCAGGCTCCCCGCTGAGCAGAGAGCCTGATGCGGGGCTCAGTCCCAGGACCCCGAGATCATGACCCGAGCAGAAGGCAGAGGCTTAAGCCACTGAGTCACCCAGGCACCCCAATGAATAAGATTATTAACAATATGCATGTTACTTAGAAAATGACCAAAGTAATTTTTCTCATTATCTTCCATTAATGTTTACTGGTAACAGATTTTCTATAACCATGCAACCGTTTACTCACATTTCTGTGAGTAAATTTCTTAGCAAGTTCCAAAAAAAAGCCCATGGAGATGAAAAGGGGGCTGAGCCTAAATCTAAAAAATTCTCCACGTGAGCACCCAAGCAGGCTATGAAGACTGCCAGTTGCTTCCTGCTGGGGTTGGGGCTGCCACCAAATGAGGATGGGGACTGGGTGGAGGAGGGGGTTCACTGGGCCAGATAGACTCCCTGGGAAAGCACAGCTAGCTCAGCCATATTCTCTCTGGGGATTCACTTTTTCTATTTCCAACATCGTTATTCGATTTCCATATGATTTTACAAGATGCAAGGTAAATATTAGTACAAGTACTTCTTTGCAAAAAGTAGCCATTTAATTTGATGAAATATGGTTCATGGTGATGGATGATGTTTGGATAAGCCGACTTCATACAAAGTCAACATTTATGAGACTCAGAGTAGGTTCCTCTGCTAAATAAAGCCATCCTCTCTCTGCTCAGCTTGAGCTCCCATCAAAGAGAATCAGAGACAGAAACAGCAGACAGAGAAGGGCCCATCCATAAGCAGCTTGGAGTTGAAAAACCAAGGCTAAGAGCAGACACTCCTGCCTGCGTAACCCTTGGGGGCTTTTCCATCATCCATCTGGCTCTCCATGGTGGTCGTTCAAGAATTCATGTTCATTCTCAATCCCTCCTTTTGCTCCACCTCATGTCAAGGCTGAGCAGGGGAGATCTTTCTTTGCCCCAGCCCCAGGAACCCCTTCCTTCCTCCTCCCCCTTCCTCTCTTGCTAGGGGTATTTGCTTTAAAGAAAAAACACTCAGGGTGCCTGGGTGGCTCAGTCCGTTAAGCATCTGTCTTCGGCTCAGGTCATGATCCCAGGGTCCTGGGATGGAGCCCCACGTCAGGCTCCCTGCTCAGCAGGGAACCTGCTTCTCCCTCTCCCTCTGCCCCTCTCCCCTCTGCTCATACTCTCTCTCTCTCTCTCTCTTTCTCTGTCCCTCTGTCTCTCTCTCTCTGTGTCAAATAAATAAATAAATAAATAAAGTCTTTATGAAGAAAAAAGAAGAAACCACTGAAAAAGATCAGGAAAGGTGTGGCTATGCATAGGCAGGGGTCCACTTGCTTTCTAGCTTTCTACTGTACCTGTTCATGGGAAGGAGAGAGAGGGGTCTGACGCTGCTGCTCATCACTCTCCCCCAGCTGTTTGCGTCTGGCACAAGCATCAAGCCTGAGGCCACGGGTCAAGGAGCATCATTTGGCTACTCAGGGAGGGAAATCTGAGTGGTTCCCACCCACCTCCTCGACTGAGCTCCAACCCAACAGAACCTCCCCAACTTGTCTGCCTCCCAGGGAAGACCTGGATACTCCCCGGGACAAACTGGCATTCTCCCCCGACTTCCGCTCCCCTCCCCCACTGTCACGGTGTCTCCTGTGCCCACATGCAATCTGTACTATTTCTTAAAAATCAGCTTGATTAACGGTATCATGTACATTAGAACTCACCCTTTTGAAGCGTATAGCCTACTCATTTTTCTATTTAATTTTATGAATATTCTTTTCTTCTCTATTTAGCTTCTTCCTGATTCATACAATTTGTTGTCAAAAATAACAGCTCTTGCTGTATTATGCCTTTGAGTTTCCCTTAAGTCTCCCTTTTTAACTGAAGTTCAGCGGACATAGGTTACATTAGTTTCAGGTGTGCAGAATAGTGATTGGACAAGTCTTCATGTTATGCTGCGCTCCCCACAGGTGTAGCTGCCTCCTGTTACCGTAAGACACTCTTCTGACACCACTGATTGTATTCTCTATGTGGACCTTTCTTTCCCACGCTTTCTTCATCCCGTAAGTGGAGATCAGTTTTGATAAATACACACAGTGTGTAACCACCACTGCAATCATGTTGTACAGAATGTTCCATCACCCACAAGTCCCCTCCTGTCCCTTGGGGTCCTGCTGTCCCCTCACTCCAGAGCCCTGGTGACCATGGACCGACCTGGTATCAGTCCCAGCCGTTCTGCCTTTTTGAAGTTTCTGACAAGGGGAATCATGCAGTGCCTAGATTTTAGTGACAGGATCTTAACATAATGTTTTCAAGGTTCATTCCTATTGTTTTATTTATTTATTATGTATTATTTATTTATTATGTATCAATAGTTCTTTCTTTTTTATTGCCAAATATGGATTTGCTTATCTCCTCGCCAGCTAAGGACATTTTGGTGGCTTCTAGCCTGGGACTATGAATGAAGCTGCTATGAACATTTTGACACAAACTGTACTTTTTTTATTTAGCATTTTCTTTAAACTTCTTAAATGAAAATTACTTGAAAATGAAACTTGGTATCACTACCATAAATGGAAAACCTTTATAGTCTACCATAAACCAGCCAGGTACAAATATTAAAAAGGATAACAAAATGTCACTAAATTCTAGCTAGCTAGATCCTTTTGCCTGCTGTGTTAGTTAGGTTCCCTACAACCCGTCAGCAATGAGGATCTTTTCACAAGTGATTTATTGAGGGAGGGCTCTTGAAAGGCCAAGGCGAAGGGAAAGAGGGTAAGTAAAGGTGCGGGCTCACCTTAAGGCCAGCCTCAGCCAGCGCCTGCGGGGAGCTCTGGAACATCAACGGTACCACAGACTTGAACCATCTGGACACATGAACGTTTTTGGCCCCTACATGAGTCAGTCATTGCCTGCAATGCTCTGGGGGTGATGGTAGAGTCTTTCCAGGTGAGGCAGTGCCCAGGAGAAGGCTGTGTGAACTGTGTGAGTGTGAGAGAGTGTGTCGACTGGGTAGAGAGGACTGAGCGGGCCAACAGCATCAATTACATTAACCAAAGCCTTAGACCTGAGGTCACTATCTCTTGAGGTTTAAAAAAGAGATTGGAAAAAAAAAGGGGGGGTGGGGGAGAGAGAGAGAAGAGATTGGCACATGCCAGAAGTTAAAGACCTGTTAGCACCACATAGAGAGACCTTCTCGATAAAGCCATCAGATGACTGGAAAGAGAACTGAGTAGAGATAAGCTTTCTCACTCCCTAACAAACGGTTCCTTGATGCCCTGCCTGGTCTGCCCGCCGCCTTCCTCAGCTCCTGTACCCGGCATGCTGTCGCACTATGGGACACACTACTGGATCACTTCAAATGGGGGGTCGAGCCCCCCACCTTAGCTCCCTTGCCTCCTATTCAGTGCCTTCCTGTTTCCCAGCTGGTTCATCTAGCAACCTTGGCTTGCAGGAGAAGCTGCTCATGTGCTCCCTGACCTTCTATTGTTCTCTGTATTACAGGAAGCTGCATCTCCCAGGCTCCCTTGCTGACGGATTTCCAGATAGCTTTGCCCAATGGGAGAGGCTGGGTGGAAGACGGGAGGCCGGGGGGAGGGGAGAACCGGGGCGTCTCTCCCGACCTCCGCTGCCTCAGGGGGCACCTTTGCCGGTGGCTGTGTCTCCTCTGTCTCCACCTGCCGGAGGACAGCCCTTCGTGGCTCCAGCTCCTGAGGGCAGCCCTTATCTTCACGTGGCCATCTCCCGTGGTCTGGTCTAGCTCCTGCATGCCAGCACCAGCCTTGGGCTTTTGCTCCTCAGGCCAGGGGTAAAGGGCTTCCTGCTATGGCTAATGTCCTCCTTTAGCTTCTTGTCTCTTCCATTTTCTGGGTAACCAATTCCTGGTATTAAATTCCCTCTGTTGAAGGTTGTAGAGCCGCTTCTGGACCCCGGCTGGTCCCGGGAATCAGCAAGACAGTAGTGAGCTAACCAAGTGTCTACAAAGTCACCAAGGAGAAGTCCTGCACAAATCCACTGTCAATGTCATTTGGCTGTGAAAGTCACCCAAGGCTAAGGCCCCACTTTCATGCATTTGAAAACCCAGACAGAATAAATATAAAGGGAGAAGGAGGAAGAGGCACAATCAACGGTTCACAAGCCTTCAGAAATCCACGGTGCGTAAACAGTCCCAGGCTTGACCTTCCTCTGCCCCTTAGTCCTTCCTCTGAGCTTCGTGCTACCCCTTCCCGGCGTGCCTGGTTATCAGGACTAACTCCTTTCTGCTGGCTCTTCAAAAACATTCTCATCTGCCCAGTGGGGCCTCTCATTAACAACCAGGATGTAAAGAAACAGAGATCACTCACTGGGACTTAATTTAGAGCCACTTAAACAGATGGTTATGAGAGACCTAATTCCCTCTGCTATTTCCAAATGGTGTCACTGAGGACTGGAGGTGTGCACGGCTCCTACAATTGTGGGGGGAATTACCCTCCAGGTGGGAGAGTTGGGGGAGAGGGGTGATCGTTCCTGGAGGCAGGGGTGAGGACCAGGTCGGACCCCAGTGCGTTGCCAGGACTCTGTTCCCATATTCCCCTTGGATTACTGAGAGGGCCAGAAAGGAGCTCCCAGGAGGCAAGCCGAAGAGCCTGCAAAGACGCCTTTGCTGCGGGTATCCTCGACGTCACCATCTCCCTTACTGACAGGGATCCCTCCAAGCCTGGCACACATGAGGTCTTCCAGAAAGCAGGACCTGCTCCACACCCTCAGAATCTTCCCCTTGTGACATAATCTTTAAAAAAAAAAAACAATAACAACATTGTCGGTCTCTCACCATCTATGGATTTTACCCACAACCTGGGCAAAGACAGCAGATGACCTTGGATTGGGGATCCTGCCAGCCGCCCATCCTCCCTGGGTCTTGGTTTTCTGAAGGGTATGGCTGGTCAGATGAGTGATAGCAGTGAGGATACAGCTGCAGTGTTGATCCAAGCAGGACTTACCAAACCGAGAAATGGAAGAATAAGTTCAGGAGCAGGTTTGGCAACATGGAGAAACCAGGCACTAAATCCGGGTTTATCCTTTTCTGTAAGCATGTGTGTCAGGTCACCCTCTCAGCCCATCTCATGCCATAGCTCATCTGATCTTCACAGCAGCCCCGGCAGTCAGGTGAGCGTCACCTGCAAGGAACGACAGGGCTTGGAGTGGGGAAGTAGCATGCCAAGGTCACAGAGTTGCCTGGGGCTTTGTGTTGCAAGAGCAGAGTTCAGACTCCTCAACCCCGAGGCAAAGTAAACATCTGGTGAGGCAAGGTCAGCTGCGGGAGAGGCAGGGGGGATAGGCCCCAGCCTGGGGATGATGGAAGTGTGCCGAGGTGACCCGTTAGGCCAAAATAGTCAGATGAGAAGGGAGAGGGGAAGGAGGGAAGCAACGGGGTGTGAGTTCTGCACAACAGGGGAATGATGCTTTTGGAAGCAACAGCAGTGTTTCCCTTTCATCTGGACCTCTGACCTGGAGGTGCTGTCGGGACCTTCAAGACTGTTCTGGGAAAGCTTATTTATTGTTTACCAGGAACGTGATGAAGCACCTACTATTCCCTGAGGCTTACTGATTGCTGTGGGGGAACACGGTATCAACAAGATAGCATCTCAGCCCTCAGGCTTACTGGGTAAAGAGAAGAGGGACAGGTATCCAGATTGAAACGACCAAGACATGCCTAACAAGAGTGAGCCTGCTCTGTGAGACACAGAACGGAGGGGAATCAGGGAGGACTTCCTAGAGGAGGTGGTCCTTGGGGTGAGCCCAGAAGGTGGGCTGGGCTTGCAATGGCTGGATTGAAAGGAGAAGCAAGCTCAGGCTGAGGAAGTAGGCCCAATGCACAGGTGCACTGGACAGAAGGGCAGGGATTGGCCAGGACAGGCAAGGGCTGAATGTGGCGATGTGTGAGCTGTCAAGGCTGGTGTAGGGAAGATGAGCCTGGAAAGGGCATGTGGGCTAGGTTAGGGAAGGTCTCACCTGCTCCTATCAGACAGCTTTCCCCAGCCCCTAGAACACCGCTCTAGGGCAGGGCTCAGCCCCTCCAGGCTTCACTTGCGGAAACCGGGGATTGTAGCAATTCTTACAACTTCAAACTTCCTTCCTCCTCCGCCATTAGCAAGAGTTCTTCCTTGGAGGCCCCTCTGTCCTCTTCAGGACAACTCATGCCACCCACAAGGTCCTGGGGCTAAGCATAAAATTGCCATGTCCCCGAGGGAGAAATTGCTCCTAGAAGCATGGTGAGGGAAATGGGGCACTGGATAGAGACACAGGAGATCTGGGTTCCAGTCTGAACTCTGTCACCATCTCTGTGACCTTGGACTCTGGCCTGGACTCTGGCACCAGCTCTGTGACCTTGAACTCTAGCCTGAACTCTGTCACCAACCATGGGAACTTGGGCTCTAGTCTGGACTTTGTCAACGACAGTGTGACCTTGGGCAAGCCACTTCCTCCCTCCGGGTGTTGGTTTCCTCACGTCTATAAAGTGAGGAACGGGACTACAGACCCAGCAATTCCTGGAGGTAGCAAGTCATGACACGAGGCCCAGGGACATAGAAGGAGAGCATGGGCGGGGGGGGGCATGCATTCATTCTACGGCATCGTAGAAAATTTCTGGACATAAAAGACTGCATTTGTAGGTCCATTTTCTTTCCCAACTAATGAACTCTCGAACTGGGTCAGAAGCCGCAATTTACAACGCAGCCGCTCGTAAAATTTCAGCAGGGCAACTGGTATTCAGATCATACGAGGACAGTAAAGTTAACTAATGCTCACCAGGGACAGTTTCATTTGATAGCACCGATACAATAATCAAAAAGTTAGTCATCAGAAGTGGCTCGGCAGCTCAGCACCAAATTCCAGGGTTTTTTCCTTCTCTTCTTTATCCAAATCAAGTGACTTCCTTCCTTCTCTCTCATAAAGTGCTCTATGTGAGCCAGGTACTTTTCTGGTTGCTCTGTGCTCCCCAAACTGCAATTCTGAGATCCCCCAAATTAAAGGCTTTTGTTCCTTTTTAGGTGTGTGTGTGTGTGTGTGTGTGTGCGTGTGTGTGTGTGTTTAAAGATTTGTTTATTTATTTAACAGAGAGAGACAGAGAGGGAACAGAAGTAGGGGGAGTGGGAGAGGGAGAAGCAGGCTTCCCACTGAGCAGGGAGCCTGATGTGGGGCTCCATACCAGGGTCTTGGGATCATGACCTGAGCCAAAGGCAGACACTTAATGACTGAGCCACCCCGGCACCCCTGTTCCTTTTTAGTTTTGCCTCCTTTTCTTGACTGATCGTTTTTAGGCAGTTTTGTTTTTGTTTTTGTTTTGTTTTGAGTGTTGACGGGCAGCATGCCCTATACCAAAGATGTGGACATGGAAGGAGTAAATCCAGGTCCCTGACATCCAGTGATGGAGAACAACACACGAGCGGCAAAGGGCAGAAGCGTGAAGAGCCGCTGGCAGCAGTCGGCCCTGGAAACCGCTGGGCTCAAGGTTAGGCTTGCAGGTGTCACAGAAGCTCATGAGAGCCCAGAAGCTTGTGCAGCCTGTGAAGGATAGGTGCATTCTGTCAGGTGGACGGGACAGCAAGGGCCTTCCAGGCAGGAGGAACTGTGTGGACCAAGCAAGGTGGGAGGCAACAGCGTGTGGCATCCAGGCAGACACAACGGTGGAAAGGGAGGGGGTTGAGGAGGGCCCACAAGAGGAGGCAGGGCTGGAGGGGTCAGCCGGCCTCAGGGGAAGGGGAGGAGGGATGTGCTCAGGGCTGCGCATTAGAACTGTTGGTCTGATCAGATTGGTGGCCAGCCCACTGAAGCCCGAAGTGGATCCCTGCACCCCATGTAGATCCCCAAACAGGTCCCCTGTCTTCCCTGGGGTCCTCACCTCTTCCTAAGTGACCAGGCAGAGGTGACTCACCACAGACTGCTTCCTACTTGGGACCTTCCTACATCAAAACAGGGCTCCTTCCCTGCCGGTGGGAATCACCAAGGGCGTCAGCTGGTGCGGGGTTCAGGAAACCAGGACTCACACTCTCCCAAGCTGCAGCCAGAGAGCACACAGCAGCAAAACCGTTATCCGAGCCAAAGAGAATGAAAAATTGGGCAGGATGCATGCAGAACTCAAGGCCCTCTCCCAGGGCCCTTTTCTCTAGGCCAGGCATGTAGTAAACATCCAATAAATATTTTAATTGGTATAGTGTATTATTCCCACCAATAAGACTGACAGCTTTATGAGAGTAAAACAGTATCTCTACCATCTTTATAGCCCCCTCAACCTTTCGTTGCCTGCTTTGAAGTGACCCAGAATGGGTTCCACCCCAAGCTGAGCTACTTCCTGCTGTGTGACTTTGACAAGTCACCCACCCTCTCTGACTCTGGAGACTAGGGATGATCATGCCAGAGCAGGACCAGTTATTATTGGAAAGATGATCAAGGTGCATCTGTAAAGTGACTCCCAACCTGTAGGCCCTCCTCTGAGCTTATCGCTGTTGTGACTGTGAATGAATGGGGAAGTAAGATATTTCCCCTCTCTGGCCCTCAGTTTCTTCACCTGTTTACAGGAGGTGCTCAGCTAGTTCCGCAGGCTTCTGCTTGGAACATCTCAGTGACCAGGGCTTGCTGCAAGAGGAGTCTCCTTACTACCGGCTTCCCAAGCTGCCCTGGGACCTGCGGAAACGCTAGAAACGTGGTGGTCCTTAGTACTTCAAGACCTAGGGGACGATTTCATGGATCCTTTCACAGAGGGCCCTCAAGGGTGACCCAAGAGCTTCTGAAATTGAAAGCAAAATGCTTTTATTTTCTGGGAGGAAGGTCATAGAAAATGCCATGTGAATTCACAAATCAGTCTCCTGACCAAAAGCATCCGAGAGTTTGGACTGAGCCTCTAATGTTCAGCGCAGTGGAGATTTTGTGGACTGAAATGTAGGTACATTTGTAAATTGATATCATCCCCTAGCTGTGTGTTTTGTCCAGGTTATGAAACAGATCCAAATTTAAAGTAACTATGTTCAATTCCATGGCAAACTCCAATAATTTTAAGATTACAACATCCTATTGTTTACTGAGTTTTATACAAATTCCCATAGTCCCCTATATGCCCCTCACCATAGTTCCTAGAAATGCTGATGGGTATAAAGTGCTTTTTATTTTTTTATTAATTTTTTAAAAATATGGAACGCTTCAGGAATTTGCATGTCATTCTTGTGCAGGGGCCATGCTAATCTTCTCTGTATCATTCCAATTTTAGTATATGTGCTGCCGAAGCAAGCACTCAACTGCTTTTAAAAACACAAAGTAATATGGGGCACCTGGCTCGATCATTTGGAAGAACATGCATTTCTTCATCTCAGAGTTGTGAGTTTGGGCTCCATGTTGGGTGTAGAGATTACTAAAAAAATAAAAAGAACATGAAGTAATAAAAATTAGTTTCGTTTGGAGCATCTTTGAGACTCTCCTAGTATCGTTAAAAGCTGATGATGCTTCTTAGAGCCTGAGTCCCAAAATCTTTTAAAAGTCAAAGGGTCCTTTAAAACTTCAGTGGGTCTTGGTGACATTAGAAGGGCAAAGAGTTGCTCTAGTCATGAAACGTCAAAATTCTCTTCTAAGCTCCACTTCAGTCCTTATGGATTACATCGTACAATTTAGTGCTGATTTATTGCATAGTTTTTAAGTTTTTACATTATGATTACAATATTATTTTATTACAATAATATTTTTATTATTACAGTAGCATTTTGCATGTGGCAGTGAATTGAATAGTTCAGAACACCCATGACAGCGGTCTCCATTCCCAGTCCTGCATGGGCTCCTTCAGTCAGCACAGCATGCAACTCTTGATCTCAAGGTCGTGAGTTTGAGCCCCATATTGGGTGTAGAGATTACTTCAATACATGCACTTTAAAAATTTCATTGAACCACTAGTAACTTTAGTTCTTCAGCTGGTTAATGCCACCTTAGAGGACACCTACGGAGTCATGCTGTGAAGCATGAGGCTTTTGCTCACGCTACCTCCCCTTCACTGGTCTTGTCCATGTGTCATTGTTCCAGTGTCACTGTTATTCTGTCTATTGGCTACCTTGGTAAATTTAAATATTCAGGACTATATTTCTTTCCTATCAACCTGACATACTCTCTTAACTTCTCACTGGGTAAAACAAAAGGTATCAGAACACTTCTCCTTTTTTCTCCATTCTCTTTGCCTTACCTTCCACACGTCATCTTTTATTGGGTACACTTGAACAAAAAGAACAAAAACAACCCTACGTGAGATACGCACACATATTGTGAGTACAGCTTGATGAGTTTTCATAAGCCAAATACTGTGTAACCAGCACCGAGATCAAGAAACACAAATATTCTTTGTGATACGAGAAGGGTCTCAAAAGTGCCCAGACACAATGAATTTTCACACTCATTTTTATTTTTATTTATTTTAAAAGACTTTATTTATTTATTTGACACAAAGAGAGAGAGCACAAGCAGGGGGAGCAGCAGAGAGAGAAGGAGAAGCAGACTTCCCACTGAGCATGGAGCCTGATGCAGGACTCGATCCCAGGACCCTTGGATCATGACCTGAGCCTAAATCAAGACTTGGATACTCAACTGACTGAACCACCCAGGCACCATTCATATTTATTTTTAAAACCAGTTTATATCCATCAGCATACATATGAGGTATGGGAAATATGGAGGGATTATGAGAACTAGCATAAAATTAAATATACAATAGGGTTCTGTAATAAAAAAGCATTGGGGTTTGCCATGGAATGAAATAGAGTCACCTTAAATTCATTTTGGTTTGCTTCCAATTTGGACCATAATTCTCCTATACAACCATTTCTCTCCTCCCCCTCTCAGACTTTCTGACTGACTTAGGGCTTTTTTGTTTTTTTGTATCCCTTGCACGGTATGTCTTTAACATGTTCTTACATTTTTAAAAAAGCATCTCACCTAAAGCCCTCCATTTTCCCAGATGCCTCTGTCCTGAACTCCTCCGTCCTTCTGCTCTGAGCTGAACTAGTTTTACTTTTCAGCAATGCTGTGTCTTGCATTCACTGCTCTCCTGAGTTAAGATGCACAGTTTCTGGGATCCCATTTTTCTCTATTTACTTATTTACACATCTTCAAATAGTTACACATCCTCAAATAGTTACACATCCTCAAATAGCTTCCTATGAGAGGGAGCACGTGGGAGTTAAATTTTCTGAGAACTTTACTGTTTGGAAAAAGTTTTTTGCTTTGCTCTCTTACTTGGTAGATGTTTGACCGGGTATAGAATTCCAGGTTCAAGGGGCACCTGGATGGCTCAGTTGGAAGAGTATGCAACCCTTGATCTCAGAGTTGTGAGTTCGAGCCCCATGTTGGGCATAAAGATTTCTTAAATAAATAAAACTTAAAAAAAAAAAGAATTCCAGGTTCAAAATGATTTTTTTTTCTTGTAACTTAGTACCTATTATGTCCAGAGTCACTGTTAAGCAGCAGTCTAAAACCAAACGGATCCCAATTCCATTCTAGTTGACTAATTTTGTCTCTTTGGAAACTTTTGCGGGCTTTCTATTCCCTTGATATCTTAACATTTCACCAAGATATCTTTTTCATTCACTGTGGGAGCTTTCAATCAAAATTTGGGTCCTTATTCAACTCTTAGAAATTCTCTTCCTTTATTATCTCTTCCCCTCCCCCCTTTTTTGTTTTCTGGCTTTCTTTTCTCTCTTTAGTTCTCTTTTTCTGCTCTCATAATTTGACTCCTTACCAACGTTGATTTTCCATCCTTTAATAATTCATCTCATTTTGGCAGTGATTTTTTTAATCTTTAAAAGCATCCTTATTCTCTAATTGCTCTTTCTTCTTAACCTCCTTTCCTTGTTTTATTGATGTGCTATCGTTTTGAACCTCTCTGAATGTGTTCATCAGATGTTTTTTTAAAAAAAGACTTCTTTCTAATCTTTGAGTTGTCTTTTTTTGGTTTGTTTGAGGGTTTGTTTTTTTTTAAGATTTTATTTATTTATTTATTTGACAGAGAGAAGAGAGAGAGATCACAAGTAGGCAGAAAGGTAGGCAGAGAGAGAGGAGGAAGCAGGCTCCCCACTGAGCAGAGAGCCCAATGCAGGGCTCGATCCCAGGACTCTGAGATCATGACCTGAGCCAAAGGCAGAGGCTTAACCCACTGAACCAGCCAGGCGCCCCTTGCTTGAGTTTCTAACCCTTGGCTTTTCCCTCTCATGCTGCTGCTTGCCTCAGAAGCTGAGGGACCCAAGGTTTTCCTTCATATTTAAGAAAGAAAGACAGGACAGCAGTGGTGGGTCCTGCTGATGCTGTGAGTGATGGACTATTTCACTATATCCTCTCCAGAAAGGACCTGTTTCCGAAGTGGTTGAGTGTATTTGTTTCTTAGGGCTGCCATAACAAAATGTCACAGACTGGGTGGCTTAAACAACAAATATATTTTCTCACAGTTCTGGAGGCTGGAAGTGAGAAATCAAGGTGTCAGAATGATTGGTTTCTCCGGAGCCCTCTCTTGCTAGCTTGCAAATGACCACCTTCTCACTGTGTCTTCGCATGGCCTTTTCTCCATGTACATGCACTCCTGATGTCTCTTCCTCCTCTTATAAGGATACCAGTCCTATTGGGTTAGGTCCCCATTCCTATGAACTCAATTACCTCCTTAAAGACCATGTCTCCAAATATAGTCACATTGGAGGTTAGGGCTTCAGCATATGAAATGAGGGGAGACGGGAGGCACAATTCAGTCCTTAAAAGTTGGGCATACATGGTGCTGCAGACTGTCAGATTTTGCTTCAGGGTAAACAGGAAGAAAACCAGCTCTAAGGCAGGTGGGCCCCAAATGTTGAGTGAGCAAGTTTTTCTTCTGAGACCCTGTGTCAGTTAGGAATGTTTCAGTAATGCTTTTAAAAACACTCCATTAGCAGAGGTTTTATTTTTCCATGTAAGAAATCTGGGGATAGATCGTCAAGTACTGTGTAATAGCTGAGCAAGGTCTTTGAGAAGACAGATTCTTTCATCTTTGGCTCTCTGCTATCTTAACATTTTGAGTTTTCATCATCATGACTGCAAGATGGTCCACAGCTCCCAGTGTCCCATACACACTCAGGATAGGAAGAGTGGGGCGGGGCTGGCGCCAGCCAGAGCTGTCCAATTTATTAGGAAAGCAGAGCGTGGCAGAAGCTCCCTAGCAGTGTTTCTCTTTGTCCTGGTCTGGGCCACCAGCCATAGGTACAAGGGGGAATTGAAAATAGAGTGTCTGACAATGGAAACAGAAGCAATCATGTATCAGTGCTGAGGATGGTGACACATGCAGCGCCAAATAGAATTGGGGTTCAGTGAGGAAGAAGAAGAGTGAGAATAGATTTTGGGTAGATAACTCAGTGTGTCTACCACAGACACCAACACCCATGACAAAGGTGCACACACTTCTTCTCTGAGACTCATACACCTTCCCTCAACACCTGCCCAAGCAGAGTTGAGAGGCTTTCCTTTCTGTTCCCATGGCCCCTGTTGTTGACATTAATTCATTGGCTTGGAAACTGCTTAATCTCTGTTTTCCCTCAGGCCTCTGAGCACCATGTAGGAGGAATGGGGATTCCCTAGGGCCGACAAAGAGCCTGACCCAGGATAGGGTCTTTGATACATATGGATGAAGGAAAGAAAGAAAGGAAAGATGGAGGGGAGTGGCAAAAGGGAAGGGGAAGCAAGACAACAATCAGTACCCTTTGGGTTCTTCTTCCGGCTCCTGATAACAATGTCTGCCAATTTGGGGTTTTGGAGATTTTAGTATAGTATGTTGTTTTGTATGTTATATGATATTGATTTATATTATGTTAATTATATTATATGTATATATGTATGTCAATTAATTAATAGGTTAATTAATAATTAATACTTAATAATATAATTATATGTATATATGTATATTATGTTAATTAATCAATATATGTTATAATATTGATTTTAGTATAGTATGTTAAAATTCACAGAACTCTAAGACATGGAAAGAAAACATTTGGGTTTTCAGTGTCTGGTGAGCGAACACTCTGCAGAGAAGTGAGAGTCAGGAAGAAGAGCTATGTCCAGACTAGTCGAGTAAGTAGCAGTTGAGAGTAGTAATTTCACAGCTCTTTTGAGGCACATGTCCCTTCTCCCTAAGATGTGCCTTGGTATAGAGGATCATTGAGCCCTGGAGATGGCACAAGGGTCACTCTTACCAAGGCTGTGTCCTGTGGGTGTTCGCTGGTCTCTAAGGCTAAGCATCTCCTCTCCCTGCCCTCAGAGACTAATGGCCCTTGAAGTATGACTATCCACCTGGCCTCTACTACTTATGTCCTAGGCTTTGACCTTGGCAGCCACTTCATCAGACATGAGCCTCTGGTGGTCTACAGGTCCTCTCAGGCTCTCTGCATCCCTCAATAGGGCATGGGTTCCTGAATGCCACAACTTGGAAAGCCAAAGCATTCTGCCATAGACAAGTTGTTGCAGTCACCTTCAGCAACACACCCTCACATCTCTCCTACGTCCTGTTGAAAATGGCGCTGAACTAGAGGATAGGGTTCTCCTCAGGGCTGGCATTCATCCCTAGACTGTGTTCAGGGAAGTGGCTCATGAGCCTGTGTTCTTATCCCCAAGGGGATGAGCCTAAAACCCCTACCTGCTCACTTAAGGAACATAACATAGCTTAACTCCAACTGCAGACATGGTTTCTGCAGGGAGAAGAACCAGCCCACCAATATGGGAGCATAAACATTGTTTCAAAACAGCATCCTAGTACAAAACTCATTCACATAAATTTGCAGAGAAGAAATATTTATTATAAATAAACAGGGGTCTCACATGCACCCTGCAAGGTAAAAAGTGAAGCAGAAATTTCAGGATGCGGCTGTCTCACAGTCCCTTATGGTAACTAACACATTTCTCAGTGTCAAATACAGATTCTCAAGAGAGAAAATGATTGTCCAGCTTGAGTCCTGACCAGGTACAAACATGGCTTCCAGGACACTACCTATGTGAGAGAGGACACTGGGGGGGTAGTTTTTCTAGAAGGAGAAAAATGGTGTTTATGGGTGTGGCAGATACCTCTCAAATCGTCTCCACTGATACTCAAATAACAGATGAAAATGGACTTAAGAGAGGTTCTCAAAACAATATAAACACACTTCATTAAATAACAGCATTGTTTAAGATAAGTCTTGTGTTTAAGAGAGGTTCTCAAAACAATGTAAACATACTTCATTAAATAACAGCATTGTCTAAGAAAAGATAAGTCTTGTGTTTTTAGCCCATATTCAGTTAAATATATGCTTTCCAAATATTTTCTTCATAGGATAGTAGTTGACCTGCCATTTCTGCCATGTTAATTCTTTTGTGGAATATTTATATGCTTTGTCTCTCTTGCATAGGAGTCATAAGGTGATAGTGATTCTTAGATATGACACTAAAATCACCAACAAAACACAAATAAATTGAGCTTCATTAAAAGTACAAACCTTTTTTCATCAAAGAACATTATCAAGAAAAGGCAAACGCAACCTATAAAATTGAAGCAAATATTTACAAATAATATATCTGATAAGGATGTAACATCCAGAATAGGTTTTAAAAAAGAATTCCAGAAATTCAACAACAAAGAGACAAACAACCCAATTAAAAAGTGGGCAAAGGACTTAAATAAGGTGTTTCTCTGAAGAAAGACATACACATGGCCAATAAACACATGAAAAGATGCTCGATACCACAAGCCATTAGGGAATTGCAAATCAAAACCAGTATGAGATACCACTTCACGCCTACTAGAATAGTTATAATTAAAAAAAAAAAATGAACATAAGTGTTGGTGAGAATTTGGAGAAATGTGGAGCCCTTTGCTGGCCAGAATGTAAAATGGTGCAACCACTGTGAAAAACAGTTTAGTATTGCCCTAAAATATTAAACTGAATTACCATATGACCAGCAATTCCACTCTTAGGTATGTACTCAAAAAAATAAAGAAAGGAAGGAAACAAGAAAGAAAGAAAGAAAGAAAGACAGAAAGAAAGAAAGAAAGAAAGAAAGAAAGAAAGAAAGAAAGAAAGGAGGGACTCATAAAGATAGTTGTACATCAATGTTCATTACAGTAGTCATAAGATGTTAATCAACAGATAAGTGAAGACATAAAAGTGGCATATCGATACAGCAGGATATGATTTAGTCACAACAAGGAATGTGTCCAAGAGTCTGATTCATCTACAACATGGATGAACCTTGAAAACATGACATCCAGTGAAATAAGTCCAATGCAAAAGGACAAATATATGATTCCACTTACAAGAAATATCTAGAGGGGCGCCTGGGTGGCTCAGTGGGTTGAAGCCTCTGCCTTCAGCTCAGGTCATGATCCCAGCGTCCTGGGATCGAGCCCCGCATCAGGCTCTCTGGTTGGCGGGGAGCCTGCTTCCCCCTCTCTCTGTCTCTGCCTGCTTCTCTGCCTACTTGTGATCTCTGTCTGTCAAATAAATAAATAAAATCTTTAAAAAAAAAAAAGAAATATCTAGAATAGGCAGACTCATAGAGTCAGAAAGTACATACATTAGAAGTTACCAGAGGCAGAGAATGAGGAGAACGGGTTTTTTCCTCACAGTTTACAGAGTTTCTGTTTGGAGTAATGCAGAAATTTTTAGAAATGGATAAAGCTGATGGTTGCACAATATCACGAATGGAATTAATGCCACTTAAAAATGATTAAAATAGCATCTTTTATGTTAAATATTTTATTTATTGGAGAGAGAGAGAGAGTAGGGGGAGGGGAAGAGGGAGAGAGAGAGAGAGAGAGAGAGAGAATCTCAAGCAGACTCTGCGCTGTGCTTGGAGCCCAATGGGGGGCTCAATTTCACAACCCTGATCATGACCTGAGCTGAAACCAAGAGCTGGGCGCTCAACTGACTGAGCCACTCAGGCGCCCAACATCTTTTATGTTATATATTTTTTAACCATACACACAAGAAAAGAATCATGAGGATGTTGGATGAGAATTCTTAGCCCTATTTTGGGCAGAACTGCACTGAACCCCTACACATGGGAGCCAGGATTGCTGACATGACTGTATCATTAACCCTACTTGCTTCTTTTGTGAGAAAAAAAGAAAAGAAAAAGGAATGTGAGGATATGGCAAAAGAGAAAAAGAGACATTGTTATCTGCACCCTCTGTCATCTCCTGTGGAGGGGGGAAATATCATACTGTAATTATCATGAAATGTAATTGAAACATCTGGGGGGTGTGAGTGCATGGTAGGGTTCTCCTTTAAGACTTGTGGAGGCTATTATGTGTTTATCTCTCTTTGAACTGATAGCTGCACCCAGTGTATTAGTTACTGTGCATACCAACATCTAAGGATATGGTTATTTGGATGGTTGAATTCCCTGGATGGAAGGAAATTCACCATATGACACCTGGAGTTAAGAGACAATGAGATCCATGTCTGCCAAATGTTGAAACTAATACCATTGCTATGTTCCTATAAAATGATGAGGGTTGACCTGGCAATTCTAATCCTAATTATGTACCAAAGAGAAAGGAAAGGCACACCCTACAAAAACCTGTACATATTCATAGCATCATTATTCATTTTAGTCAAAAAGTGGAAACAACCAAATACCCATCAACAAGTGAATGGATCCAAATAAAATGTGGTTTAGCTCACACTGTGGAATATTGCTCATCGATGAAAAGGAGTGAAGTGCTGATCCATGCGACAAGTTTCATGAACCGAAACATATGCTAGGTGAATGAAGCCAACCACAAAAAAACATATACAGTGTGATTCTGTTCGTGTAACATGTCCAGTACAGGTGGATCTAGAGAGATGGAAGGTAGATTAATGGTTGCCTGCTAGAAGGATGGGGGAATAAGGGGTGACTGTTACTGGTTGTGGAGTTTCTTTTGGTGATAATAAAAATGTTTTAAAAAACAGATTGTGGGGGTGTATGGATGGCTCAATCAGTTAGGCGTCTGACTCTTGATTTCGGCTCAGGTCATGTTCTCAGGGTCGTGAGACTGAGCCCTGTGTTGAGCTCTGCACTGAGTGGTGAGTCTGCTTACAACTCTCTCTCTCTCTCTTTGCCCCTCCTGCTCTCTCTCTCCCTCAGTTACTTAATTAAAATTTTAAAAATTAAAAAAATAGATTGGTGTTCATTGGACAATTCTGTGAATATCCTGAAAACCATTGGATTGTACACTTGATATAGGTGAGTTGTATGGTATGTGAATAATATCTCAGTAAGACCATTACATAAATAAACAAACTGAAGAGATCTTGGATGACTGGCTGTGAGGACTCAGGGGAAGGCAGATGTCCAAGGGTAATTCTGAGTCTGCTCCGTTTCACATATAATTCCCTATGGGTTATAGTGTTCTAGTTCTAAAAAGTGGTTATTAACATATCATTCCTAGGATGAAAACACAGCCATTGAATGAAACAGAGCCAAAAACCTAAATTACAAAAAAAAAAAGCCAAAAAAACTGACTGTATTTTAAAATGAATGATGAGGGGTTTAAATTGCATTTGATAGATAATTTACTTCAAGATGCAGAGAGAAAATTACCTTTTCTGAGTTAGATTAAGGTAATGATTTTTTATAGCTTTATTTGAGATACAATTCACATGCTATACATTTCACCCACTTAAAGCGGACAATTCAGTGGGTTTTGTCTATTCATAGTTGTACAACTACCATCACAATCCGTTTTAGAATATCTTACCCCCAAAAGAAACCCTGTGCCCTTCAGCAATCACGCCGCAGTCCCCCTGCTCATCCCTAACCCTAGGCCACCACTAATCTTTCTGTCTTATATATTAGCCTCTTCTGGACTTCTCACCTCATACTTCTTTGTTTCTTTTTGTTGATGGATAATACTCCACTGTATGTATATAGTACATTTTATTTATCCATGTGTCCGTTGATGGACGTCTCAGTTATTTCTACTCTGTGGCCAGGATGAATAATGCTTCTGTGCACATTAGTGTACAAGTTTTTGGATGCACATAGGTTTATTCCCCCCCCCCCCTGCTATATATGTAGGAGTGGAATTGCTAGGTCATAGCTCACTATGGTGCTGTCAGACTGTTTTCCAAAGCAGCCGCACAATTTTGCCTCCCCACCAGCAGTGTGGGAGGGTTCTGATGTCTCCACATTCTGGTCAACTCTTACTATTATTTTTTAAGATTTTAGCTTTATGTAATCTCTACCCCCAGTGTGGGGCTGGGACTCACAACCTTGAGATCAAGAGTCCATTTTCCACCACCAGAGCCAGCCAGGCGCCCCTGTCAACACTTTCTTTTCCTCTAATAGCAAAGTGGTATCTCACTGGTTTTGATGCTGAGCATCTTTTTGTGTGTCTGGTTGACATTCGAATGTTTTCTCCTAACTCCCTGCCCCCTGCCTGTTTAGGCACTTGCCTTCTCGTCCCTGACTGGTTTGCATGCCTCCTAACTGGCCTCTCCATTTGGCATTCCACGTCCTAAAATGCAATCACAGACCCTATTGCTTTCTGCCTAAAATGGTGAGTGATTCCCAGTTGCCCACGGGACAGAGCCCACACTGTTAAGTGCGGTGTGCAAGGCACTCCATCGTCTCTCCCAACCATCTTTCTGTGTCCCATTGCCCTCTCTCTCTGTTTTCTCCAGTGCTGCTGTACAATGCCTTTGCCCATTCTGTTCCCTCTGCCGGGCATCCCTTCCCTGCAGTGTCCACCTGGACAGCACTTGCTTACCCTTTACAACTTAGTTCAACTAGAATCTTCTGACTGAAGCCGGACAGGGCCCTCAGGCTACTGCACAACTCAAAGGGATTCTACATTCATTGTGATCTATGTCAGGGGTCAGCAAAGCGCAGCACCTGGGCCAAACCCAGCCCACCACCTGTTTTGGTAGAGTGCATGAACTAAGAACGGTTTTATGCTTTGGGAGGGTTGAAGATCAATGAAAAGTAGACTAGTTTATGACTCAATTTCAGTCAGCTTACTCCTAAAAGGAGTAAGCCATACTTACTTGTTGACATGTTGTCTGCAGCTACCTAGCGCTACAATAGCAGAGTTGAGGAATTGCAACAGAGACTGTGTGGTCCTCAAAGGATAAAATATTTACTCTCTGGCCCTTTCCGCAAAAGTTTACCAAACCCTGGTCTACGTGAATGGCGCCCAGAGTTATGCAGTGCAGAACCTGTATGGATGTGCTCCAACAGCCCTGTCCTCAGGCTTCCCTGGAGCTGGTTTTATGCCGCAACTCTAACACCCATTGTGTGGTGTAATACTTGGTTTTCTTCTCCTACAGACCCTGTGTCCCAAAACCTGAGGTTGGCTCTGTGAGTCTCACTCACCTTTGTGTCCTCAGAGGGTAGCCAGGGCCTGGCACAGAGAAGGACCTCAGTACATGTCTGTGCCGCTGCAGTGAATGAAATCTTTCCTGGACGTTGAGGGTGTGCTCATAAAACACCGAATAGTTCAGGATTTAGATAACTCATAAAAATGATAGAAGCATGCATGCAAAATGCCACCTCCATTGTTTCTGACTTCTCAAAACAGTCACACACACGCATCATGTGTGTGATTCGAGCCTCTCTTCTCCCAAAGAAGCACTACCTGGCGTATTTCACTGAATCCAGTTAATATCACTGCGGCTGGTGTGGGATGTTGGAGAGGCTGGAGATTGCCCAGGCTGCACAGGGTTGAGAGTCAAGCTGCTGGAACGTGGTTCCAACTAGGGTAGGTTAATGTCGAGAGGTCTGTCTGGCGAAATCACAGAGATCTTTGTGAAGAGGAAGCCTGGGCTAGTTTGAAGAAGAGGGTAGAGTAAAAACTTTGAAGCTGTTACACTCACCAACTATTTGTGGAATGCAGGGGAAAGGCATCAGCCCATACTTTTGTGCTGAGTACCGTGCAAAGGAGGCCCCTGGCCTCCCTTGTCTCATTTGGTCCCCAAGGAAACTGATTTCACTGAAGGCACGGACCCAGAGGGGTGAGGCTGCTTGTCCTTATGGGCCCATCATGCACCTGCAACGGGCCAGCCCTGGCCTCACTACCCCCCAGACTGGGCCTTTCTGTCTCCCATAGGCTCAGGGAAATTACCAAGTCCTTGCTTTCGGTGAGGGCCTTCCATATGCCTTTGTTGCTTTCGGTTTCTCTCTAGTTGTCTGAAGAGTCCAACCCTCCCAACATGAATTAGGCCTTTCAAGGGGTGCCTGGGTGGCTCAGTGGGTTAAAGCCTCCGCCTTCGGCTCGGGTCATGATCTCAGGGTCCTGAAATCAAGACCCGCATCAGGGTCTCCGCTCGGTGGGGACCCTGCTTCCCCCTCCCCCTCTTCCTGCCTCTCTGCCTACTTGTGATCTCTGTCTGTCAAATAAATAAAAATTTTTTTTAAAAAAGGTCTTTCAAGAACTGTCCTGTGTCTCCCCTCACCATTGACATCATCTTCCTTCTGTCTCTGCTTAAGTCCCTCATCACAGGTCTCCAGCCAGCCCAACAGAACTGTAAAATAATAGCTAAGACTTATTCAGTGCTTACCATGTGCTGTTCTAAGCAATTTCACCCATACTGTCTCATTTATATCCCATGAAGCAGGTGCAATCATCAGTCCTGCTTTATAGACAAGGAAACTGAGCACAGAGAGAGGTTAATTAACTTGCCTAGGGTCACACAGCCTTGAGTGGTAGAGTTGGAATTTGAACTCAGGCAGTCTAACTTGAGAAAGCATAAAGGCTTTACCAGTATGTTTGTCATTTCTTGCAGATGCCATTTCTTTTCATTTTTTTCAACGGGCCATCCTCTCTCTGCCTTCCAATCTTCATACTTGCACACTTCCCTTTTGCTAATTCACTGTCCATCTTGCCTGACTAATTCTTCTGATTCATTAGATCTCAGCTAAAATACCACCTCCTCTGGGAAGCCTTCCCTGATCCCCTGGTCTATTTGCTGCTCAGTTATCACTCCCATCTCTGATCTTCTCCATGTCCTTTGCTGCTATAGCTGTTTACAAGCCTGCCTCCCCACCCAGCTGTCGGCTCTGTGAAGCCAAGCAACGTGCTTGTTGCATGAATGATATTCTTGCTCCGACACTTGGACTGACCCAAACTAGGGGCTTCATACGTATTTGTGGGGTGAACAAATTTGGCAGCGAACATCTCAGCAAAAGTAAAAACTCAAATCACATTTTCAGGCTACTTGTTGTAACATCTATGTATTGGGAATAGGGCAGGAGGGAGACGAAAAGGAGAGACAGACAGAGAGCAGGAGTCAATCAGTGGTACCCATATACCTGCTTTCCTCCACTCCCATAAATCACCAAGAATTTGTTGTATTAAATTTGTAAATTTTTGGAACTGGTTAAAACCACTGGCCCTCACCTCCAATATTACAACCACTCCAAGAGGTATTCCATCCAAGCTCTCAATCAACACTGCCGGGGCCCGGGGCAAACAGGGG
Organism: Martes martes; assembly: GCF_963455335.1. Lineage (NCBI taxonomy): Eukaryota > Metazoa > Chordata > Mammalia > Carnivora > Mustelidae > Martes > Martes martes. The sequence goes on from NC_137905.1 coordinate 34,185,226, forward strand.
GTTATGTCCCCTCACAATAGGTGGAGCAAGGGCTTTTGACTCAACCCCAGGTGAGGAGGTGAGGACAGTGGGGTCACATGGCACCACAGGTGTGAAAGGAGGGGCCTGCTACCTCCACATGGCTCGGTTCCCAGAAACAAAGAGGATGGCCTCTGCCCTGGAAGACTGCAGGACAGGGGTGAAAGTATTCCTTTTTCCTTTGAAATGGGGGGGGAAAAGTTCCTTTGGAAATGTTGGGATTTTAGTGGGGTTTTTTTGTTTGTTTTGTTTTATTTTACTATGGACATGTATTATCTGTTGAAAAATAACTAAGATATTGATTTTAAAAATAAAAGTATGAAGTCATAATACCTACACATTCCCTAACTCAGGGCTTCTGCCCTCGGAGCCTGTGAGGAGGTGGCCCTGGCTGCTGGCCCTGAGCGCAGTCAGTGGGTTGGCTAACTGGACAGCACACCCGCATGGCCTCCCCCCTCCTGACACTGCAGTTCCTACACCTTCTTAGAATGGCAGCCTGTCTCAGCTTTCTCCCCAGTGACTCACAGAGGGTGTTTCCCAGGACCTGGCTGTTTGCTGGCAACCCTGGGCATTTTAGGGAAGGATATGCCACTTCAGATCCCAGATCTGGCCAGTTAGACCACCTTGGTTAAGTGTCCAGATGGAAATGCAGGGATTAGGAGGGACTCTCACTTTCTAGGGCTTTTAGGGCTTTTCTCCTTTCTTTTTTTAATTATTTCTAAAACTTCCCCTATTATCTGAGTCTGCCCAATGTGTATGTATTACTTTGGCAAAGAGAAAAATTTGAAGGTATATACAGTGCCTGATAAACCTGTGGGCGTAGCCAGTCTGCTGAGGGCCGGTTCTGTGTCCTGGGGGAGAGGCCCCGGCCCTAAAGAAGAGTAGGAAGCCGCCTGCATCCAGAGGGCTCACCAGAGATTCAGAAGCACAGCCAGGTTAAAACCAGGGCTTTAGGCAAGAGGGGACCACAGAGGGTTTTAGGTGGGAGATTATAGTGCCTGCGCCAGGTTCTTGAATTGTTCTCTAAAGCTTGCCCCAGGCATATTGTGAGCCTCTTGTAAACTTCTTATAAGCATTCCAAACTTTAATTTTTCCCATTCCATGCTGAGTGCCACCTCCTACCCTCCCAGTCTTTACCATCCCAATAAATAAATAAATAAATTCACCTGGTGCTCAAGTGGGACACTTAGATATCTTTATCTTTTTCCCTCCCTTCCCAGTGGCTAGTCCTTTGGACTTCCTCTCCAGAAAGTGTTTCCCATTCAGCCTCTTCTCTCTACGCTCAAGCCCTGACGACCCTTCCCCTGGGTCACTGCTGCGGCCCCTCACTGGTTCCCTGACTCTCCTCCTGCCCCTCTCCCTCCTTCTTAGCTGCCAGAATGCTCTTCCTCAGACACAAATCAGATCTAGTTACTCACTTGCCTAAACGCTCCCATGGTTTCCTGATACACATGAGGTAAAATAGAAACTCTGTGACATGACCTTCAGGACCATCACCAGCATGGTCCCCAAACTCACCTGTACTATTTCCCCACATGCATTCCACTCTCCACATAGACTTTTATTGGCAATTTCATGGTTTTTCATGCAACTAAGTGCCTTGGCACATCTTGTTCTCCTGGGATCTGGATTTCTTCATAGAACTCAGCTCCTTTGCTCTCCTCAACCTTCTCCCAAAATTTTATCCACCCAACCCTATCTATACTTACTAGCAAAAAAAAAAAAAAAAAAAAAAAAATCAACATATAATTTCCTCACCAAACCCTCCCCTTCTCACTTACTAACTGATTAGGTCCACTTACACTTGGTGAGTCACCTGGCTGGCTTTTTTTTTTTTTTTTAATTAAGTTCAGAACTCAACCAAGTTGGTGGATATCATTTGACAGCTCTTAGAAGGGATCTGGGAAACAATGCCATGTGGAGTGGGGTGCGTTGGTGAAGCGTGAAGGCAGCCTGATCCGCACTCCTTCATGTCATGGCCACAGCACCCCTACTGTGAGAGCCCATGCTGAGCCCAGCAGAAGGTTTCTCCCCTGATTCATCTACTCATCTGGCCTAGGGTGCTCACAATTAGAAGTGTGTAGGGCCCAGAAAATAGTAATACTAGTTAACTAACCCTCAGAGCATCCCATCTACCACCCACCTTCTCTGAGCAGCTAACTTCTTTAACCACAAATATATTTTTCAGCTGTTTATGCTCTAACCCAAAGTTTGCATAGTTGTTTTCAACAAGTACATGCACTGCTGTATTCTAATGGACGCACATGTGAAGACTAGTGGACAAGACTGGGGTTGCCGAAGGTTCTGATGCATTGCTTGGGGTAGGTAATCTTCTGAACGAAGCTACCTTGCTTTGGTCACTAAGGAACAATTTGCTTTTAGTGGAAAAATTGGGTGAGGTGGGGTTTGTGCAATGGTGTCCCTGCCCCGACTGCCTGTGTTTGTAGCAAAGGCATTTCCATCGGCATAGGCTATCATACACCTTGTTGAGAGTCATGTGTAGGCACATGTCCATGATGGACGTTTGGGAGGTGCAGAAGGATGTCACAAACTTCCTGTGTGTGTGCCAGGAAGAGGCGGGCCAGATAGAGGAGACTTCTGGCCCGACCTGAAGCTCCAAGGGCAGACCCATGGCCTGGATGTTGCCCAGCCTTGATCTCTGAAGGACCTTAAGGAAACCGCCTCGCCAGCTCTTCAGCCTTCACAACGCAGGAGCGCTGAGTTGCGATGGGGCTCAGGGGAGGAGAATGCACTCAGCTCCTTTGCAGCCTTTTTTCAAGCATTACTCAAGTGTTTGCACCATGACCCCTGGCCTATTTTTGATGTGTTGTTACACGTTCGGTAATTAGTACCTGGAGCAGCCCAGCTGACTCACCAAAAGTGACTGATAAACCCTCTCTTTGCAGGAAGGTGCAGATCTGAATCTCCTTTGGGAAGAATGGTATGTGGAGTCAATTTAGAGTATTTCAGGCCATCAGGAAGGTCTCTTCTGAGAAGGTCCTCTTAAATTCCACCTAATAAATGGGTTTGTCGATTTGGTTTTATGGGGGGGAGGCGGGAGGTCTTGTTTTTTATCTTTTGGATTGTAAGCATTGTTGCTCAGTCTTAAAGGACCTCAAGTTCAGTTTTTAAAAATTACATAGTAAATAAGGGTTTGTGGAAATGAGATCCAATAACTGTACAAGTTTCTCCAGCTCTCACGTCTTACAATTCCACGGTTCCCAGAGATGGGTGTCAGCAGAGTTGAATGAAGCTGACACACCAAAACTATGACTTAAGAATTCACTCAAATTAAATTACTGAATCTGTAACTTCATCGAATTGACCCCCTGCAGTAAGAATGCAGGTGATGGACTTCTGTTAATCCTGCCTTCCGTAGACATGCCCATCCCACCCCCAGCTCTGTGAGACTCGGGCAAGAAGGGCAGGCTTTCTGAGGTGGCATCTCTTTACAGATGCCCTGGCCTCCAGTCTGCCTCTCCCCTGTCTTCTCTATTTGCCTTTTCCTTCATCATGACTCTCAACCCTCTAACATGTCCCCATTCTTCCACTTGTTACCCTTGGGTGGCCTTCTCTCTTCACCAACTTGATCCAACACACAAACGTGCACCAATAATAAATACAGTCCACATTTCTTAGGTATTCAAACTCAATCTCACTCCAGTGTATGTGTCCAGAGGCAGCTCCCTTCCTCTCCAGACTCACTGCCCAGCACCCACCCGATGTGCCCCTCAAGCATGCATGGCCCCTCTCCCAGCTGCTCTTGGCTACTTGGTCCAGGTTCAATACTGCTGTTTTTGTCGAGGTGTGCCCCCTACCCTGCATTCCTGTCTCTTCTAGGCATGCCTCATCTTTGCTTTTATTTACATTACTTGTGCACGAGGTAGCTCCCTCATAACATGGTAAATTCCTTTAGGGTAGGGAACAGGAGCTCATACATTTTTCTACTCACCACTGAGCTAAGTTCAGGTAGGAAAACTATATCTATATATATATAACAAAACTTTTTAAGTTTTAAGAATTAAGTTTTGGAGAACTTCTCTTTGCTCTATTTCAGTCTTATTATTGCCCTCCTCCCACGCCTCCCCTACACAAAATAAAGAAAATAATCTCTTTATAAAATAAGGGAGGGGGCACCTGGTTGGTACAGTTGGGTAGGTGCCTGACTCTTGGTTTTAGCTCTGTCATAATCTTAGGGTGGTGATCTTAGGGTGATGATCTCAGGGTCATGGGATCAGCCCTGCATTGGGCCATATGCTCAGAGCAGAGTCTGCTTGAGATTCTCTCTCTCCCTCTCCCTCTGTCCCTCCTGCTCATGCTCACTCACTCTCTCAAATAAATAGATAAATCTTAAGAAAATAAATAAAATAAAATAGGGGATGAAAGAGGACTAATATCCAAAATGATAGGCTCTGAAATTTTTCTTGCTTTTTATTTGATGCTGGAACTTACTTTTACCATTATAATGAATTGTATTTTATTTTTAGTATCTAAAATCTTTTTAATTATAAAGTCATATAGCTAATTGTAAGAAATTGTAACAATATGCAAGTATGCAATGTGGGAAAGTCCCCCCGCCCTACCTCAGGTTACTCAGGATCATGGAAGGGAAGCCACAATGCCGTTCAGTGCCATGAACAGAGAGTAGTGAGGTCAGCCAACACAAAGTCACAAAAAGATCATGTAAGGCACACAATAAGCTTCATGCTTTTTCCTCCTTCATTCTGATGATGTTGCAAAAGTGGCAACATCTTGATACTGCAAAGCTTATAAACACCACAGTACTTATGAGGTTCCCTTAGAGTGTTAAAAATACATATCTAAATAAATAGCTTCTATATAAACTCCTTGGCAATATTATACCCCAGAAATATCATTCAGGGTGCTGGAATTCTGTGCTGGGCTGGAGCATAAGTGCAGCAAAGCTGCATCGCCAGCAGCAAACTTGGCTGTGGGTGTCAAGACCCGGGAAAGTTTTGGGTCTTTCCCTTCCTTCGAGCCAATGAGTTAGCCTGCCTGGATTTCATGAATGTTGGCAGCAGACATGAGACTCCTGGGTCAGAGACAAAGGAATTTATTCCTCACAGCAACAGCAGTGGCTCTTGTATGAGCAGTGTCTGTATCTGTTCCCTGAGCCCTGTTCCCAGGGGGTGATGTGGAGAGGACCAGGTGACCCATGCATTCACAGCAGGTTGCACTGCTGCATGTATGGGAACCCACATCTTTTATAATAGGCAACAAGCCTATTACCTCTATCTTCAGAGTGAGCCATTATCCCTGTCTTCCAAGGCTGTCAGCAGACCTGCTCTTTGTACTGTCTCTATCTTCAAAGGCTATTGTTTACTACACCGACAACATCCTTGAAAACAGTCAAGAGCAAAGGCAAGCATGGCGCTGTTCTATTTAACAGACCTGTGAAAAATTGCCTCCAAAAAGTTGGGTTCTACTTCTGCAGATGCTTTAGGTTAATCAACAAGAATCGGAACCAATAAATGGCAGCAAATGCAAATAAATCAATATATTTACTAGGTGTTCCTTGGTAGGGAAGTTTAGGGTGGTCATAAAATAAATTAACCAATAAATAAAAGTGCTCTTTGAAGGCACGAGAAAAGCTGATGCCCCATTTATTCAGTCATGTGAAGACCAAGGGAAAGAGAGGTAAGCAAGAACCAGATCATGCAGGGCAGGTGCTTGGATTTGATTCTAGAGTGGTGAGAAGCCACCTGGAAATATAGCTGTTCAAAGGGACATCTCCCATTCTAGAGCTCAAGACTCTGGATCATCCATGTGAGTAATGGGAACATTCAGTCAAAGTCAGTTAAAAAACCTAGTTTCCAGGGCTCCCCGGTGGCTCAGTTGGTTAACTGTCTGACTCTTGATCTCAGCTCAGGTCTTGATCTCAGGGTTGTGAGTGGACATGGAGCCCATTTAGACAAAAACAAAAAAACCTAGTTTCCAGTGAGTCTTCATGGATTGATAGAAAGCTGTAGCCTCTGCCTGAAAGCAGATGGTGTCCCTTGTGCTTGCAGAAAGGGCATTCAGAAAATAACTAGAACAGAAGGAGTTGAACTGACATCAAATTCTCCACTCCTGGACCGTGGGCATTTGAATAACTGATCTTATCTGGGTTATGGCACATGCACAGCACTAGGGGCCTGACCCTTTTGTTTCATCAAAGGGCTCTGTAGCCTAATAGATGAGATCATTGGGTTCCTATCTCTACCTGACCAGTTACTTAACCTCTTTAGGTCTGTTCTGTGTTCTGCAAAGTGGGAATGGCCACGACACCTATATCATTGGGTTGTAACAAGGGTCATGGCAGCATGTAACAGTTCAGCACAGTGTCTGGCCCAATGTAGGGTTCAACCCATATTTTCAGGAAGGTCAAGAGAGGCAGTGGCCCAGAGATCAAGGTTGTTGGAGAGCAAAGTCTGCAGAAGAACAAAGCCCAGACTCTGAAGGCCTCCTGGGAGGGCAGAATGGCTTCACTTGTGAATTCTAGCAGGTTTGCCAGGTCTGGTGACACATAATAGAAAGTAGTAAAGAAATAAAAGGTGATAGGGAGCAGAGTGGTGTAAAGAAATGGCCTTTGGACCCAGACAGAACTCAGAGTGAAGGCTGGTGTATGCCTGCCTAACTCTAGTGACCCCGGTTGGCCAAGTTACATTTCCCAAACCTCATTTCTTCATTTATAAAATGGGAGAGACAGTGGATAAAATGGACAAATTCTACTTGAGTTGTGAGGATTAAGCGAGTTAATAAGAAGCAGCTGATACAGAGTAAGCTATCCAATACCTATTAAGTCTTCTGAGCGCTTTTTTTGTTTTTTTGCTTTTTGAGTTTTTTGGGCAATGATTTGCCTCTACACACAGAATTAGAGCTGCAGAAGTTTCTAGACCAACACCTTCACTTCACAGATGGGGAGACCGGAAGTCCCAGGGGGCCAGGCTGCAGGGTCTTTCCCAGTCTCCTGCCTTTACTTTGCTGTTGTACCTCCATGGGGCCCCTGAGTGAAGGGAGGCTATCTGAGATCCCCAGCCATGGGGGGGAACCTAACCCAGCTCAGAGTTCTGTCAGCTCTCCAGCAGGGCCTGCGTCAATTGGTTTAATGGACTCCTTTGTGCAGGCCCGGCCAGGGTGCAGGAGTGGGCAGTATTTATTTGCTCTCTCCTTTCACTGCCTGGGCTTCACAAATGCTCATCCTTACATTGAATCTGAGGCCGTCCGTGTCAGGAAATCTACACTTGCCCATCCCTGTTGCTGTAACAATGAAGCCCTGAAGGGTGCCAGATGGATACTGTCCTGCCTTGCTCCTTCATGCCCAGGGGCAAAAAAATGTGACCACTCAGATCTTATACTTTCTCTAAAAAAAAAAAAAAAAAAAGGAAAAGAAAAAGAAACATAGTAGTTAAGATAGTTTAAAAAAAAATCACAAAAAATTGGGGCATCTGGCTGACTCAGTCTGTGGCGTGTGTGACTCTTGATCTCGGAGTTCTAAGTTTGAGCCCCACATTGGGTGTAGAGATTACTTAAAAAAAAAAAAAAAGAAAAGAAAAGAAAGAAATGCTTAAAAAAAACCAAACAAAACCAAAAGTAGTATTTGGAAGCTGCTGAGCAAGGTGTTTACTCACCATGGCCTTTTGCTTCATGTCTCAACCTAGTTGCTCCCTTTAGGTCTTACAATACTTATCGGGCTGGCAAAGGACATCTGGAAACCTGACAATTCTCCCTGTCCCCCCTCTCCACCCAGTACCAAGTTTCCAAGATCAGTCACAAGAGCTCAATTCCTCACGTATTGAATACCTCACTTTCCTGGGTCCCAAATTTAACAACTCATGGGGGATTGAACACAACCCCAAATTTTTCACATCAATATTTTATGCTTTTCCACTAACTCTTATTCTATCAGGCTGGGGGGTGGGGGCAGCCAGGAAAAGTTTGCATTATTAGAGGAGGGAACCAAACTGGGTAGAGGAGCCCAATATTTTTTTCTTTCTATGTTTAGAAAATGATTTTGGTTGGCATGTTTAGCTAGCAAGAGGGGCTCCAGGAATTATCTACAAATTGGAGGCTTTTAAATTCTGGAAGAATCTTAAAGATAACCCTAATACAACAGTCTCTGATTTTATATTCACAGTCTATTATCATCCTATAATTTCCCTTCAGAGAGTCTAAGAAAGTGTGAGCTCAAAGGGAACTGAAAATGGAGACATTCTTAGAGAGTTGCCCAAAACAAAACGAAGATGCTGGAAATGTCCTCCAAAGTTATATGTGAAGGTGCCAGAAAGTTTGCATCCTGGCATAGCCCTGGGCACGTAGATGACCTCCTCACAACCCTGCATGGACCACGCAGGGACAGGCGCAGCACCAGTCAGTTTGAAATTACCATCAGGACTCTGAAGTGAAGGCCGTTCTCCTTCCGTTTTCCAACATACCTCCCTTCCAGCCTTCCTTCACGGAAAGTGTTTCAGTCACCTCTGCTGTCCCCGGCGGGGGAACCCAGAGAAGTCACAACGTATGCGTGGTTTAGTGATGGGAACAAGACATGCAAACATCTAATAGAGAACACAAATGAGGGGATGCTGGCCAAATTGCATCCCCACTGCCTGCCTAAAGGGGACATAGCATAAGGCCGGTCACTACACAGCTGGGAAGAGCTTCCAGAAAGGGCACTCTTTGGATTGGCGCTTGAAAAATGTGAGGAGGTGGATGGGCAGAGAGGTGGCTTTTCTGATACGGAATGTGACGAGGTATAAGGGAAAGAAATATCAACTGGGAGTTAGGAAAACTTGGGTGTTTCTAAGCTGTTAAAGTGGGATCTCTATTTGGGGGGCAGTGAGGCCCAGGGTCCTCAAAGCCATCTGCCAATGCTAACAATCTGACTAGCCTATGATTCTGTGATGGGTCAGGACTACAGGGAAGGAATGAGGGGATGCTGGCCAAATTGCTGCCAGACAGCAAGGAAGTGGGGATCTCGGTCCTATAACAGCAAAGGAGTGAAGTCTGCCAACAACCTGAATGAGCAAGGAAATGGATTTTCTCCTAGAACCTCCAGAAAGGTATGTAGCCTGCCAGCACCTTGATTTTTTTTTTAAGTTTTATTTATTTATTTGACAGAGAGAGAAATCACAAGTAGGCAGAGAGGCAGGCAGAGGGGGAGGGGGAAGCAGGCTCCCTGCTGAGGGGCTCGATCCCAGGACCCTGGAATCATGACCTGAGCAGAAGGCAGAGGCTTAACCTGCAGAGCCACCCAGGCACTCCTATCACCTTAATTTTAATCCTGTGAGATCCTACCTGACTTCTGACCTACAGAACCTCAAGACAATAAATTTGTGTTGTTTTCAGCCACTACGTTTGTGGTTGTTTCAGCAGCGGGAGGAAAATGATGCACTACCTGTAATAGGCTTTGGCCCCTTCTCTGGCCATGCCCCTCAGGTGTGAGGCGTCTTCGGGGCCATGGAAATGTGCCCACCTGGAGCCCCCTTCGGGACCATACTTCAGCAAATGGAACCTTGGAATCCCTGTTCAACAGCCCTGGGACTAGTCCTAAGGCTTTGTGCTCCTCCTCCCCCTTCCTGCCCTCCTGCGGGTAGACAGACACTTGAGTGAACACTGGCTCAGGCATGCATTTGCGGGGAGAGGACAGGCAGAGCTGGGATTCTGGGCTAGAGTGTCCGCATAGGCACATGGAAGGCCCCTTGATGTGAGGCAGAGTGGGGTGGGGGATGGGTGAGGAGAGAAAGAGGTCAGGAGGAGCGCTAAAGGTCAAGCTGGCCGGCTCTGTGCTGCTTTGCCCCAGTGTGGGACCCTGGGAAGTCTGCAGATTTTAAATTCAGAACTGGTATTCCAGGTCTTTACGAGGGTATATTTTTTACACAGGATAGTAGAACATATTTGGACCCATAATCTGTTAGCTTGATTTATACTTCTAAGTACTTAGGCATATGTCTGGGGCCTCCATCTGTGCTCTCAGTCTGGCTCCCACCACGATGGGGGCAGGCCTATTGTTGACTCTCTAGCCGTATTCACGCCCTGCCCCCATCCCAGGAGTCTCCCCGTCACCTTGTTTTATTTTCTCCAGAACGCCTAATGCTGTCTGCCATTATTTATGTGCTTGCTTGTATCATCACCGCCTTTCCCCATTAAAATGTAAACTCCAGAGAACAGGTCTGTCTTGCTCAATGTTGTTTAGCCAGCGCCCAGCGCCCAGATAAAGTAGGTGCTTAATATTTGTTGGATGAGCAGACGGGCAGAGGCACTGAGGAGGTAGAGCCTTGCAGCTGGGCAGAGGTGTTTCACTTCGCGTGGGGAAGTTGGAAACGTGAGTCTTTGTGTAAGCTCTGCCACCATGCCTTCCCCCCCACTCCGGGGAACTGGGATAGGAGTCCCTGAGGCCTCTTTAGGTTTTACATTTCTAAGATACTCTAGGAAAGGGGGAAACCCTAGTGGTTCCTGGCCAAGAGGCTCCTATTACTTGCTTTATTAATTATCTATGGGTGTCTCTCAAGTTACCCCAAGCTTAGCAGCTTGGAACAGCACACCTGGTTTATTAACCAGTTTTTGTGGGTCAGGAATCTGGGAGGGGCTTAGCTGGGTGGTTCTGATTCAGGATCTCTCGTGAGGTTGCCGTCCCCTGCCGGCTCGCTCACAAAGCTGTCGGCTGGAGATGTCAGCTCCTTGCCGGCTGTTGGGGATGGGCTTTGACTGCTCAGCAGGTGGACTTCTCCAGAGCGTCACTTGAGTGTTCTCATACCAGAGTGACTGGAGCCCCTAGAGCAAGTGATCCAAAAAGAGGACAAGAAGGAAAAACAAACGCCTTTTCTTTTTAAAAGATTTGTTTATTTGAGAGATAGAATGGAGGAGGGAGGCAGAGGGGGAGAGAGAGAGAGAATGTCAAACAGACTCCACGCTGACTGTGGAACCTGATGCGGGACTCGATCTCACACCCCTGAGATCATGACCTGAGCCAAAACCAAGAATTGGTCGCTTAACCAACGGAGCCAACTGCCTTTCCTCCACCTTTGTTGGAGAAGACACATCATCACTTTTGTCTTACTTGTTAGAAATGGGTCACCAAGTCTGACCCACACTGAAGGTCTGGAGGATTAAGCACCACTTTTTGAAAGATGGTATATTTGTCGATATGTTTTTAAACCATCACACTGATGGTCTCTCTTTTCCTTACGAAGGATAATAACCTTCCTCCCTGCTCTTTTCCCCATCACCTCTTGCTTGTCTTGGGTCTTGAAGTCTTTCACCCATTTTCTCTCTACATTGCTTCTCCTGTTTTCTCTGGCCACATAACTACACAGATCTACAGCATTCTTAGAAGTCCCTTTCACTCCTGGTTGTTAGCTCTGGGTTCTGTGATCTGTCCCTGCAAGGGGCCCTCCTCCCCTGCTCTCTTGATCTCACTTTTCTGCTGGCTCCTCTCCCACCTTCCTCTCTCCCAACATGGACATTCCCTGATGCCCTTTTGTTTCTCTGTATCCTCTTGCCCCTGAACAGCTCATTGGCTCCCATGATTTTAACCATCCCCTCTAGGAAGATGATACCCCAAGCATACTACTCCCTCAGGTTCCATTCCCAAATTTCCTCCTATTTGTCGCATTTCTCCAACTGGACACCTCATGGGCCACTCAGCTTGCATTGAGCTCCTGTCTACATTTAGCGCCCCCTCCTGCCCTCTGTTCATCCTCCCCCAATCACTGACAGTCAAAACCTGGGGTACTCTGACCTCTCCCTCTCTCTCACCTCAGATGTCCAATTCGCCACTAAGCCCTTTGGATTTTACCCCCACCGCAGCATCACTAACTGACTATAAGAACCTACAAATTGATCTGTCTCCAGGGTACCCAGTCCAGTCCTTCCTGCTCAGCATGCCCAGACCATGCTAGTATGCCAGGGGCTCTGAAGATGTTACCCTCCCTGCTCAGAAACTTTCAAGAGCTCCTCTTGGCTACAAAGGAATGGACTCTCCAGCTTAGCATTGCTGGTCTCACGGTATGTGAAGTTATGGGTTTTGATGTTAAACCTGTAATAGGCTTGAAATCCCAAGACCTAAGATGAAATCTTGCATGTGTCACTGCGGCTGTGACCCTGGGGAAGTTGTTTCACCTCTGTGAGCCTGTTTTTTCATCTCCAAAAGGGAAACAGCATGGTTTCCATTGAAGTGTCTTGATGATTAAATGAAATAATATGTATATGTAAAGTACTTACCTGGGTTCATCTTAAATCATGGGCTGCATTGTAGCTGTTATCAGCCCATATAAACATGCTTAGCAAAAAGTGCCTGTCTCAGAGCAGGTGCTCACCAAATCACTGTTTTCCCAAGGCATTACTTGAATGTGCTCTGCTGGTATTACTTTTATTTTAAAATAGTTTGTTCCCGGGCACCTGGGTGGCTCAGTAAGTTAAGCTACTGTCTTCGGCTCAGGTTATAATCCCAGGGTCCTGGGATCAAGTCCTGCATCGGGCTCAAGTCCTGCTCAGTGGAGAACCTGCTTCTCCCTCTCCCTCTGCCTGCTGCTCTGCCTACGTATGCTCTCTGTCAAATAAATAAAATCTTTAAAAAAAAAGATTTGTTCCCATTGCTTTTCATTTATAGTCGAGACTTCCAACTGTATATGTTAATGCATTTACTCTGTATTTGAGGTTGGCAAAAATTTTCCGTACAGGGCTAGATAGTAAATATTTTAGACTAGGGGAGTCACATATGGTCTATGTCACAACTATTCAACTCAGCTATTATAGCACAAAGGCAACCACAGACCACAAGCGAATAAATGGGTATGGCTATGTCTGAAGAAAAACTTTATCAATGGGCACCAAAATTTGGGTTTCATACAGTTTTTACTTGTCATGTAATAATCTTCTTTTGATTTTTTTCCCTAACCATTTAAAAATTTAAAAACTATTCTTAGGGGCGCCTGGGTGGCTCAGTGGGTTAAGGCCTCTGCCTTCGGCTCAGGTCATGATCCCGGGGTCCTGGGATCGAGCCCCACATCGGGCTCTCCGCTCCGTGGAGAGCCTGCTTTCTCCTCTCTCTCTGCCTGCCTCTCTGCCTACTTGTGATCTCTGTCAAATAAATAAATAAAATCTTTAAAAAAAAAAACAAAAAAAAAACTATTCTTAGCTGGTGGGCTATACAAAAACAGATGATGGGATAGATCTGGTCTGTGGGGACACTTGCTGACCCCTGATACAGAGTGTTCATTACATTTACATAGGTAAATGTCAGTAAAGCATGTGACTTTTGATCTTGGGGTTGTGAGTTTGAGCCCCATATTGGGTATAGACATTAATTAGAAATAAAATCTTTAAAAATTTATGTAACAGTGAATTGATTTAAGAATGACGTGAAGTAAAGAAGAATACAGACGCTACGTGGATCTGGAGAATATTCTGACAGTGGTCAAGAATAAATTGGGGCAACACATCAATAGGTGTTTATTGTCCATAAACCTGAACGTTCTGGTTCAGCCTTGCTGTCCAGATGTACCTCTTTGAGGGCCCAGCCAAACTAGGCTTCTGTCCCCCCCACCCCACACCCTGCACATTTCCCAGTCGCTAGGTCTGGAATATCCGCTCTGAGTTGTTTTTACTGACAATACTTCAGACACCAAATGTGTGGGATTTTTCCACACCAACAACCAGTTCAGCTCTCCAGACACCGACTGAATGTCCTACAATTCATTCAGTGCTGACACTAAGTACCTGGAGCCAGCATCAGACTCCATAGGTTTAAGGGCTCAGTCCCACAAGAATGCCCTCAATTCAGATACCAGTTGCAAGAAATTCTATCTGACTTGGTTGCAAAGTAGGGGGTTCAGGTTCAACAACTTACTCAAATGGCTCACAGAACTCAGGAAAGTGCTGTACTTACTGTTCCCAGCTTATTATAAAGGATATTATAAAGGATGCAAAAGAACAACCAGATGGAGAGGTACATAGGGTGAGGAATGGAAGGGTCTGGAACACCGGCGCTTCTGTCAGGGACAAAGACCATAGATATATTTATATCTTATGACACTTTCCCATTATGCTTATTAAAATCACATCCTTGAAGGGCCGCGTTAAAGACCAGCCCCATCAAAAACCTGCTGCTGATTCCTCCCCACCCCCACAAATGCTATTTCCCCTTCTCTATTCCTTCTCTTCATGCCCTTTTCTCTCAGCAATAGCTTGTTGGCACCTCCATTATTGTATTATAGTTATTTGGCTATTTATTTTACTTAAAATCAAAGTTCTTGAGGTCTTAGGACCTTATGTAGCCAGGATCCCACAGTGCATGGCACACAGCAGGCACTTAGCATCTCTTGAATTTTGTTTCCTTGAATTGAAAATAGGCTTTGACATTATTCTGGCCCCTGCGTCACTGACGTAATGGAGCGCAAGAGATCAGCTAGTCCAAAGTGTAGTAAATGGAGCAGGCCTGGTGGGAGGCTGAGGAGGGGAAAGGCCTGGGGGGCACGAAACTGGCGGAGTCTGGTTTGGTCTGCAAGGTGGCATGGCTGGTCTGTATTCGTGACACCTTTGGCAGGAAGCGGGCCTGAACAGAGAGAAAAGTAGGGCTTCCTGGGGCTTCCCACGCATCCCAGAGGCTGAGCAAAGAACACAGTGAAATTCAGCTGCTGGTTCCCTCTGGGCCTCAAGAGAGGTCTGAGAAGGGCCTCATGATACACATCGTGCCCCAGTTCCACGGAGTGAATCAGGCTCTGAAGCAAATGGCAATCGGCCTTAATCACGAGCCCCATCTCGCAGGTTCGGCACAGATGAGCTTTGTCATTTCTCTGAGGGAATCACTGCCGTTTCTCTTCCAGGTTCCGAGCAGCCCCCACCCCTGCCCCATCTAGCCCTGATGAGATGGCAATTTAAACCGCTCCGATTAGCAGGTTTCATTAGGTAAGAAGGACCGATTAAGCAACAGTGGCCCAAATAACCTTCATGGTACAGACACTTTTTCAAAGCCAGCGGAAGTCTTGCCAAATTAAAGGGTGTCAGGATGAGATACTATGAATATCAGTTTCCTTCTCTTTGGCAGTGGAGAGGATTAATTAAATGCTTGTGAAGTGCTTTGAAAGTTTAAGCTGTTAAGAATTATTGTTCTGTGTAATAGGGAAAAAATAGAATTCTTGGCTCATTAAAGCGGTGATGTTGTAAGCCTGGGTGCTCTTCTCTGGGTGTCTTTGAGAGCCACATTTTTATTAAAAGAAAGAACAAGAAAGAGGAGAAATGTGTCTATGAATGCACATCCCACGTGCTGGAAAGTCAGCTGGGTTTATCAGCGTTTCTGTTGATTAAGAGAGGAACTGCAAGAAGCTGTTTCTTATTGACCACCAAAGAGACAGTTACGAAGAATCAATTGTTCAAATGTGTGGGGCCAGTCTCACTAAAATATTAGCAGACAGGCATTTGCTCTTTCTCGAGGGCCGAAAAGGCTATGCATGCAAACACGCAGCTTTGATGGCCTCTTCCATCTCAACATGACTAAACCAGGCAGACATCCTTCTGCCTCCACTTTGTTGGCAGATTGGCCCAGGGACATTTTTTGCTTTGTTTCCAGATGTTCTGTGATGTTTGAAAGGGCGCCATCCTCCGTGGGCTCTCACTTCTCTTTCTATCTTTATTGACTGAGGGCTTACACTTCCTTTTGTGTCTGTACGAGCTTCCTAGTGCTGTTGTAGCAAATGACTGTAAAGTCAATGGCTTCAAACAACACAATTGGATCTTCTTCCAGTTTTGGAGGTCAAAAGTCTAAAATCAGTTTCACTGGGCTCAAGCCAAGGTGTCGGCAGGACTGGTTCCTTCTGGAGGCTCCGGGGAGAATCTGTTCTACTGCCTTTTCAGCTTTCTGGAGGCCACCTGGCATTTCCTGGCTCTGGGCTCTTTCCCAGCACCACCCTGATCTCTGCTTCTGTCCTCACATGTCCTTCTCTCTGACTCTTCTGCTTGCCTCTTTCCTGTTTAAAGACCCTTGTAATTATACTGGATCCACTGGGACAGTCCAGGATAATTTCATCTCAATATCCTCAACTCAACCCCTACCTGCAGAGTCCCTTTTGTCCTGAAGGGGACACAGTCAGGGTTCTGGAGATTAGCTTGTGGGTGTTTGGGGGGGCCGTTATTCTGTCTGCCTCCGTGCCCATCCCCCAACCCCTTTCTGTTGTTTTCTGTCTACCCCAGCCAGGTGCTGTCCTAAATGTTTCACATGGATTCACTCATTTTTTGAGTGAATCTCACTCATTTTCACAACCACCCTGGAACAGAGGTCTCTTATTACAGATGAGCAAACTAAGGCCTGAAAGGTTGAATTACTTGCCTAGGGTTTCTAACTTAGTGGCATCTAGAAGTCACAGATTTTGTCCCTAAAGACTTTTCATTGTCTTTATTGCTTTTAATTATAAAAGCAACACAATATAGGTGAATAAAGGAGATGTATGGGTGGCTCAGTCAGTTGAGCATCTGACTCTCGATTTCAGCTCAGGTCATGATCTTAGGGTTCTGAGATTGAGTGCTGCATTGGTCTCTGCACTCAGCTTGTCCCTCTCCCTCCTCCTCAGCTCCTCCTCCAGCTTGTGCTCTCTCTCCCCACCCCAAATAAATAAAATATTCAAAAAATAATAAATCAAATGAAAGCCAGTCTCCCTCTCCTCCACCCCATCTTCTTCTGGATCCCCTTCTCCTAGTGGCCATCTGCAATTTTAATGTTTCTAGTAGTCACCACTATACCCAACATGTTACACACAGGCCTTAATTTTTTAACTAACATAGTTGTAAGTAGTTGTCTGGATAATATAACATATACTCTTATTAACTCTCAAATTATTAAATGAGAATCCTGAATTTAAAAAGAATTCATGTATAAACCCCTAGAGATCAGCTAACTTAGTTGAAACACACAGGCACAGACCAAAGGCTTTGGAGCCCTGAGGACCTGGATGCTAACTTCCACCCCACTGCTTATTAGTGTGTGCCCCGGGAAAAATTACTTACCTTCTCTTGAGTTTCAGTTTCCTCATGCTGAAAATGTACCCTTCATACATACTTAGTTGTAAATGAAGTAACCTGTACATTTTAGCATGTCAGGAGTTCAATAAATGTTGGTTCTTCCAAGAAAGAAAGAAAAGATGTCTGCTAACAATGAGTGAAACATGGACAAGAAAAACAGTAAATAGATTCTGTAGGCGGCCAGAGGGTTTTTTGTTGTTGTTGTTGCTGTTGTTTTTTAAAGCTTTTATTTATTTATGTGAGAGAGAGCATGAGCAGAGGGAGGGGCAGACAGACAGGGAGAAGCAGACTCTCTGCTGAGCTAGCTGGGAGCCTGATTTAGGAATCCATCCCAGGACCCTGGGATCATGACCTGAGCCAAAGGCAGGCGCTCAACTAACTGAGCCACCCAGGCCCCGGCAGCCAACGTTTTTATAGACATCGTCCTTGTCTCATATTTCTTTATTTGCTTAACAAAAATTTTGAGGGCTCTCTCTGTGCCAGGCACTGTGCTAGACCTTGATGGGGACACAGGGGTGAGTGTGTCATGCCCCTGGCTTCCAAAGGCATAGTGTACTCCTTAGCACATAACAGGAGCTCAACATGTAATTTTTAAAAAGGCTAACTTCTGATGATTATAAAGAAAAGATTTGGATCCTTGGAAATGACTATGTGTGTATTGTAGAGGGTGGGGAGAAGGAGCGAGGGTGGGCAGGGACTGGACCCACAGAGACTACTAATGGCATTTCATTGATTTAAGGCTGACATTTGGAAAGTAATTGTTGTTAATACCACCTACTCCCACAGACCACCAGGTGCATACAAAGCCTACATGATTTTTCTAGCTTCTTGCAAAATTTAGTGTCTAGCATGTCATCTTCTTCCTGACGAAACAGATTAAATTCAAGGAGAAAAGAGTTGTGGGCTAATGCATTTTCTGACTATTTCAGCTTTCGAGAACATCCTTCAGTTAGTCCCAGTCACCTATTTGGGTGTTCATTCTGTGTCTCCAATTTCTTCTCCACCATATTTGGCAGAATTTGTCTTTGATGCTGTTTAATACATTCACTAACCCCAGACAGTGAATGACTGGCAACAGGTGTGTCTGATAAAGAAAACATTGTTTCTGCTCTCTTTCAGGCATGTCTGACATGTTGGGGACGTGCTTTCCTTTGCAAAGCTGATAGGAATCTATTTGGGAAGGGAGTACCTCCCAGTTTCAGGCCAAGAAATGTTCTCCGTTTGGATAGCAGTAGAGCCAAATTTGGAAGGAAAAGCTAATGTCCTCAGAGGTATCGATCTAAGCCGAATGATAAATGGGTACTTATGGTCTACAATTAGAGTGGTTAGCAGTAGTTTCCTAGGCAGGAGATATCTATGATCACCTGGAAACAAACAGCCCATCAGTGATCCATGAGTGACGGGTTTGGTCTTGTGAACCCGTCTATTGTAAAACAACTATATTGACATTAGACACTTGAAAACATTGTTACTATCTTAAGCTAGTTTTGCCAACTTTGACAATGTTATCTGGGATATTCCATGCAAAGGACAATTTGTTTTGACTATTTAGAGGACAGTGTGTGTGCCTTGAGTGGCACTAACACATTCATCAAATGAGTCAGTGAACTAGTAGAGTCTTGATGGAAGAGAAATTTGAAATATGGGCCTTCCAAAAATTCAGGGATGGCAGAGACCTATTCAGAAGTCTACTAATTAGAGCAGCAGCAGGACAAGGACTAAACAAAGGCAGGATTTATGTTTTGGGAAAAGGGGACTGGTGACTGGGGAGAGGGAAGGTTATGCTAAGGGAGCCTAAAGCTTTAAGCTTCTGGAAGCATTTGGAAAGTTTGGAAAGTTGCTATAACGTTGTATTGTGCTGGAGGGATGAGATGGAGTATATCTGATATATATACTATATAACAATATAAAATATATGCAAGTTGAATATATAATTTGAATTCGTGTTTCTTTTTTCTTTGTTTCTTTTTGTTTCTTTCTTTTTTAGAGAGGGAAAGAGAGAGAGAGGAGGGGCAGAGGGAGAGTGAGAATCTTAAGTGGCCTTAAGTGTGGGGTTCAATATGACAACCCTAAGATCATGACTTGAGCTGAAATCAAAAGTGACACTGAACCAACTGAGCCACCCAGGTACCCCTTGAATTCATGTTGTGTTTTTCTTTTTTTAATTTTTTAAAGTTTTATTTTTTAGAGTGGGGGGGGAGGGGCAGAGAGAGTGAGAGAGAGAGAATCTCAAGCAGACTCCATGCCCAGCACAGAGCCTGAAACGGGGCTTGATCCCACGACCCCAAGATCACAAACTGAGCTAAAGTCAAGAGTCGGTCACTCAATCAACTGAGCTACCCAGATGCCCCTGAATTCATGTTTTCTTTTTTTAAGATTTTATTTATTTGACAGAGAAAGATAGTGAGAGAGGGAACACAGCCATGGGGGAGCTGGAGAGGGAGAAGCAGGCTCCCTGCTGAGCAGGAAGCCCGATTCAGGGCTAGATCCCAGGACGCTGAGATCATGACCCCAGCCAAAGGCAGATGCTTAATGACTGAGCCACCCAGGCGCCCTTGAATTCATGTTTCTTAAATTAAGTACACTGTTGTGCCCAAAGATTTGGCTAGACAGGTGTGTCTGAGTACTTTTAATTCATGGAACAGTTTAAAAATAGCCACATAAGAGTGTGCAGTGAGGAGGAATGTGTGTGTATGTGTGTATTTTTGGAGAATTCCCATGTGAAGGAAATAATGATATCTAATTTTGAATGTGGTTCAATTGTTAAAAATCATGGACCAATGCAGGGAGTCGAAACACATTCTACTTACTCCACGTGCTCCCACTTCATCTCTTGGACAGAATCTCACCAGGCATGGTGAAAAGACAAGTTGTCATTGAGGAGATGCTAATGAGTTGGGATCTGACCTATGTTCAATATCAAGTTTCTATGAGTTCATACAAGATCCCAAAGTACGGATGTGTCATCAGGATCTGCTGTATTCCTAAGTAGGAAAGAGGAAAGTCAAGTTACTTGCTTTCACCAGAACACTCATGAGGGAGGGGTTGGCTACAGGACTAGCACTTTATGTCCCATTGGAGTAGATGGAATTGTCTTTGATGTGATTTGAGGGTGATAGGAAGGCTCCCTACCCTAAAATATTTTCCCCGTATGGCCTGAAAATATCCAGCCCTTATCCCAAATATCATCAAGTAGAGCACTATTGGGGTTGGCTTTACAGTTTAACAAACGCTTTTCTACAGATTAACTGTCCTGGAAGTAGAGCTGTCCTTCTATTCAGAAACGGATGCCTAATTTCTTCACAACTAGGCTATTTTCCTTCAAATGTTTAACCTTTATAGTAGCGATGTGCCTGCCCCACTTAGCCTCCATTCATACCTCCAATAGGAATGAACTAATCAGATTGAACCCTTCCTAAATCTGGTTAAGATTAGTGGAGATGAAATTAATCAAATGAGATTAGTTTTGCATAAGCAGGAAGCAGGAGAAGGAAGAGGTAATTTTGACTCTGCTAGCTGAGAGCCAGCACCAAGGAAGACAAGTGTGAGAATTCCAAGGGCAGAAGTTGCTTCTGAGTGGCTGACGTAAAACCTTCGACACTTGGAGATTGGTATGTGGTGTCTCCAGGGAACACTTTGTCCTGGGAAGCCCTGCAGCTTAAAAGAATCCACCAGCTAATAAGGTGACTTCCCTCCTGTCAGCAGTGGGCCAGGTGAGACTCTGTTATTTTCAGATGGATAAATGCTGCTGGATAAGAGAAGGGACAGGGATGTGAGGAAGCCAAAAGTCTGATTCTGGCAAAGCAGGTTGTTTGGAACTTTGTCATATTGGCAGGTTTTCTTTGCTAATGCCTGTTGCACTGTTTGTAGAGGCCCAGAAGTTCTGGGGAGCAATAGTCCAGTGTTGCTCTTCTCCCTTAGAGCGAGAAAGTGACTTTACCACCCAGTATAGGCCACATGACTACTCCGAATGCATCACCTATGAAAATGGAAAAGTTACCCCTAAAGTGGAGAGAAACTGAACTTTGTTGACCTTATAACCCGCCCAGCCCCCAAAAATATGTGAGAGAAAACTGCAGTTTAAATAATGTAATTAGGAATATTGCAAAATTATATTTTGTGCAAGTACTGTTGGGTATTTATATGTACATCCCTGGTATGGGATTGTATAAACAGATAATGTAGACTGTCAATTATGGGCAATTCAAAGGATTTTTAAGGGTTATTTTGATTACATTTAAATTTTTCTTTATGGGTAGGGTTTAGAACCTAACCCTGGAAAGACGTGATGCCTTGGCTCTTTGCTCGTCTTTATATCCTATCCTCCCCAATTCCAACTGATTTCACTCCAGATCCAACTGTCTCTCCAAACCCCTCCTCAGCATGCTCTTTGCCTCCTTTTGGTTCAGGCCTTCATTTCTTGCCTAATCAGAAGTGTTCTCCCTGGTCAGCCTTCACTCATTTTGTCCAATCTCCTTGGCCAAGCCTACCTCCCCATCACATTCAGTCTCGGACATTCTCTTTTGTGATTGTGACTTCATGTATGTTATACCACAGCTTGAAAAGCCTTTCCATCTTCCTCCGGACAACTCTTAGCCCTACACCAAGGCCTAGTTCCAACTTTATCCCCAGTGAATCCTTTCTTGGCCTCACCAGCCCCAGAAGTATTGTCCATTACATAATTTGGATACCTTGGCCCACAAAGCCCACCTCTGTCTGCACCTCATCGACTTCATCATTGTCTGTACCACATTCCCATGCCTTGTGCTCCCTCAGTCCCTTCCCTGTTCGCCCAAGAGAAAAAACCTACAGCAGAGATTGGTTTTCAGTTCCTACAACTGGGCAGCCTTCTTACCATGCAAGGCTTTCCTCTGAAATGCTTTCCCTTTCGTTCAAGTCTTCCACTTACCCAAGAAATTAGCCTGCTTAATTTCTTCTAAAACTTTGGTTCTTTCTCAGTCACCTATCCTCTATTATTTATCTGGCCAGTTATATACCTTCTTGGCATCAGGCACCTTTATCTTTCTTTTGTAACAATGGTAGTGATATATTTGTGAGACTCATTAATGTTTGTGTACCCCACTGGATGGTATATACTCTGAATATAGGACTAGTGTCTCCTGTGCCTGGCATTGGGGAAAGGAATGAAAAATAGGTAAGTGAATGTCTCCCTGAGTGGGTAAGCTGCATGCATGTCCATGCGCAGTGTATAACAGAACATATTAGAATCTCTATGTAAATATTTACTGTTGAAGGAATGAATAACACCAACAACTGTACATAACTCACCCAAGTTCCTCTGACTTGGGCTTTGGGGACCACCTTGTTATTAGTATATTAGTAGTATAGCTTGCAGCTAAGAACACGTGTGGTCTTTTACTTTCCCAACCTCAAGAAACACTGAATGTGCTAATGGTTGCAGAGAAAGACAGCAGCCACAATAAGCAAAATATTAGGCTGAGAAGTAGAGGTATTAACACACAACACTGTACAAATTTGTTGAGAAGTCAGAAATTAGCAGCTTGCATCAGTGCCTAAAATAACTTTGGGTCTTTGGCTTTGGAGCTCAAACTTTTGAGTGTGTTCTCAGTAGAGTGCTTACATAAAAACTCACTAGCCAAAAAACGTTCCTATTGGTGAGGAGTTTGGGGATAATGCAAAGACTACTCCCTGGATGATTTCTAATATCTTATGTAAAAAGTACCTTTCAAGTTTTCGTATAGAATAGTATTTTTACGGAGGCTTTTACATGGAAATCCAGTTTGTAAATGCCTCAGACACTGGTGTTTGCTCAGATACAGACGTTTCACCCATCGAAGAACTATGAATGATATTTTCCTTTTATTTTGTATTGAAAAAGAAACGCAGAATCCCATGCGTGAGACTTCCAGACGAGTGAGGGCACAGGGGGTAAAAGCGTGCTTTTCATACTACCCACTTGTCAGCTAAAATAAGCCTTTGAAACTCGTCCCGCTTTAGCTGAAGAGCGGCTCAAACCTCAGGGAGGGGCTTGCATTTCTCATTTAGGGGTGGGGTCCCGGTCGGCGGCTGCCGCAGCCGGTTTCTTTCCCTTTGGGAAAGAGTAGAGTTGGGAAGGGCCGGTGGAGGCGCCGTGTGAAACCAGCAAACCAGACCTGACCGGCCGTAAATAGAAGGCGGGGGCACTGGACGACCCCTTGGGCGGCAGAACAATGACCCGCGGGGGGCGCGCGACCACAGTTCTCTGACGCGGCAGGAAGCGCCAGTTTCTCCCGGGCGGGGACGGTTGCGGGCAAGAACGTGACGTGCTTGCGTTTGTTGGGCGCAAGCTGTTAGTCGCAGCAACGGTAACCGAGGAGCCGAAGCCCCAACCGCCACCCCCGGACACCCGCACCGCGATGCTCGCGCGGGTCGCTGCCAAGCGGGTGAGCGCCTCTGCGCTTGCGCGCCCGCGGGAAGCCCCGCCCCCTCCAGGCTGCCGGCGCGCGGGGCCGCGCCTCCTCATGGCGGCCGCCGCAGTGTGTGGTATTTAGCGGGGGCGCGCGGCGGGCTCGAGGACGCGCGAAACGACGGCGGCGGCGGCGGCCAGGGGGGAGCCGGGGCGGCCGTTGCGGGGCGCGCTCTCGAGCGGCGGCGGCGGCGGCGGCCCAGGGTGTCCCGTCGGTGCCGGCACGGGCAAGAGGCGGTGGCGCTGCCCGCAGTGGCGGGGGTTGGCGGCGGCGACGGAGCGCGTTTGAGCCAGGACCGGGGTCCGAGGCGCGCTCTCCGCCTACAGGTAAGTGGGGCCCGGCCTGGAGGGAGGAGCTGGCCGCGAGGGGTTCTCCGGGAGGAGGACGCTCAGGCCCGGTAATGGCGGCGAGAGGGAAGGGCGGCGGAGCCGGGTCGCGTCGCCCGGGCGGGGGCGCGGGCAGCCCCCGGCGCCGGGCGCCTTTGTCTCGGCCGGAGCTCGGCTGCCCGGCCGAGCGCCGCCCCCCGCCCCTCCCCTCCCCTGCTCAGCCCTGCCCGCCGTTGCGAGCCGGCTCGCCCTCGCCCCCGCCCCCGGCGCCCCGGGCCCGGCAGGCCGGCGGCGGGGGTCGGACCCGCGCTGGCTGGCGAGGGCGGGGAAGGGCCTCCCGGCCGCCCGGCCCGGCCCCCGCGCGCCCGGGAGGCGGGCCCGGCCGAGTGAGGCGTTGGGCGCTCCCCGAGCCCGGGTGCCGGCCTTTGTTGTGAAGGGTCCCGGGGTGTGCGGCCAACATGGCGGAGGTCAGCTGAGTGCGGGCAGTGGCCGGCCCTTCGCTCCAGCCCCTCCCCGCGCCGCCCGGGGCCCGGGGCCCCGGCCGGGGCGACTTGGCCGTCCTTGGCCTCCTCTGCCTGCCCGCGACCCCGGGAGCGGCGGTCTCTGATGGCGCTGCGTTCCTGCTCCCGCTCCCGGCCTGAGCCTTCATTGTGCCGTGGGAAGAATACAGCCTCCTCCCTTGTTTATGTCGTTAGCGAGGAGATCGCGTGCACGGCTTGCCAGGGAAGCCCCAGCTTTTTATTGTAAACCTTGGTTTTCCTGGGCGTCATTTGTCAGGTAGTTTGGGGGCCTTTCTCGAGTCTCTGAGATATAACTTAGGAATGTGGGTAACCTGGACCACAGTGCTGCGTAGGTTTTTCTTTCTCCATTCCTGGAAAGATTCAGAATTTGTTCTGACATCGAAAGAAGTCCCAGTTTGTGTGTTGGGAAAAATCACATTGTGTAGCTGATTTGTCAAAGTCACAGAAGCCGTGAGCCTGGATATAGGGCAGCGATTCGACTGCCAGTTCTAGCAGTTGAACATTTACCATTTCCAGATAAGCGGCTGTCAAGGGTAAATTGTTAACTCTTTTCAGCAGTTGAATGTTGGGAGCATGGACTCTGAAGTCCCTCCTGCCACACCGGTTTGTGACCTTGGGCAGGATGCTTAAACTCTCAGCGCTTCATTTTCCTTATCTGCAAAATGGGTGTAATCACAGTCCCTACCTCCTAGGATTGTTGGGAGAACTGATGAGATGATAATAGATGAAGGACTTGGAGCAGTGGCAGGCCCATGGTAAGTGCTTAATAAATGTTTGCTGCTAGGGCTGTTATTATTTAGAAACTAATGGTAGGAGTTTATCTTGGTATGATGGATACGTTGGAAGTTGGTAGACCAGAATATGTGAAATCACATGGTACATCGTTAGTTCTTGGGTTTTTTTTACTGCATTTTGTTAGTTGTACAGAATGAAAATAAGAGGTTTGGATGATAAATGAACAGGCACTTTTGAGATCATGGCATTTGGAAATTTATATAGTAAAGGATTTGGATAAGTTTTGTTTGGTCTGGAATTTAAAAACCAAAGTGATTAAATGAACTTTCCTTTTAGCACCTTTACATTTATGGATCAGTTAGCTTCCAGGCACTTGGCGTTAACTAACCTGGAAAGGTTGAACCATGAATCCCTTTGACTGTTAGGTGTCTGCGGTGTTACCACCTCTTTTGGACATAAGGGTAGAGCAAAGTGTAGTGTGATAAATGTAATGGTCTGGTAATTTTATCAGGGAGCTACTGGCTCAAATTGTGGAGGAGAGGGTATTGATTTGAGGAGAAGTTTATAACAAGTAGACTTTGAGACTTAAAGTGGATTATACAAATTGTGTAATTTTTCATTCTGGAAATTACAGAAACTTGTGATCTGAAATGGTTAGTTGCAGGCTTAAAGTTTGCTTTGCCAAAATCTTTCCTTTAGGTATAGAATTGGTTCAGATGCCCCCTGTTGGCATCTTTCCAGCATAATTTAGTAACATTTATTAATATTTTAAACTGAAGTATGGTATAATTAATAGATACGGAACTTTTCATGGTAAGTACTCCACAAACTACAAATTCAGAAATTTAATTCACTTTAGTTTAATATCTGTTCCTTCTGAGCTTTGCAGAGTTCTTATAAAATTGATGTAGAGCAGTATTCTTTAGTACTATAATTTAAAGACTATTATAATTAGGCTTAAACTAATTGGAGTTATAAAGAATATATCTAGCTATGACAGCAATGACATAATGTGAAGACTAGGACTTCATTTTCTGTATATACAGTGTTTTGAAAACAAGTCTTACATAATGAGAGCAATAGTAAGTTCAGTAACACTGCAAAGTGACCCCTCAAATTGTGTTTCAGAGCTGTTGATTTATTCAGTCTCCAAAGATTGTAGGTTTTTCTTTATCTGCTTAAAGAGATGTTACAGCCTTTTGGCTGTAATTGTGGAATTTCCATACACACTGTGTAAATGTTTAAATTCTGAATACTTTTGGTATACACCCTCCCTACAAACAAAACCAGTGTATGAAAACCTCAGACTTCCCAACCCTCCCTGGCTCCCTTCCTCCAAGAAGCAACTGGGGATAAATTTTCTACTTTTATAATAGTAAGATCCTTAATCACTTCTTTTAAATAGTGGTTTTTTCTAAAGCCCTCAAAATTACTTGGTTTTCCATGGCTATAATTATTAGAGTATCTAATGCATAAGGGCAAGAATTGTGTTTTGTATTCCTATATCCTCAGTGCCTAACACTCAATACATACTTGTTTCCTGACCTACGAGGTGTCTGTTAAGGTTTAAGTTGGTTTGTTAGTTTTATTGTTGAGTTTCAAGAGTTCTTTGTATATTTTGGATAACATTCCTTTATCAGATAAGTCTTTTACAGATATTTTCTCCCAGTCTGTGGTTTGTCTTCTCATTCTTTTGACAGTGTCTTTTCCCTCAGGTATTTTCCACTTTTATATACCAAGGTATTAAAGATTTACATGTCAAAAACTAAAACCTTTATTATTTCCAACTGTCCAAGGCTCTTGACCCCATTTTCAGTTGGTCATCGGGTCCTGATATTGTTGCTATCTGGTTGTCTGAAATCTTGTATTGCTTCTCCCTCAGTCATTTTCATATTTACATTCAAGTCTTCTGCCTTGTAAGTGGTCTGTCTACTTTTGGTCTCTGCCTTCTCCCTTCAGTTCTTCCTATTGTAGTTGAAGGGAGCTTTCTAATGTAGGCAACTTATAAGAACTTCGGTATGAGGTACAGAGTTCCTTGATATGGAGAGTAAGTACACAGGCATTTTCAGTTATGTACTTGCAAGTGCCTCTGTGCACCATATTTTCTTTCTTTCAGTTTAGCTCTATAATAGCCTAGACATCATTTAGCTGAGACACTGTCCCTGGACTTCCCATCTTGAATTGGGTGTCATCTCTCTGTGTTCCCATAGCACGCTGGACCCCACTCTTAACAGGTATCCCTCTGAACTGTATTTTTTGTGTACTGCTTTGCCCCTCTTACTAGGAAGGCAATCTCCGTGACTGTAGTCTTTATGAGGACTTTGTCTTAATCACCCTTGTTGGTCTAGAGTTTAGCATTGTTTCTGGTATGTACTTGGTGCTCAGTAAATATTTATTGAATGACTGACAAACTAATAACCCTCACACTGTCCTTAAAATGTGGTTCTCCAGCCTTATCCTCCAATGTTTCTTCTTGTCCTACCTAGTCAGGCTGGCTTTTTTGTTTCTTGAATAGTCTCTGTACCTAATCTGCCTTTGCTCATGATTGTACTTAAGTCTCTCAAATATCTACTTGTGCTACTTTGGGCAGATTATTTAAACTCTCCAAGCCTTAGTTTTCATTGGTTCGTGAGGCTACAGCCAGCCCCATTCCCCATATTCTAATGCTAGAGTAGCAGTATTGTTGAGGGGTGAAGGGGACAGCTCTGAAGAATTAGACCTGGAGGTGTCTCTTCGCTCTGTCACTTACTATTTATTTTGTTTGTGGAACACTGTACCTTAAAAGCACAGTTACCTATCCGTAGAAAATGCTTAAATAATTTAAAAAATGAGTTGTTAAGTTTCTTAATTTCTGTAAATATTGCCATTTACATTCTAGTGAGGGAAATAAAATTAGCAATTGTGATATGTACAGATCTTCCTCCACTTACTGTGGGGTTATGTTTCTTTGTAAATCCTTGTAAATTGAAAATATCGTACTTTGAAAATGCATTAGTACAGCTAATCTACTAAACATCATAGCTTAGCCTAGCCTACCTTAAACATGCTAAAAACACATTAGCCTACAGTTGGGCAAAATCATCTAACACAAAGCCAATTTTATAATAAGTTGAATATTTCACGCAGTTTATTGAATACTGTACTGAAAGTGAAAAACAGTGGTTATTAGTGTATTGGTTGTTTTCTCTCTGAATTGCCTGGCTGACTGGGAGTTGTGGCTTGCTACTGCTGCTCAGCATCAGGAGAGAGTATCATACTGTACATTGATGGCCTGGGAAAAGATTCAGAATTCTGAATTCACGATTCAGAATTCAAAGTACAGCCTATTGCTTTTGCACCATCATAAAGGAAAAAATCATAAGTGAAGCCACTGTAAGTTGAGAACCATCTGTACTATAAAGGAGTTAAAAAAAAGTGCTGAAGTAAGGAATAATGGAGGTGGGATGGAGACCTGCTGTCAAGAAGGGCTGTCTTTAAAGCTATGATAAAAGGATAAAAAGCTAGCCCTTTGAAGGAGTGAAGGGAGAACCTTTCAGAGTGAATGAGAAGCAGAGGTGAAGGCCCTGAGGCTTGAATGAGCATGTACTTACTGTTCTAAAAGTTGAGGGAAGTGTGTGTTGTTGGAACAAATGGATGATGGGGAGAGATAGCCAGGGATCAGATCCTGGAGTCAAAGTAAGAAATGTAAATTTTATTTTAAGGGTACTGAGAAGCCATCAGAAGGTTTCAATTAAAGGAGTAGCATAATTCACTTTTAACTTTTAAGATAGCTTTAGCTTTTGTTTGGAGAACTGATTGGTCAGACGACCATTTCTTTGATTAGGCAGTAGTGGATTATGACCTGGATTAAGGTGGTGGCAGTTAAGATGAAGAAAAGTGGATGGGTTTAAGATATATTTTGGAGATAGAATTAACAGGACTTGTTGGTGGATTAGATGTGAGAGGTGAGGGAAGGAAGGAATTAGGTGGTTTTTGGCTTGAGCAGCTGTGTGGAGTATAGTGCTGTTTACCAAGGTGGGAAAGACTGAAGGAGGGAATAGGGACAGAAAGATAGCAGTAAAATTGAAAGTTCTGGCATGTTGGATTTGAGATATTTATGGGACTTCCAGAATGAGATAGTGAGGTAGGATGTGGTCTCCCAGACAGGGGGGATGTGGTCTCACAGAAGCCAGATGGACAATACTAGAGCGTGTTTGGTTATTAGAGGGATGGTCTGAGAGAAAAAGGGAGGGATTTATGTAAGAAAGAGGGATAATATAATAGAAGGGTTGTGAAGTCTTAGTAGGTGAGAGATAGCCGTAAGTGCCGGTCCCTTCTTCATTCTGAAGGGAGGGAAGGAGGTGGTAAATCCGCATTTGATGGCTTCTGTGGTATTTTCTAAAGGAAACATGGGTGAAGCCATCAGTTTAAAGTATTTATAGTTAGTGAATACTAGACTGTGGTTGGTTAAAGATGTAATAGACACATTAAGAAACTGAGCAGAGGAGGGGAGAGGTGTTGTGATGGATTAGCCAATGAGGAAGCCTGATAGTGTTCCAGGAGATTTTGGAGACTATCTAGAGCGATAGTATTTTTGTTTCTAAATGTAAATTTTTTTGTTGAAGTATAGCATAAATAGAAAAAAATGCTCAAACTAAAGGTAAATATACAGCTTGATGAATTTTCATGAAGAAAACACGCCATTGTGACCAGCTCCTATGTGTCCCAATTACTTTTAGTTTTTTGTTTTGTTTTGGTAAATCTTCAGGCACTCTAAGCTGAATAATACAGATAAAATTGTCTGTTTTGGTTCAGTTTATTCTCCTAAGCTTGAGCCAAAGCGACCAGGATGGTAACTAACAAAGACCTCTCATTAGGTTTGAGATTGCCCAGTCACGTTGAACTTACTTGTGGTTTTTGTATGTTTTTAAGATTTTATTTATTTATTTGAGAGACCAGGGAGAAAGATCACAAGCAGGGGGAGGGGCGGAGGGAGAAGGAGAGGGAGAGGGTGAGGGAAATAGGTAGACTCCCCATTGAGCACTTAGCTGGACCAGGGGAGGGCTCCAACCCAGGACCCTGAGGTCAAGACCTGAGCCGAGGTCAGACTCAGACTCTTAACTGACTGAGCCACCTAGGCACACCCTGATTGTTTTTAATAGCAGAGGGTATGGGGAACACATGGGAGGAGAAAGAGAAAGTTTGAGGGAAAACCTTTGGACATATAATCTTTATTTTAAAAGTAGATATTGCCAGTGAGAAATATTTTTTTAAAAAGTTAGAAGAATTTTAATGGCAGTCATGAATTTTATAGGAAGTGTTACACTGTCCTTGTTATTTATTATTGTCATTCTGACAGACTTAGCTGCAGTGAAATTTAGTGTAGGGGCGCCTGGGTGGCTCAGTCTGTAAAGCAGAGGTTAAGCATCTGCCTTCCGCTCAGGTCGTGATCCCAGGGTCCTGGGTTTGAGTCCCATACCAGGCTCTCGGCTCAGTGGGAGCCTGCTTCTCCCTCTCCCTGCCACTCCTGTTTGTACTTTCTCAATAAATAAATAAAATCTTAAAAAAAATTAGTTTATACTAGCTTCTTTCAAAGACTCTACCTTGGAAAGATTACTTCAATAATTGGTTTAAGTAAATGGAATAATCTAACTTCTCAAAACTCTTGCTATTTTATTTTCTCCTTTGTGTTTTACCTTCTGCCCCTTTGAGTTTGGTTAAAATTCAGGTGTGTGCGTGTGTGTGTGAGAAAAACTCTGATTTAGCTTTGTTAGGGACAACTTCAGTTGTCTTAAAACAGATAGTTGTGAATTGATCTCTGTAGACTATTCTTTTGATTTTGTTTGGCAAGGTGATCTGAAAAATTTTATTTTATCTTGCAGTTAACTTTGAAAATGCTAAATTTATGATATTTTAAAGTATAAACTAAAATATGTATATGAGATATATGGATAGTTTTACATGAATGGCGGTTTCAAATTTTTTCCCCTATTAGTACCCATATATTTGAGGCATTTTAAGGGAAAAAAAAATCTGAGAGAAAAAGCATCAAGGCAGGTAGAGAAAATCAGCTCTTGATTTCTCAGTGTTTCAATTTTTGTATGAAGTCTCCAGCAACTCATTAGCGGGAAAGTATGGGGACACAAAATACGTACTGAAATTTAATCCTTTTTTATTACCAAAATAATATATATGTTTTATGGAACATTTGAGGAATACATACAGAAATGCAACCCTTATCTTCCCCATGATCGTTCATAATCTGATGATTGGAGAGTAACCATTGTAGACATTTTGGCGTAGTTTCTAGTCTATGTGTACGTGTGTTACATTTTTTTAAAGTCAGCCATAGATATTTTAATTTCTTTGATATAAATCCTTGTAGGTATTTGCCTGTTAAATGATTACCACTTGCCACTAACTACGTATTTGAACTGTGTAATTCCTTTTTTTTTTTTTTTTTAAGATTTTATTTTTTGAGAGAGAGTGTGAGCGAGAAAGAGAACACGAGCAGTGGGGGAGAGAGAGAGGGAGAAGCAGGCTCCTCGCTAGGCAGGGAACCTGATGTGGAGCTCAATCCCAGGATCCTGGGATCATGACCGGAGCTAAAGGCAGATGCTTAACTGACTGAGCCACCCAGGCACCCCTGAACTGTGTAATTCTAAATGATGACGTTTGTGCTTATAGTCTGTATCCTGCAGTTTTGATATGTTGTGTGCCTGTAGTTCAGTGTTCCCATCTCTGATCTCTGTGGTTTTTGGTTCCAAATTTGAGTTGTCTCTCTCCTTCTCTGATCCCTTGCTTTAAGTCTTTAAAAACCGTATTCTGCAGTTTGTATGCGTTTGCAGTTTCTTTTCTGTCATTATATGGTACATACAAACATACGACAGCCATATCAGCGTGTGTATTTATTTAACTATTTTTTTCTTTTAACGTAAGTAGGATTATGGTATTATGTGGCTTTATTTTTTAACCCACTCATTTAAAAAGGTTGATTCTTATATTAGTATATATGAGTCCATCTTGTTTTTAAATACAGCATAGTGTTCTGTTGTATGGACCATATATTTTAGTCACTCTCTTAAGATAGGACTTGAATTTTCAGTTTATTTGCTGTGATTAACAGGATTGCTGTAGGCATCCGGATACATAAACCTTTGCCAACTGTAAGTTAGAAGCGGGACTTGGAAGAAATTGCTGGGTCATAGAGTATACACACTTTAAAATTTGAAACAAACTGCCAAGTCTTAGAAGCTTCTACAGTGGACATTTCCAACAGTGTAGGAAAGTCTCTTTCCCCACATCTTTGCCAGTACTTCGAATCCAATCTTTGAAAACAAATTTCTGTCCTTCCTTAAGCAATACATGCAGTTTGTGATTTCTTATACCAACTTTTTGAACTGCTTTTTCCTTTTTCTCTGGAGTTCTACATGCACATTTAATTCAAAATAAAATACTCTATTACGTTGGTGTTTTTGAAGAAAAACTCCAGCCTCTAGTCCTCTCCAGGTGTCCTTTGCCAGCAGCAACTGTTTTTACTGAGTTGATTATTTTTGTATTTACCGTCTTTGTCTCTAACATGTTTCTATTATTGAATACAGATTTCAGTTTTAGGCCTTATCTGTTGAATTCCTTTTGTGGATTTAACTTGTCTTTCTGTCTCTATCACATATACAAACCTTCCCATTTATATACTCTCAATTTAGTAACATCATGATTTTGTATTTGCATTATTATGATTATAAAAGTTATTCACAATTTGAGCCATGTAGTAAGCTGTTGTTACTTTTTTCCTTGTACTGTTTAATTGGAATTTGTATAATTTTCCTTGACGTTAATGCTTGTCTTGTTTGCTTTGTCTTCCCTGTGCTTACCGCTAATTCCGCCCCACAGTCCTTAACACTTGTCTGTGTGTTCACAGTGCTTGATGCTTCATGTTGCCTTCTTCCACTAGTGTAAAATTGTCATTGTCAGTGTTCTTTTTACCTTTCTTGTGGGTTAACTCTTACTTAATTGTAGCCCATGTTGCCCTTTTTCTTGGTTTGTTCCCTTATATTTGAAGGGTTTGTCCTCCAGGAGATTCCTGAAACATATCCAGGGGAAGTAGTGTTTTGAGACTTTGCATCATTGTTCTGCCCTCAATATTTTTAGGTAATTTTGATTGCACTTAGAATTCTAGAATAGTAATCATTCTCTTTGAGGATTTTAAAAAGCATCACTCTAATCTATCTAGCTTTGGATGTTATTGCTCTAAAGTTCTTTCGCTTTCTGATTTATTTGTTCACCCAACAAATAATTTATTGAGCCTGTGTGTGTGCTAGGCATTTTTAAGTATTTGGGATACATCATTGAACCTGACAAAAATTCCTGCCTTCCAGGTTGAGGAGGAGGAGTGCTGCTACAACAACAAGCATAATAATTAAATTGTGTAGCCTGATAGAAGGTAATACATTCTGTGGGAAAAAGATGGAGCAGAAATGGGAGAGGAGAAGGGAGGAAAGAGTGGGTAGTGGAATGGGTAAGGATTAGCAGTGCATAGTGGTGGGGTCTGTGGGCAAAGTGCTGGTCACTGTTTTAAATAGAGGGAGCAGGGTAGGCATCATGGAGAAGGTAGCATACAAAGATTAGAAGAGGGTGAGAGAATTAGTTATCAGTACATTCAGGAGAAAAGTATGTTAAAGCAGAGGCCCAAAGGAACATCTTAGTCTTAGGGAACCAGGAGGCTAATGCAGTGAGTGAGAGGGAAAGAAGTGGGAGCTGAAGTCAGAGAGTAATCATTTTGTGTAGGGCCATATAGGCTGTTTAAGATTGTATCTGTTACTTGGATATGGGTTGCCAAGGAAGGGTATTGAGCAGAGGAGTGACATGACCTGATATAAATTTTAACTGGATTTTTTGACTGCTGTGCTCAGAACATACTGGAGTAGGGGTTGGGAGACAAGGATGGAAGTGGAGTGGAGGGGGGTGCTGTTTAGAAGCTCTTGTAATAATGTTGGTGAGAGATAATGGTGGCTTGAACTATGTTAATTGTATTCAGAGAGGTGGTGTGAGTGGCGGCTGGATTCTGGGTATATTTTTAAAGGTGGTAGAGTAAGATTTCCTGGTGGTTTTAGTTGTGCTATGAAAAAAAGAATGATGACTTCTAAGGCTTTTGAACTGAGTAACTGGAGGGATGGAGTGGCCATCAAGAGAGGGGAAGGTGGTGGGGCGGAGTAGTCTGGGAGAAGACAAGGAGTTCAGCTTTGTTCAGCAGCCCTCCTCTACCCCCCACCCCATCCCTGCCCCCCGGGATACCTAGGAAGTTGGATGTACAAATCTTGGGTTTAAGAGAAATCTGGAGGGTTTTTTTTTTTTTTTTTTTTAATTTATTTATTTATTGGACAGACAGAGATCACAAGCAGGCAGAGAGGCAGGGAGAGAAACAGGAGGAAGCAGGCTCGGAGCAGAGAGCCCGATGCGGGGCTCGATCCCAGGACCCCGGGATCATGACCTGAGCCGAAGGCAGAGGCTTTAACCCACTGAGCCACCCAGGTGCCCCTGGTTTGTTTTTTTAATCTGGGCTGGAGATGGTGGAATTTAAAAAGTGTAAGACTGAATGAGATCAACGGAGTGAGGACCATGGACAACTCCCATTGTCAAGAGGTTGGGGAGAAGAGCAGCAATCCATAAAGGAAACTGAAGAGTAGCTGGTGAGCTAGGAAAACTGTGTGGGGACAGCGAACAGAGTTTATTAGACAGGATTCAGTTCTGTTAGATGTTGGTGACAGTTCATAACTTGTACATTAAATACAAACAAAACTGCAAAATCAGGGTGAAATTCGAATTATACTGATTTACTAAAGGACTGGATACTGTCTGCTAAATTGAAGTCTTGAGAAACAACATGGGTTATGTAATGGACTGTTGTTATGCTCTTCTTTTTGAGTTAAACATTCCAGAATTGGCCGGTATAGTATGGTCACCATACCTGTTGCATTTTCCTACCAGCATATAAATGCTTCAGTGAAAACCATGATGCCATTAGGGCTTTGCTTTATACCAGTGCATCATTTGCATTTGAGGTGGCCTTCTGCTTTTGTCTTTAGTCCTTCATGATTAGAGTACTGTAGTACTGACTTGGGAGGAGCCAGTGTGACCATAAATGCGAACGGGAGCATTCAATTATTTGGCTAACAGATGGAGTCAGATGACTCAGAATGTGCTACTACTGGGTTTTAGATTATTAAACACAGGAAAATAAAACATTCAATTTTTGTAGAAAAATGTGGATCCCCTCCCCCCCCACCGGAGAATAGAATCTTAGTTTGAGAAAAATCTTCTATTTTTTGTTTTAAGTTTGAGGAAAATTTGAGTATAAGTTAGTTCATGTGTTACATCCTTATTTGAAATATCGGAAATGATTTGGCTGGAGTTTCAAATATAATGCTTAAGAAGACACAAATTATAATTTTCAATGAAATACTTAATTTGAAAAGGCTCCATGAATTTTTTAGAAACTTTTTTTTTTTAAAGATTTTATTTATTTATTTGTCAGAGAGAGTGAGCACAGGCAGACAGAGAGGCAGGCAGAGGCAGAGGGAGAAGCAGGCTCCCTGCTGAGCAAGGAGCCCAATGTGGGACTCAATCCCAGGACCCTGGGATCATGACCTGAGCTGAAGGCAGCCGCTTAACCAACTGAGCCACCCAGGCGTCCCGGCTCCATGAATTTTTAATATGGCATTTCTTTTTCATAAATTCCATTGTTTTTCTATTCTTTTACTAGTAAAAGAGCTACCTATCATATAATGTATTATGACTTTTTACCTCATTAATGTGTTCTGTCTCCCAAGCAATATACTCTTTTTTGTTTAGCTTAGTATTACCAGCTCTTCATGGGTTACTGCCAGTTTTGATCTGATTTAAAATTTATGGCTTCTGTGTGTGTGTGTGTGTGTGTGTATTTATCTGCCATATTTTTCAGATGGAATATGGAATTGAATGGGTTGTATGTTACAGTGTAGATAGAACTGGGTAGTATAGCTTAATGCCAAGACAGAGCAAAAGAGGAAACAAAATATCTTCTGGACTGTGTGACAGTTTTACATCCTGAGAGAATACAAAACATAATTGTGGTAATAAACCATTGTATTCAAACTTGGATACAAATAAGTGAATATTGGACACACTGAGATTTGGTTATATTGCAGCAGTGATTGTGTTGTAATCATGGTTATGATAAAGTTTTGATAAGTTCAAGTGTGTTACCAGTAATTCCATTATTTAGTAATGTATGGTGTGAAATAAGGTTGAGAAAGTCTGCTTGATCCTCTTTCTGCTTCTTTTACTCATATTTCTCAGCTTTTCACTGCTTGATAATTTGATTTAATGTCTGATGGTTTAATGACAAACTCAGACTATCAGATTCTACCACTTTGATACAAAAAATTTCAAAAAGCAACTACTTGCTAGGGCCAAAGATTTAATTTAAAGAATTTAGGGAAATTTTCTTTTTTCTTTTCTTTCTTTTTATTCGTTTTATTTTCTTTTTGGTCAACTTGTATATAAATTGAAAAGATGTGCTGGATGAGAAGTTAAATATTCAGTGCCAGTAGGAGATTATACTGTTTTTGAGGGTTATTGGAAAGAAATGAGACTTAGGGACAAAGCAGACAGTCTGAAATCAGGCTCTGTGCTTATTCTTAATTTTTCTGATCTTTAGTTTCCTCATCTGTAGTATGGAGCTACAGCCTAATTTCTGAGGCTTACATAAATAGGGTGTATGAAGCTGCTGGCACAGTTCTTTATAGGTCGATAGGTGCCCAGTTTATAGAGCTTCATTCACAGCAAACTCTGATCTTTGTCAGACTTCAGACAGAATCCCAAATTGAGGTCATGAACATGAACACAGTAGGTTGAAACAACAGTTTTCAGTAAAATCCTGTATAGTCCAGGTCTTTTTTATTAAGTGATTAATTGCTGGGTTCCTAGTATGAGTCTGTAAACATCACCAGGTGATTGTGTTGTTACTAATATATCAAATGTTTCCATGTATATGATCTCAGTTAATTGATGTCCAGTGTTGTGGTAGTTTTAATAGTTTAACAAATGAGAAATTTTTTTTTAAGGATTTTATTTACTTACTTATTTGAGAGAGAGAGGGCCTGTGTGCACCAGCAGGGAGAGGAGCAGAGGGAGAGGGACAAGCAGACTCCATGCTAGGACCTTGAGATCATGACCCGAGCCGAAACCAGGAGTCTGCTGCTTAACCAAATGAGCCACCTAGGGCCCTGCACAAATGAGAAATTTGAGGCCCAGGATATTGTAATTTTGCTCAATATCAAAATACTTAATAAGAGCTGAAGTAGGAATTCAGGTTTGAGTTTCTCCTTCCAGTCAAATTCTTTTCACTGTACATAGCCACATTCTCCAGGTATGTTGTCAGTAGTGCATCACTAAAAATTGAAATTACTGTCTAGGAATTGGTGAGTTGTGGAACTCTGATGTTACAAACATAAACATTTTGAAAACTTAGAGAATTGGTATGGAAGTACATCTGGTTTTTGTTTTTTTTTTTTTTCTTAGACTGTGTTTATGATAATCAAATGATTCACTTCACCACATAGTGTTTTCTTTTTTTCTTAGGTGAATTTATTTTTTAGAGCAGTTTTAGATTCAGTAGCAAAATTGAACAGAAGGTACAGAGATTTCCCATATTCACCCTGCCCCCACCTGGTCATGCATAGCTCTCCCATTGTCAGTAGTTGTCCACCAGAGTTGTGCATTTGTTACAGTTTGATGTACCTGCATTGACACATCGTTATCACCCAGAGTCCACGCTTTACATTAGGGTTCATCTTGGTGTTCTGCATTAGGAGTTCTGACAAATGAAAGATGAACGCTATGTATCCACCATTACAGTGTACAGAAGAACAGCTTCATTGCCCCGGAAGTCCTCTGTGCTTCACCTATTCATTCCTCCCTCCCCTAAACGTCTGGGGGCAAGCTATGATCTTTTTACTGTCTCCATAGTTTTGCCTGTTCCAGAATGTCGTATGATTGGAATCATATAGCATGTAGCCTTTTCAGATTGGCTTCTTTCACTTAGTAATATTCATTGAAGGTTCTTCCGTGTCTTTTCATGGCTTGGTAGCTCAATTCTTTTTAGTGCTAAATAATACTCACTGTCCGGTTGTACCACTTTATTTATCCACTCACCTACCAGAGGACAGCATCTCGGTTGCTTCAAATTTTGGCAATTACAAATGAAGCTGCTTATAATATAAACACCTATGTGTAGGTTTTTGTGTGGACATGTTTTCAACTCCTTTGGATAAATACTGAGCAGCATGATTGCTAGATCTTATGGTAAGAGTAAATTTGGTTTTGTAAGAAACTGCCAGTCTGTCTTTTATAGTGACTGTAGCGTTTTGCATTTCCACCAGCAATTAGTGAGCATTTCTGTTGATCCGCATGCCCACCAGCATTTGGTGGTGTCAGTGTTCTGGATTTTGGCCATTCTAAAAGATGTGTAGTGGTATCTTCTTGTTTTAATTTGACAGATGATGTGGAGCACCTTTTCATATGCTCATTTGCCATCTGTATATCTTTGGCTGGTGTCTGTTAAGGTGTAAGTTGGGTTGGTAGTTTTATTGTTGAATTTCAAGAGTTCTTTGTATATTTTGGATAACAGTCCATTATCAGATAAGTCTTTTGCAAATATTTTCTCCCAGTCTGTGGTTTGTCTTCTCATTCTTATGACAGTATCTTTTGCAGAGCAGACATTTTTAATTTTAATCAAGTCCAACTTATCAGTTGTTTCTTTCCTGGTTCATGTGTTTGGTGGTGTTTTTGAAAAGTCCTTGCTAAACCCAAGGTCATCTAGATTTTCTCCCATTATCTTCTGGGATTTTACACTTAGGTCAGTGATTCAGTTTGAGCTAATTGTTTTGTGAAGGGTGTGAGATCTGTGTCTAATCTTTTTTGTATGTGGATATCGAGTTGTTCCAGCATAATTCATTGAAAAGTCTGTCTTTTCTCTTTTGCTTTTGTTCCTTTGTCAAAGATCAGCACCGATCAGTTATTTTAAAGTGAATTCTGAATTTCAGTTGTGAATTCTCTTTAAGGTGTTTATTAACAGTAAATTCATTCTACTTACAGGGGCATAGGGATAAGTGAGTTCTGCTTGTATACATATGCTGTTCCTCCTCCTTGGAGTCCTTCATGCTGTTTACTTGATTTAGTCATTCCTTCCAGAAATAACTTGAGTACCTGGTTTGGGCTGGGTACTGTCCTAGGTGCTGGAGACACAAGAGTGAGCAAAACAAACAGGGTCTATTCTCAGAGTTTCTCAGTGCAGAAGTTCAGGACCAAAAGTTTAATGGTTCAGGGATCCTGGGACTTCTCAAGACCCTTTGAGTGTCAAAACTGTTTTTCACAATAATGAGACAGGAGAGTACACTGGAGTTTCCCAGAGGCTACATGGCATGTGGCATCTTAATAGATTAAATGCAAAAGCAGGTAATGAATGTCCCATTGCATTGTATTGCATCAGACATTAAAAAGATGTGCAAAAATGTGAAACACATTTTTTTCCCTATTATGGAAAAGTTATTTTTCATAAACATTTAAAATGTCATTTTTACATTTAATGTAAATGTAATAGTAGTTTTATTTATTTTTTATCCTTTTTATATTTTTAAAATTAACATATAATGTATTATTTGTTTCAGGCATACAGGTCTGTGATCCATCAGTCTTACACAATTCACAGTGCTCACTGTAGAACATATCGTCCCCAATGTCCATTACCCAGCCACCCCATCCCTCCTACCCACCTCCCCTCCAGCAACCCTCAGTTTGTTTCCTGAGATTAAGAGTCTCTTATGGTTTGTCTCCTTCTCTGGTTTTGTCTTGTTTCATTTTTTCCTCTCTTCCCTTATGGTCCTCTGCCTTTTTTCTCAAATTGCACATATCAATGAGATTGTGATGGTAATTTTAAAATAAAGAAATACTTTAAAAAGTTTATTAGATTGAATTTCTAATATAGTAACTATCAGTACATATAAGCCACATGGACAAAAAGCTCTTTTGGATTCCTCAGTAATTTTTTAAAAGTACAAAGCAGGAAAGAGTAAGTTTGGTTTCCCCCACCCATGGCCAGATAGGTTTAAAGGGTTTAGAAGTCATAGGATCAGCTGTTCAACTTGAAGGCAGTCAGTAGACAATTTGTAAATGAGAGGGTATAACTATGTTCCAATAAAACTACTTCCAGAAACTAGCAGCTGGCTGTGGATGTAGTTTATGAACTGCTGGTGTAAAATGTACCTGGTACCAAAAAAGTCTGAGAACTTGAGTTATGAGTAAAAAGTTGGTGGTGTAGTCCAGAGGGAATAGGGGAGAAAATAGACAATAGTCAGAATTGCAAATGGTGACAGATATTGTAAGGATAATTAGAAGGGTCATCTGACCTTTAGATAAAGTGATCAGGA
Organism: Martes martes; assembly: GCF_963455335.1. NCBI lineage: Eukaryota > Metazoa > Chordata > Mammalia > Carnivora > Mustelidae > Martes > Martes martes. Next base: position 34,225,710 of record NC_137905.1, read on the forward strand.
AAGGTACCTTAAAGGAGCTGACTTTAGTTAACTGGTTACTTGTTCAGGACTTAACTAGGTGTCATCTTTCTGTTCTGATCTTCCCTGGCTACATTAGAGATCCCTCTTGCATTGGGAGGGAAAAGGTAGTTTAATTAAATTTTTATTTTTACTTTGAAGGTTATTAGACTTAAATTCAGAAAAGATTAATTTTTCAAGTTGCATTAAAAAATATCCAAAGCATATTGGCTTAAAAGGATTGCGGAAGGGCCCCCTGAGTGGCTCGGTCAGTTAAGCGTCCAACTCTTGATCTCAGCTCAGGTCTTGTTCTTAGGGTTGTGAGGTCAGGCCCCATGTTGGGGGATTTAGATAGATGAATAGTTAGATAGATATATAGAATAGATAGATAGAGGAAATTATACAGCCTAGGTTAGAATATTGACCTAAGTTACATGACATTTAGCAAGTAATTTTTATCATTTTTCTTTTCTGAACATGAGAATTGGTTAAGATTTCTTCCAAGTTTAAAATTTTTGGTATGTTTGTTTGCTTTGCCTAGGATATCATTTGCCCCCCTCTGCCCATCCCTTCTGAGTCTTCCCTGATCAGATAAGCTCCAACTTCCATTATTTACTAGTTTATTATCTGAAACATATGTTTTATAAATTTATTTTCTCACCCATGTGGTAGGGTATAGATGCCTGACCTGGAAGCCCACTGAAATGGTGAAATGAAATCACAGCATTTGTAAACTTCTGAGGACAATACTTGGTATATACTAGGTATTTAATAAATATTTGGGGCAGCTGTTTTAATGAAAATGGAGGAAAGTCTCTATTTTGCCTTTTTATTTAGCTTGCTGACCCTGCAACCTGGTAAGACTATAGCAGCAAGAACAAAAGCAACGACAAACGGGCAAGGTCCAGTGAGAGGCATGGCAATTAGAATACGAAAACTCATCATATGAGGGGTTAGAGAAGTACAAGAGTGGGGGTGCCTGGGTGGCTCAGTGGGTTAAAGCCTCTGCCTTCAGCTCGGGTCATGATCCCAGGGTCCTGGGATCAAGCCCCATGTCGGGCTCTCTGCTCGGCAGGGAGCCTGCTTCCTCCTTTCTCTCTGCCTGTCTCTCTGCCTACTTGTGATCTCTATCTGTCAAATAAATAAATAAAATCTTAAAAAAAAAAAAAAGTACAAGAGCGGTTGTAGCCATTCCAATTTCAAGGAAAGGACAGGGAAACAGCCATTCCTGCTACCAAAATCTTGATTCTCTTGTTGGAGATTGAGGGTATCTACATAATTAAAAAATGCCTTACTATATCAGGCAAGTCATAAGGTAATTTTATCAACCGAAATTCATGAATTAGAACTTGATTTCTGGGGCGCCTGGGTGGCTCAGTAGCCCAGGTCATGATCTCAGGGTCCTGGGACCGAGCCCGCATCGGGCTCTCTGCTCAGCAGGGAGCCTGCTTCCTCCTCTTCTCCCTCTGCCTGCCTCTGCCTACTTGTGATCTTTGTCTGTCGAATAAATAAAATCTTCAACAACTTGATTTCTTTTGGAATGCAAATGCAAAACAAAGATTGAAATTGTGAGGAAAAAATATGTGACTGGAAGACAGATCCAACAGGGTCAGTATCAGAATTATGTACAGAAAAGAAACGAGTAGATGGGAAGGATCGAAGAATAATTAGGAGAGAAGTCCATAAAGGTGAAAGACTTGAATCTTTGGATTGAAAAGACTCAGCTAGTGTTTTGTTCAGCAAGTGCTGATGACATATACTTAGATGTTTTGGTGAAAAAAAAATTTTTTTTTTAAATTTTATTTTTAAGTAATCTCTACACCCTAGGCAGGGCCTGAACTCACAACCCTGAGATCAGGAGTTGCCTGTTCCACCAACTGCCAGCCAGATGTCCTGGTGAAAATTTCTTTGAAAAGAGTCTGACAAGCCAGGGAGAGAATGTTACCTGCAAAGGAATAAGAATAAAAACAGCATTAGATTTTTCATCTATATCATTACAAATATCATGGACAGAATTTATATAGTTCTCAGGGGAAAGGGGTGTGACTGGAATTGTAAACTTGTGCAGTTTCTGTAAGAGCTTCAGACTGCCAAGATTGAGACTCTTTGAAAACTTTCTTGAGGTATGGTGGCTGTGCCAAGAATATGAACCATAATTAAGGATTCAAGGGGAAAAAAGGGTGTCTTTTTTTTTTCTTAAAGTTTTTATTGTAATTCCAGTATAGTTAACATACAGTGTTATGTTTCAGGTGTACAATATAGTGATTCAGCAGTTCCATACATTACCCGGGGCTCATCATAACATGTGTGCTCCTAATCCCCAAGTATGGGTATTTTTTTTGTGACATAATTGTGAGAAATGAAATCAGAATGGTTGCAGTTAGGTTTCAATGATTGTTTTGACATGGTTTTGACATTTAATTTAATCTTTATCTTGGCAGGTGAGAAAGGGAAAATTGTACTATTAGCATGTTAAAAATGGGCTTGCCTTGTTTTGGGAGATGTTAGTAGCTTTATTCTTGATGTTAATAAGTTGTAGATTAGATGTGAAATAAAAATACCATGTAATAGCTAGTAAAATAGATTTGGGATATAGAACCATGCTGTCCAACAAAGCTTTCTGCAGTGAGGAAGACATTGTTACACTGTTTTGCATTCCCACCAGCAAAGTATGAGAGTTGTCCTCTGTGCTTATCAGTGCTTGGTACTGTCTGTTAAGTTTGGCCATTCTAGCTAGTTTTAGAGTTCTGATCCAGAAGTTTGGAGAACATATTAATGTTAATGGCAGATTATTTCTCCTTTGGTTTAAGAAAGGCAGTTGAGATTTCTTGGGACCTAAGGTGATGACTTAACACATAATTACACATGTTTGACTGTATCCTCAATGTCCTACCAACAAGACCCAACCAGTTCATAAAAAACACTCTGCCGTGGCTTGGTGCTGATACCATCTTCTTTATCCACCACTCCCCCAGCCCCCCACCAAAAGATGATGACGGTGCAGAGACTTTGCTGAGAAAATGGAAACTCTCAGACTGAAACTTTCTTAACCTCCAGCTTCCTGAGCTAGACATCTTCTGTCTTCTCTGTGCTTACTATGGAGAAAGTACGTCTTCTGAAAAAGTCTAGTCACTCTTGAGTTTGAGTCTTGAGTTTTGAATCCCCCATCACCAAGAATTTTATTTTATCACATTGCTCCATTTCTTGGGATTACTACCCTCTTTTCTGGACTCAGTATTCACTATATTCTGGTCTCTCCCATTTAAAAAAGTAAAAGAGGAACTATGTGGACAATTTCTCTGGGCCTTTCAGCCATTCTCTAACTTGCCTCTCCTCTCCACAGCCATGCTTTTTGTTAACACAGCATCCTATTCAGTCTCCTTTGGTCTGATTTGCACACCATATCCCCAAGGTTGCTTTTGCAGAGGTCACCAGTAACTTCTATAATGCCAACCCATGAACACCTGTTAAGCATGATCATACTTGACCTCTCAGCAGATTCCACATGGTTGACTGTGCCATTATTTTTACTGCTTCTTACCATAGATTTTTAAAATTATTTTTGTATTTGTTTGCACCTTTTACAAGATCATCATTTCTAAATTACTTAACTTTGATCCATTGCTTATTTTTAATTAAGTAAGAAGGGTTCATGGATGCTGTGTATTCCATGAATTCTTGCATGTTCGAGCAGGTCTGCTTGTTGTTGCCTTTTAATTTTTTTCTGATTACAGAAAGAGTACAAGTTCCCTATAAGCATATAATAAAGCATAATTTACTCTAATATTTGTACATGTGAATGTTTATAGATCTTCTTAAGTCTGTACCTTCCCTTGACTTCCGAGACACCACCCTCTCCTGCTTTTCTGTCATTTTCGCTTTCCTTCTGCGTTACTCAGGTTTTTGCTACTCATGTGAGCCTCACCATGGCAGTTGGCCAAACCCAGGGTTAAAAATGCAGAATCTTAGGCCCAGCTTCAGAATAATTCTGATTCTAAAACAGAACCTGCATTTTAATAAGATCCCTAGATGATTAGTAGGCACTGTAAAGTTTGGGAACTGTTGCAGTCTAGGGCCAGTGCCTCCCATCAGTGAACTCTTCAGTCTTTTAAATGTTGGGATTTTTCTTATTTTAGGCATGTTCCTCTTCCCTGTGATTTCAGATGGTATTGTGTGTTAACGCCTCCTCATCCGCACTCTGAACCGCTGTACATCTACTGCTGCTCTGCGTAGACCTCTCACAGGCATCTCACTCCCACTTAGCATTTCATCTGCTACTACATCGCAGTACCTACCATAGTGCCTAGTGGGTTCTAAGTCAGTATATGCTGTTTTTTTTTTAGTGGGGTGGAAGTCTCAAAATAGAGTGATTTCTGCAGTAAAAAGGCAAATGTATATTGCTTTACACATTTGAATTGGGGTTTGCACTTTCCTCTCCATTTACTGGGCTGTCACTTTTGTTCAGACTTTATTATAGCAGGTGTTTTACCAGATTATTGTCCTGGGCTTTCCCCATTTCAGATCACCAGTCTTACTAGATACATAAGTAACTCTTCTTCTATAGCGGCGGAGTTTTCAGAATTATCTTTTTTTTTGAAGATTTTATTTATTTATTTGACAGGCAGAGATCACAAGTAGGCAGAGAGGCAGGCAGAGAGAGAGGAGGAAGCAGGCTCCCCGCTGAGCAGAGAGCCCGATGTGGGGCTAGATCCCAGCACCCTGGGACCATGACCTGAGCCGAAGGCAGAGGCTTTAACCCACTGAGCCACCCAGGCGCCCCTTCAGAATTATCTTTAGGAAAATAGAGCTTTTAGGAAAATATGTACAATTTAAATTCCTCATGTTACTTTGCTACAGTTTTGGAAACTAAAAATGGTTGTTTAATTTTTTTCCTGGCATTATTGTTTTATAATGAAGTTTGATTTTTTTTTAACTTTTGGCATTTTAAGCTGTTAAATTTTTAAGACTTGCATTAAATTTAATTTCTTCAGTGTGTGAGAAGTAAATCTTAAAATAGAAATGAATCTTAAAAATAGAAATGATAACATTTTCTGCATAATATCCTCCACAATGTCAAATGTAGAAAGTACCTCTTTTGCAAAAAAGAGTTAAAGGATGAAAGCCCTTAAATGTTTTGAATGGAGTTTTATTTAACCCCTTGATTCCTAATAGAACAAATTCATAATCTGAACCTGTACTTTATCTTACAGTGAATATTATCATTTTTAGGAATAATTTTTGGAAAAGTAAAAGAGGGCTGGTGTTATTTGCATTCTTTTTTACTAAATTAAAAATGCAAATTTTTCACTTATTTTGATAGTTGTTTTCACAACTCAATCAGACTAATCTTGATAAAGCAGTTTATTTATTGTCCCCTTTGAAGAAAAAAATTGCTAAAAATTTCACATCTGTATCATGTGCAAGCATGTTGTTTGTAACGTGCTTTGCAATACACTGTGATCCTTTTTGCATGTGTGACTACATTTCTCCATTTTAAACCTTTATTTTGTAAGTAACTGTATTAGCTTCCTGTTGTCACTGTAACATAACACTGTCATAGGTTCAGTGGCAGGCCTTAAGGATGCAGACATCTTTGAGGGGGGGCATTATTTGCCTGCCATAGTAAACTTCAAAAAATAGTTGTTGTATATTACTAGGCATGAGGTATGACTAATCAGAGAAATTGTTCATCAGCCCTATAATAAAAAGAAACCAAGGTTCCCACGTGAAATCAAGAATAAAAGTTTAAGTCCATCCACTTTTAAGTATGCTAATGTGACAAAACAATGATTAATTGCTGTGAAATTACTGAGAGCATTAAAGGCTGATTATAAAATGTTTTGATATAGATTAAAGTCTACTTAGTAAACCAAATACCAAACTGGGCTTGAGATACAGGCTTTAGAAAGCTTAGGTAATAGGGCACTCTTCGTAAATTTTGGATTTTTGTTAACTTTGTATTTTATGGGCTTGTCTTTTACACTAAGACAAGCCTATAAAATACAAAGTTAACAAAAATCCAAAATGTAAGGTAATTTTTGTGAAATTTTAAGCTCTTTGTAAAACCATTGTAAATGTTCTGCCTAGTCGAGAAATTCACTAAGCTTTTATTATGCTAAACATTAGTTAAGTGGCAGTTAATCTTTGGCAGACATGTTTGATAACCTTTACAAACTCAGAATATCTTTTGGAACCTACACATTCTAGGTCTTTTAACTAATAGATGACCTCAAGCAAGGCAAGAAATTTCTGGAGGTGTTAGGTGAATACATATTTTGGGGTATGTACATATTTTGGGGTATGTACCTATGATATACATAAATTACCCAACTCACTTAATCCAGACAAAAGCTATGTGAGGCTGGAAATACTGTCCCAGTTTTATGGCTGAACAGGTGGTGAAGACTGGGTTTGAATCCAGCTGTGTGTAGGTGTGTAGGTGACTCCAGAATGCTTCCACTTTTATTGTCCTGACTCACTTGTTGAGAGGTTTGTCTGTAGGTTAATGGTTTTCAGATGGTGCTCTAAGACTCTGTAACAGATCCTTTGGAAGTTTGGGGAAAATGATTTTTTTCCCCCTGGAATCATTCCTTCCCTTTGACTTGTTTTACACATTTGGGTTCAGTTTTAACTGTTTGGCAAGAGTTTTCCCTACCTAAAACATTTAAAGTCTCCTGCCCTAGAAACCTGAAACCTCTGTAGAATATTTATTAGAAAATAAATATGTAGGTAGTAATAATTGATATTTGTCAGTGACAGACTTTATCTAATTTCAGTGATATTTCTATCCCTAAAGGTGTTTTGTGTAGCCTAATATTAAAATGAGGCTGAAGTGTTTGAACCCACTATTAATAGGGTTGGGAAGTTATTAGAATTAAAATTTGATGTGGAAAGTGGGTAATCTGTAACTTACTGCCCAGGGTTCATTCCCACTACCAGCTCCTACTGCATTTAAAAGCTGCCCTGTAAGCATGATGTAATGACAGGTTAAACCCCCAAGTGTACTTCCTGACGCAGTGCAAATCTGAGGCCCAAGACTTTATTGGGGCACGGTTAATACTTCTTTAAAAACAAAACAAGCTTCTGTGTTTAATGAGGCCGTTTAAGAAGGTTTTCCCAGAGTGGGAGGAGAATGTAATCTCGGTTTGGAGGTTGGAGTTTGTTATGGTTATATACTGTTTACTACTCTCCCTTCAGTCTTTTTTCTTTGAAGGGAGAGGAGTTTGAAGTATGGTGCCAAAGGGGGTAGAAGTGGAGGAGTGAGTTAGAATTGAGGAAATATGGTAGTCGACTCCCGGTAAATAGCAAATGAAGTGCAGAGAACTGTGTTCACACGGTTAACCAGGAGAAGAGCACTTGTTGGGCCATATATGTCCCATATACTCTGTGTAGGTCTTAGATTGAAATCATACAAAATTGCCAGTATCTGTTTTGTTCCACAGAAAGGAATGTTTCAACCTAAATATAAGCATGTGGAAATGCTGAAGTCGCAGTGTCGTTGGGGGTCGAGGGTAGGGTTGGAGTTGCGGCCACGCAGTGCGGTGCGGGGGAGCCGCCTGGGCTGGGAGGGCGGAGCTTGCGGGCGTGCCCACGGCTTCAGCCCCTCCCCGGTGGACCCTGCCCAGCCAGCCCCGCCCCACGTTAGCTGCAGCTGGGTGCAGCGAGCCTGGGGCTGGCTGGCGCTGCGGGCTGGAGCAGACTTTCCCAGCAGCGGCCAGGCACCAGCCGTGGGCTCCGCGTGTCTCTCCTGGCGGGCCGGACCCTGTAGTGGCTCCAGAGCTGGCTCCGAGGGAGCTCTTACTGCAGCCTCCTCTCACCTTACAGTCCCGTCCTTCACCCAACCTGGCTAGCTAACGAATGTGGGGAAGACAAACTTCCAAGACAGACGGTTTAGGGCCCAGCGGAGGACAGCTCAGTGATGGCGCCCATTTTTGGAAACGCAGGCGAATTTGAGCTCGCAGGGAGGTGTGGTCGACTCCTGTTGGGACGGGAGAGCCTTCATTTCTCTGCTGCTGCGGTAGCGGTGCCTCGGAGTGAATGGAATGTGTTATAGGGCAGGACACTTAAAACTTCGCGTCTTGAAAACTTGAACTCGGACATGATTAGGAACAGAAGGTGTCCAGGAGGAGACTCTGTTAAAAATCGTATTTGCTTCTGGGGGAAAGGCTATGAGCTACCTGACTTCTCATGACCGGGAAGTCTCCCTTACCTTTTCTGTACTCTTGGAGGGGCGTCTTGCTCACATGTTTACCAGCAGCTGGGACAAGGAAGAGAAAAGGTATTGACATTAATAGTCTGGGTTGCTTAAACTGTGAAACGGGAAAGTTCTTGTAAGCCTGTGGAATCTGGATCAGGGAGTGGCTGCAATGTAATTGAGCTCAAATTTGCGGTGCTATTTTTTTTTTTTTTGATCTGCTGTACTTTTCTGTTTAAACTAAGCTTCAGGGGGGTGCCTGGGTGGCTCAGTGGGTTAAAGCCGCTTCCTTCCGCTCATGTCATGATCTCAGGGTCCTGGAATGGAGCCTCGCATCGGGCTCGCTGCTCAGCAGGGAGCCTGCTTCCTCCCTTCTCTCTCTGCCTACTTGTGATCTGTCTGTCAAATAAATAAACAAAATCTTAAAAAAAAAGAAAAAACAAAAAACCAAGCTTCAGGTTATGTCATCACTCCTGCAGGGTTGTCTAAAGACACTTGAGTCCTTGGTTCCTACTGCAGAGCTGTTATGTGGTTTGGGTTCTTTTTGTTTGAAGATGGAGCTGGGTTCTACCTTTGGAGCTTTGGGAGGTTTTAGTAGCTGCTGTCCTGTAATACCTCCATTCACAAGAAATACCGGCCTCATTTCACTTGTTTTCAGTCTTTAGATAGGGATTTAAATTGTGCTCTCTACAGTCTTTGGAAAAATAATAAAGATATATTTTAATATAAGCATGTTAACATAAACGTGTTTAACAGAACATGATTGATGCTCGACGTACAGCTATTTGTTAAGGTTTGGAAATGGAATGACAGTGCTTTTCTTGCTTGTATTTTCCTGGTTTTAGTATGTTGAATACAAACTGAGTTCACTGCCCCTTAATGTGATTAGCTTGTTTTGGTTTAGTGATTTGAAAAGGCATTGGTGATTTAGACTGTTTCGTGCTCAGGGAACCACTTTCTAATTCTCATGTTGCTTTTAAGTGAATGGTATAAAATGGACCATGAAACAGGCATACAGCATAGACATGGGGCATTTTGGCAATGCTATGCCCTTTGTTTCTAGGTGATGGAAAGTGAGTGGATCATCAGCACAAAGAATCCAACACCTGGGTTTTACATTATTTCAGATGATGAAAATTGATTCCTGTTGTCCCTAAGTCCATGTGGTAAGCCACATTATGATGGAATTCTGTACTTTTGTAAATTCCTGAATTGTAGAATATTAACTTTAGTTGACAGTGGAATTAATCTGTTTTTTTGGAGGGGGGTGCAGCTTCAACCCTCACTTGAGGTGTCTTCGAGTAATCTAGAACTCAAGTTGCATTTATATGGCACATTTTTTCAAAGTCACATTCTTTGCAACAGAATAACAATTATAATTGAGAAACCATTAAATTTGAAGCATTAAAATTTAATATTGTTAGAAATATGGCTTATATAGTTATTGGGAATATACTCTTAGGACTTAGAGTGATCTTTTGTTATCTCTGAGACAAATATGGCCTGTCATATCCTAGCAAAGATAGTTTCCTGGGGAAGATGTTTGCTTTATCTTCATTTAGCCTGACAAGCTAGTTACCTTGTCATTTCTTCTAGGTGACATTTATGTCTTAAATAATATTTATTACTGTGCTGATGAATGCTTCAGCAACACTGGTGAACCCTAGGGTACAAGGAATTCTTAACCTGTTCACTATATTGTCCCCAGTGTTGTGTGTGTCTCTCTGGTGCTTTTATCTTTATTTACCTTATTTTCTGGCTCTTTCCCTTTGCAACTTATATCTGATTTGTTTTGTGGAATGGAAGTAGAGTAGAGAGATGTACTTTCCCTAAGTGTCAGACTAAGAACTTTTGAAGATGGTCTTCCATTTCTCTTCTCTTCGTCACACTTTTGAGTTGGGGGTTACTAATCAGTAGGAAATATGATTAATGCATAGCTGATGTTAATATTCTAGGGGAAGACTTACTAGATGAAAATGAAGATAGGAGGGCAGCAGACCCTTCCCCTGGTGACCTTCTCCCATTCCCTAAATCTACATCTAAAGCAGATTTCTGTTTACCATTACATGGAGTTAATCAAAACTAATATCTTGCTGACCCTTTGGATTACTTGTGACTCCCTGTAACTGTTGGGAGCTGACCCAGAATGGGAGAGAAATAGATTAAGCAGGGGAGTTGAACACAGAGTGGGAGGGGAAAGTTCAGTAAAAATGGATTTGATTGAACTTAAGCTACTTAACACAGTTTCTTCCGTTGTTGATGGTCCGGTTTCTGTTTCAGCATTTATTCCATGTTGTCTAGTTCACCCAAGCAGATTTTTAATATTTTTTTAAGAAAGGGAGTTCTACATGTGTCCTGGACATTTTGATAAAAGAGATTTTATCTGGCGTACAACTCCTTATAATCAAAATGCATAATTTGTGTAATTTATGGTTTTTTAAATCCTTTAGCCTTTTGCTCACAGTACATTTTGCATGAAACTTAAGTATTTCTGTCATGTCAGCATTATTTATAAAACAAGTGATAGTTGTAATTCTTTTTCTCTTGCCTCCTTTTATTTTTATTTATGTTTTGGTTACAGAAATGAGCCGCCAGACTGCAACAGCATTACCTACTGGAACTTCGAAGTGTACACCGTCCCAGAGGGTGCCTGCCCTGACTGGCACAACTGCATCCAACAATGATTTGGCGAGTCTTTTTGAGTGTCCGGTCTGCTTTGACTATGTGTTACCACCCATTCTTCAGTGTCAGAGCGGCCATCTTGTTTGTAGCAACTGTCGCCCGAAGCTCACATGTTGTCCAACCTGCCGGGGCCCTCTGGGATCCATTCGCAACTTGGCTATGGAGAAAGTGGCCAATTCTGTACTTTTCCCTTGTAAATATGCCTCTTCTGGATGTGAAATAACTTTGCCACACACAGAAAAAGCAGACCACGAAGAGCTCTGTGAGTTTAGGCCTTATTCATGTCCGTGCCCTGGTGCTTCCTGTAAATGGCAAGGCTCTCTGGATGCTGTAATGCCCCATCTGATGCATCAGCATAAGTCCATTACGACCCTACAGGGAGAGGATATAGTTTTCCTTGCTACAGACATTAATCTTCCTGGTGCTGTTGACTGGGTGATGATGCAGTCCTGTTTTGGCTTTCACTTCATGTTAGTCTTGGAGAAACAGGAAAAGTACGATGGTCACCAGCAGTTCTTTGCAATTGTACAGCTGATAGGAACACGCAAGCAAGCTGAAAATTTTGCTTATCGACTTGAGCTAAATGGTCATAGGCGGCGATTGACTTGGGAAGCTACTCCACGCTCTATTCATGAGGGAATTGCCACAGCCATTATGAATAGTGACTGCCTAGTCTTTGACACCAGCATTGCACAGCTTTTTGCAGAAAATGGCAATTTAGGCATCAATGTAACTATTTCCATGTGTTGAAATGGTAATCAAACATTTTCTGGCCAGTGTTTAAAACCATTGCATTCAATTTCACAGAGAATAAGGCACCCATCTGCCTGTCAACTTGAAACTTTTGGTAGGTGGAAGCTAGACACATGAAGGTAAATAAAAGGAAAGGCTGTTAAATACAGGAAACAGTTGCATGTAGTAACACTAATATATTTAAAAATAAGTCAGCAGTAAACCACTGAAAAAAAAATATATATACACCCAAGATGGGCATCTTTTGTATTAAGAAAGGAAGCATTGTAAAATAATTCTGAATTTGTGTTGTAGATTGACTGTACTGTTGAAAAATACTGGGTTTTTGTTTTGTGTGTGTGCTGCGAGCTGCGTGTGTGTGTGTGTGTGTGCGTGCGTGTTCCCGTATGCGTGTATGTGTGTGTGGGGGGGGTTTTTTTGTTTTTGTTTTTTTTTTCCTCCTTTAACCGACAAGCCATGTTGAGTGGTCTTGGACCACTGCTTTTCCCCTTTGTGAGTCAATACATAGTGCTGCTGTGTGTGTATATTTTTTTTGTGTGTGTATTTGCTAATTTTTATTAATTCTAGTTTTTCATTAAATAAATTTGACTTTCTTTTCTGTAATTCAGGTTTTTCCTCACTTTTTTTTGTATCTTTTTAAAGTTAGTGTCTTTTTGATATGCATAATTGTTTATGGTAAAGTTTATATACATATGTGTTCAATATGTATTTTCTTTTCCCACATTAATCAGTTCATTAGAAATATTTTACATTCAACTCTTTTGAGAAGATAGGAGTTCCAGAAAGGAAAGGTAACAGCAGAATTATCAGAAGCTATTTAAAGCAGTTGTAAGATGGTCTCTGTCTCTCTTTTCTCCAGCTGAGTCATACCTTTGAACTTATTCTTTGAAAGATTAGGGAATACTGATTTTTTTTTTTAATACTGGAAAAAAAAAATCAGGCTTTTTTCCCCCTCCAAATATCTTGGACAAATCACATGTTTAAAATTTGTTCTTGTATTTATTGGTTTTGCAGAAGAAGGCATCGTCTTACAGTATTTGTAATCAAAAGCAAATCATTTGTTTAAAAGCAGTTTGCAAAAAATGTTTTTGGTCTTTTATAATTCTCATTAAAAGAATATCTGGCAAATTAAAAACTTTTATGTGTTTGCTTTAGCTCTGTTTGATTTTTAATATCCAAAGTTATTTTCCTGTTCAATTCTGTATTTTATAACCAAAAACAGTATGCTGTATTTTGAAGTGTGATAGATTTATTCTAAACAATGGGTATATGGTCTCTGGTTATATGGAGTCTTGATTTCTTCTCCCTTGCTGACATTTTTATCCTCACAATTTTGGTAGGAGACTAATTTAAGTTAAAATGCTGATCTCTTTTTTTCCTATTTAAAAAAAAACCAACAGTAAGAGTTAGTATTTCATAGCCTAGTGATGATGAGCCTGGGCCTTAAAGCAGCCTTCCAGGGACCTATGTGCCAGTTGTAGCTCTAGCCCACTTCTTAGGTATGGGACCTTGGGCTCCTGTTTCCTAATGTGTAAAATAGGGTTAATTATGGTAGCTCCCCAAGGGGTTAGATGGGATACCAGTAAGTTACCTAGAACAGTGCTTTGCAGTAATAAGCACCCAACAAACGTTAGCTGCTATTAAGCTTTTAACTAGCACCATACTGATAACTGTTGCTAATTACCCTGAGGCCCTAACAAGATTCTGAAATTGCCTTCTGAATGACCAAAGATCATTTTATTTTGTGTGGCTTTTATGGGTACACTAAACTTACTAGAAAGTCAGTTAAAATTAATTTGGACTACCCTCTTATCCCACCAGCAGTTCTGGATAACAGAATTTACTTCCGTTAACCATTTTCAGAATGAAGATTTGTGTAGTCTCTTTCCCTACCTAACCATTATTTTTGAATTATCACATGCTCGTGTAGCCATTTTTGTGGTGAAAGGGAATACATCAACCACAAATGTATATTTTGGTCTCTTCCTGTTAGCATGTGTGTTTAGAAAAGCAGTTTTTCCCTTACATTTGATGTATTAAATACTTCTGCAGAGGTAATATCATTTTGTTTTTACAATATTTTAAAGTGTTTCTTGGATTATGATAGTAGTATATGCTCAGTGTAGGGTCTGGAAATTAGAAAAGAGCACACATGAGATCTCTGGAACTCTGTCCATTCAGAGATGAATGGGAACATTTTTATTTTTCGAGTCCTTTGTGTATTTACTTCTGCTTACACATTTATCTTGAAATCATGTAATTTTGTGACCCCCCCACCCCCACCCCATGCCCTCACATGTAACTTTAATAATCTTGGAGAGACATGGTTTTGGGAAAACTTAATGATGAGGATTGACTAGAATTTTAGCCAGTTTTCCTGATGTTAGATACCGCTTTGTCCAGATTGTCCATGTAAATCTTTTCTGGCTATTTATAACCTGTGAACATTTCTCATTATATTCTTGGGATACTTTTATCCGCTTTCTGGAGAGGTTCCAGTGGACACTTAAGAGTAGTGGTGTGAAGGACTTTCCCTTTCATTGTAACCTCAAGTTTTGCTAATTTGTGCAAATTAAGATAGTAAATTTTGTGTTTGACATCTAATAAGTTCATCTTTGTTAACTATATTTTAAGCCCTCTTTGTATTCTTGGTCTGTAGGGATGATGAGATCTATAGCCACATTTCTTGGTTCACTTGAGATCTTAAATCATCCTTGTTACAATCAATATTCTACTTTTTTGTTTTTCTACTTTCTTGGTTTTTGGTGTCTTGGTATTTCCTTCAGGGAATTATGTAGGGGTCGGGTAGGTGATACTCTTTAAATTTGGTCTTTCGCACTTATCTTCTTAAACTTGAATTTGTCCTGTTGAATCACCAGCCAGTTTAATATGTTGATGGAGAACAGGTTTTTGTTTTGATCTAAGTGATTTTTACTGTAATATTGCTTAATTTTTTAAAATGCATCTATTTCTGCAAACTACATGTATGGGAGAGGCTATAGATACTTTGGTTCACCAAAAATCCTAGTGCTCCCCTGCCAAACCACCCCCTCCCCAGGAATTTGTTATAGGAAAGTTTGCCTCATTTCAGTGGTTCTAATTGGAAAATAGGAAGTCAGCCTGCTCTACTCTCAGCACTTGATTAACTCACAATGTGAATGGCACTCACCTTGTATAGGGAGATCCTGGTGGTAGACATCCTAGTCACTGGTCCAAAGATGGGAATCCAAATCCTCTGCATTTCAAGCAGCCACTGCCAAAGATGGCACTGGAAATGAAACTCATTTGCATTCCCACTCTTATGAAGAGAATCTGTGCTATGAGCAAAATGCAAGTCTTGACCAATGTCAAGAAGAGGAAAGAAGGAAATCGTTCTGTTCTGCTCAGCACACACAGTTTTTTGCTCCTTCCATCCCCCATTAAAAAAAACAATCAGGTCTGTTTAGTAGCCTTTAAATACCACTCGTATAACCAGGAGACCATTTTTGTAATCACAGATTTATAAATTGATGTTAAATATTTTATGATCAATCACTTAGATGGCATTTTTCACTATAATGAAAAGCACTAAAGACCTCTGCCCCTGACACGGTTATCGGTAAGGTTCAAACAAAAGAGGCGGAGTCCAGTAAAAAACATGTATGTTTTAAGCAGACGATATAGAATTTCTTAATTACCAAGACACTTATTTAGTTTTAATACTTGAGTTTTTAAAGCTCATAGATAAAAGGCATGTGGAGTACTGGTTAACAATTTCTGAGTTAACATTTTCAATAAAAAGCCCCAGCTGACTCTGATATAAAGGGTGTTTGGATAACACTTTAAACAATGCTGGGAAAAGATATTCAGCACCACTAGTCATTAGGGAAATGCAAATCAGAATCAAGAGCTGCTACTTACCTTACCATGAGGATGGCTATTACCAAAAGAAAAGTGGCAGAGTGGAGAAATTGGGGTCTTTGTGAATTGCTGCAAATGGTGCAGCAAACACTGTGGAGGAAAAGTTTGGTGGTTCCTCACAAAGTTAAGCACAAACTCATCCTAAGAACAGCAGCTCTGCTTCTGGGTATATGCCCAGAAGAACTGAGAAGCGGGGACAGGGACCATCGTACATGCATGTTTACGGAACTCTTCCCAACAGCCAAGAGGCAGAGACAACCCAGATCCCCTTGGGTGAACGGACAAGATGGGGTGTGGTGCACACGTGGACACAGGATTCTGATGCATGTGGTCATCATGGCTAAACCCCGACAACATGCTAAGCTGGGGTAGGTCACACACAAAAGCTTACATGAAGCAGCTGGAACAGGCAAATGGGTAGAGACAGAACAGTTCCAGGGAGATGGGTAGAAGAAAGGGGGGGAGTTCCTGTTCAGTGGTAACAGTTTAAGAAAGCTTTGGAGAGAGAGGTGATGGTTATATACCATTGTGAATGTAATTAATGTCCCTGATTCATACACTTAATACTGGCCAATAACGGTAAATTCTGCTCTCTTGTCACAATAAAAAACCAAAACCAGTGCCAGAGAAATGAAGTTCCTCCTATGCACATTCCCCCACACCCCCAGGACTCCCTGTGGGCTCCTTCAGAAAGGGCTGCGGGCCAAAGCCCCAGGGCACAGAAGATGCTGTTGCTCCCAGGCATGCTGGAGTCCCACCTTTTAGTGCATTCTGTTGCTACTTCTGGGTGTAAAGAGGCATTGCAATTCGGGTATGATTAGCTTGCTGAAAATGAACATCATCGTTTCTTTTCCTTCCCTGTAAAGATGATAGAAGTGATAAAATCGTAACAGTGAGAGATAGTCAATGAAATGTTTTTAAATGTCCTGATGCTTGCTCTCCCACTGGCCAAAACAAGCCCCTTATCTGGAGCCCTAGATCGGGATTTGTAATTCCGAAACATGTTCATATTTGACTAGCAGGTATTTGGGTAACTTGTGCATCCCATGCTCATCCAAGACATTCCAAAGTATTTCTGCCTCTTCTAACATTTTGTAATAAAAGATTGTATAGTATTATTATTTTACTGTCATGTTTCACTGTCATTGATCTTCAGTGACATTGACTTCAGTACTACTGTTTCATTTTATAGGTAAGGAAAACTAAGTAAGCAGAAGAGCCTGACTTTGTAGTTCTCCTGGAGCCTGGATTAAGTAAGTCAGAAGAGGAGAAGAGAGTAGGGAGTCTACCGGATCTGGGGACTGGCACAGGCGGACAGGGAATAAAGGGGAAGTGACAGGAGTAACCCAATTGTGGGGACCATCCCAGGACAGACCGCTGCCTCTGAGGAGCAGATTTTTTTTTAAGCTAATGTGTGCTGACATGAGCCGCTCTGCCTGATATAAATCCTCATGTTTTGCTTGCTACTTCAGCATAAGCAGCAACCCGTATTGGGGTGTGCAGACCTCATCCCAGGTTTCACCTCACTTGAATACCTTATTTTCCACAAACACTAATGGTTGGTGTTATTTTCATCTTTGTTCCGTGCCCCTGCTATGTTACCGTTATCAGGATCCAGTAAAGTCTCCAGGTGACTCTGCTAAGGTAATGGTCTACCCCAACAGTTCCTGACGCCGACCACGCATCAGAATCATCTGGAGGGCTGACTAAAGCAGATTTCCCGGCTCTCTCCCAAGCCTGATTCAGGTCTGCTGGTGGGTCTTGAGAATTCACATTTCTAACAAGCTTACAGGTAATACTGATGCTTCTGTTCTGGGCACTGATGGGCACTACATCTATTGAGACAGTAATGATTCCACTGAAGACAGGAATTCAATTTTTATCAATCACTTTATTAAATTAGCATTTCTGTAATCGACACCAGCCACCACTTGAGTGAGATTTGTTTCTGCTGTGATCATGTTCACAAATTAGGGACACTTTGCTTACCTCTACCGGCATGAACAAAAAACTTTTCAGTACCTTTTGGCACTTCATAACTTGAAATTCTGAAAAGCTGGGATTTGGGCCTACAATTTGCTATTTAAGAGACCAGGTCTGGTGTTGACAGTAAAGCCCCCATCAAAAGCTGCATTAAGAACTTCATCCAGGCAGCTTGCTGTGACAAAACTTAGATCCTGTCGTACATTGCCCGGGATTTCTTCAAGATCTTTTTCATTCCTCTGAGGAATAATGACTCGCTTCAGTCCTGCTCTGTGTGCTGCCAGCACTTTGTCCTTAATCCCACCCACCTATAAGGAGAGAAGAAAGTTATTCAGATTTCTGGTCATCCTCAGACTGTGAAAGACCCCTAACCCAACTTTCTTTCACGGCTATTCGGAAACATCTAAATCATCTTCCATTTTGTTACAGCATGAGCTAGGAAAGCCACTAAAAAGGTTAATAAGCTGAATTCTTTATATTTGTGTTCTATTTAATCCTTTTAATGGGAGAAAATTCTAAACTTTCTGAAGATACGAGCACCTCTTATGTCCATGATTTCTTTTTATACTGTCAGGTTAATATTTATATCCCATTCTGTAAGCAAAACAATCTTATCTATAGGTTGATTCTGGAAAATCACTACATTATTTTGACCACAAATGCCATTCCTACAGAGCTTAGTCATGTGCCAGAATTATCTTCTGTACAGGTTTAAAGCCATAACCTTTGTGCCACTTAATGAAGGAAAACATATCCCAAATGATGTAGGTTCATATGGTGGTTTTAAAGTCTGTCCACAAGGTCCCCTCACAAAAGGGGGAGTCTAATTCTCCCCTTGAATGTGGGCCAGGCTTAGTGACTCCTAAGAAACAGTGTGGGGGAAGTGATGCTGTATGACTTTCTTATACTTGACCCTTATACTTGACCTTTCTTATACTTGAGAGCTGCTGCTGCTGCAAGGTCTGTCTCTGGAACTCTTGCCCTGGAGGTAGCCGGCCGCCATACTTGAGATCACCCAACCGCCTCTGGAGGAGCCCTAAGGTGAGGACCTGGGGAATCCTGCCAACCATGGCCTATTTGCTAGTCAGATGAGTGAACAATCTTGGGAGCAGATCCCCAGCCCCAGTCAACCTACAGATGACTGTGACCAGGCCGGTGTCTTGACTGTATGATGGATCCTGAGGCAGATGAGGTCAGCTAAGCCTCTCCTGAATTCCTGACCCACAGAAACTGAGAATAATAAATATTGTTTTGGGTGGTATGTTCTGAAGCAAGACTCTAAATGCAGCTCTCAGTCACACCGCTCAGAACATGTAAGCCCTGGAGACAGCCCGTCAGAGCGTCCAACCACCTGCAGCGACACTGGCTGCTCCAGGCGCTCCTGCACAGCCGTCCTCTGTCAAGGCTCTAACGTGTGTGGCTGAGGTACACTTTCAGAGACAAACTGACCCCTCACATGTATGAAGATGCCTATCTTTCACATGTGGTTGATGGTAAGGCTGTGTATACAAGACGGGATTTAAAATCCTTCTCCATCAGAGTTCTGAAGGTACTGTACATCTGGTGTCACTGATGAGACTTAAGACAGCTTTTTCCTCAGTCATCTGACCAGTCATAAGGATGAAATTTTCTTCTAGTTGGCATAGGCCCTTTCAATCTGAAGATAACCCTCAATTCTAGGAAATGTTCCATTATTTCTTTGACAATTTGTTCTATTCCATTTTCTCTGTTTGCTAGAATGCCTGATAGATGATCTGTTTGCTTTTTCTATTATTTTTTTTCTAAGTAGTTCTCTATAATTTTAAAACCTATGTTTTAAGTCCAAGTTTTGTCCTCATTCTCTGTTCTTGAACTGTTCTCTCTGAACAGCCAGCTTTAGCAAATCTTTCCCTTAAACACCGTGGCTTTTCACCTGTCTCGTGGAATACTTTTAAAACTGGAAGAAGCTTCCTCAAAGCTGCTGGAGCTCTCCCGTGTGGAGGTGGGAAAGCCTTTACCTGCGTGCTTATCTGCCCTGAAAGCAAGGGATCAAGAAGAAGACCATTTACTCTACGGAGATTGCCATGAATCCCCTGGTTTTGTTTCCCATCTCTGTCCTGCTCTCCTGTTCTGTGCCTTGTGGCTCTGAGCCCATGCTTTTCCCAGATACCTTCTGGGAAGATTGTTTCTACCTCCAATTCTGTTTCACCAGCCAGGAAACTATCTTCCAGAAGTTGGCTGAATTCTCAGCAGCTGTCTCCCCACTCTTTTTTTTTTTTTAATTTTATTTATTTATTTGACAGAGAGAGAGAGATCACAAGTAGGCAGAGAGGCAGGCAGAGAGAGAGAGAAGGGGAAGCAGGCTTCCCGCTGAGCAGAGAGCCCGATGCGGGGCTCGATCCCAGGACCCTGAGATCATGACCTGGGTCAAAGGCAGAGGCTTAACCCACTGAGCCACCCAGGTGCCCCTCCCCACTCATTTTTGAGTGTCTGTATTATTCCTTTTACTCTTTGCTTAGTCTACCATCTTGAACTAGGAAGCTGAACAGTTCATGTCAGTAAAGCATTTACATTTCCTTTTAATAGCACAGATAATATTAACCACTATTAACCACTGTATGGTCTCTTGAAATGTAGAAATTCCTGGTAAGGTGAAGAAAAGGGATCAGCTATTCCTTTCAAGGACACACCTACAAATGTATCATAATAACAGGATTTAGAACATGGCTAAATTCTTTACTGAATTTTAAAAATTGGGGAAATGAGAGCAGTTTTAGTGATCTTGACTTGTGATTCTATGATCTACTTTCACAATTACCTCATAAAATAAAGGTGTTCTCAGAATAAAGAACATTTCTTTCTTTTCTCACTTTGCTATAAACCCACCAAAATTCTGTCGTAGTCTAGTACAGGTAATCAGTGACTTAAGACCCTAAAAGATGGCTCAAATCTCTGTATTTTTTGTCAGTGTTTTTGTAAGTAGTTCAGGGTATGGAGGGGAGCCCCAAAGCCCCATGTATATAGAACTTTTTACAAATTTAGCAATTAGACATGGTTGGTCTTCATTATAGTTTCCATTTTATACTTAATTTTTCCATAAATCTATCAACTACAGTAATCTAAGTTATCTACCAGAGGTCTCACAGGGACTTCAAAAGTTGAGAAGTTAGCCTAAAGTTTAAAAAAAATCAGCTGCTATCCTGTTTTACACAGAAGTTAACTGGTTAACAATTTGCTAACTGGAACAAAACCTCCACTCTTCACCTTAACGGCTGACATATCTGATGACCAGACTGATCTTTCTTTCCCTCATAAGTCTTCTTTCTTAGTAGAAATTTTGATTTTATTCGATCAATACTGAAAAATATAAATTAGTTACAAGTATAAAACTTTAATGTGTTTAAAACTAAGGCATATATATATATATATGTATATATATGGAAACTACTATTAATTTAGACTTAAAATTAAAAAAAATTAAAACCATATAAATCACTTTCTTCAGACTTACTGGAAGAACAAGACCTCTCAGTGTGATTTCTCCAGTCATGGCCACATCTGAACGCACCAGCCGCCCACTAAAAAGCGAGGCGAGACAGGTTACTATGGTAACTCCAGCAGATGGTCCATCTTTTGTGACAGCACCAGCTGGGAAGTGCAGATGGATGTCTGTGTTGTCAAGAAGATCAAAACTTCCAGAAGCTTAAAAAAGGAAATAAGGATTTTAATGTAGAAAAATTAAACCTGTTTTCTTTTTGTCCTAAAAAAGAGAATCAAAATGATAGATAAAAATGTTTTGGGTAAATGAATCCCTCAAAATATTAATGGGTGGTACAATTAGAGTGGGGTCTGGATGAACAGTTTCATTCCACTCTAAGCAGAACTGAAAACAAACCCTTGAAAATCGGTTTCTAGTTCAGGCACTAGCCGCACATTCCTAACATGGGAACTAGAATTTCTCTGAGTGTTCAAAATCAAAGGTTTGCTACTTTCCTAAAGCTGTAATTCGTCATTTAGAGCCCATCTTAATCCCTGACACAGAACTGGGCGATGCCTCCCACATCACGATCCCAAAGCTCCTCCCCGCTGAACAGCTGTGCCTCTGCCGGCCAAGGCCACTCACCATTAGTCAGATGGTATTTCTTCGCATTGCTGCGGAGCCAGCTGATCGCAAGATGGGCAGACTCCTTCATGACGTCCCCTAGCTGGCCGGTCAGAGTTAGCTGACCTTCGCCATCCATTCGGCTTGCTTCCACGAACATGATTTCCCCACCTAAGGGGGTCCAAGCCAAACCTATTGCCACTCCTGGTTGACTCAACCGCTCAGACACCTTGAGAGAAGAAAAATGACCAGTTCAGTCAACAAGATCCAAATTGCTTTCTGGCTGGCTAACTGCCCCACAACATGCCGCCAGAGCCTACTTCTTCAGTTTAACTTCGATTCAAAGTATTTACTACCTCACATGATTTGGAGTCACCACTTACTATGTATGGCTTTCTGCCAGAAGAAAAACCAAACTTCCTGTTTGGCACTTATTTTTACCTTAAAATATGTGTGAATAACTTGGATTAAAGAGCCACATTTAGTTACACATGCCCTAATTTTCAAAGAACAAACCCAACTGTTTTATCTACTTAAATATTTTTATTCGGCTGCATATTTATACATACTCCAGAACCTAATTTCATTTTAGGTAATCACGCATTTGTTTCAGAAAGCAGAAACCCTTTTCCAAACATACATTTCTTAAATGGCCAAGTGTGAGAAGGTATGTGTTAAAACCCCTAGATTTTACTTCTCTGCCACTTCATTTTCTCTGTTATTGCTGTGGAAACACAATAAAACACTACCCTCATGACGCTCCGGATCTTTTCCTGTGGGCTCGGAGGCCCACTGTGCACCCTCACTTGCTGCTGTCAACTGAACGTGTCACTTGCCTGACACCACCCGCCAGGTGATGAGCCAGTTCATGCAAGTTAGGAAAACACATAAAACACATAAAAAGGAACAGTACAGTTGAAACACAATCTGAATTTCATTGTACCCTCTGAGCCTCCAAATTTCTTTTCCTATAGAAGAAGCTATCCAGGTCAGAGGAACTGAGCACAACGTGTCAACCCATCACTAATCCACGTATGAGACTTTTCCACCAGAGGTAACTTTCTCACTAAGGAGCAAAAGAACCAACAGTCTGATTTTCTGGCTAAAGGGCTGTGTGGCTGATGCTTCTTCCTTTTCCATGGGGCTTAGATGGTGAAAATCCCAACTTTTAAAACACTCCAAAATCATGGGTGGCATCCATGAAAGCAAGTGGGCACTTATTTTTAGTGGTAAACCTACTAGCATGTTTTGAAAGTTTGTTTCATATTTAAAAAATTTAATTCTAATTAACTTCATCTGGTAAGTGAGAGACTTGGAAGTCCCAGTTGTGGCGTTCACAGCGCTGGGTGTGTACTGGATCCTACCTCCTCGGCTTTGTCACTTGCCCTATTTCCTTATGTACTTCAGACAGAAAGATCAATATGCAGAAGATCAGTACTATTTAAAGAAAACAAAGACACTACTTAAAAAAGTGTTCCCAAGACTTGTTTTTTTCTAATAAAAAAATCAATTTTCTATACCTTAATGACATATGCTTTGGGTGGGAATTTGCCAGGGGTCCGGTTCCACATGGCTCTTTTCTAGAGCTGAGTGAAATAATCCTAAAGAATGATCCTCAGTACACTGAATCACATGTAAATGTAACCGAAAAAGCCATTTGGCAGAATTCTGTTAGCTATAACAAGGACCATCCCTTTTTTACAGCTGAATCCTCAAAACTCATTTGTCAGAATAATATCAAAAATGTCTCTAAAGAATCAGGAGTAAGGTGCTTGTTGACTGCTGTGTCACTTCAAGAAACCAAGCCAGTTTTCCAACTCTCCATCTGCTGGGGAGGCTTGGTACTCTGGGTAGAGGTAGGTGGTACACTGTTCCCTGAAACGATGGAGGGCAGAAACATCCACGCCCACAAGCACTTTATTCTGACTTGATGGCTAAGTATTTTCATATTAACCTGAAGATGGGAAAATTGCAAATCCATGATTTAACATACAGGTGGGAGAACTGAGGGGCCTGATTACCAGCAACCCAAGAATCTCTGTGATTAAGGCTAACAGCTGTTACCTAAAAGGTAAAGGATCTTTAATTCTTAGATTCTTAGACTTGGAAACATAGTGGGTTTTTTGTTTTTGTTTTTTTTTTTTTAAGATTTTATTGATTTGGTAGAGAATGTGCTCCCATATGAGTGTGTGTAGGGGGTGGGGAGGGCAGGCAGAGGGCACAAAGGGGAGGGACAAGCAGACTTCCTGCTGCACAGAGAGCCCAACATGAGGCTAGATCCCAGGACCCTGATCATGACCTGAGCCAAAGGCAGATGCTTAACTGACTGTGCCACCTAGGCACCCCATCATACTTTTTTTTTTTTTTTTTGGTGCCAGATTGACCAGAATTTTTATTTTTTTAGAGTTTCCTTTACATATAACAACTCTAATAACTTACATACATAAGCATTCATGGTAGCCGTTAAAGACAAGGCTGCAAAAACTGAAAGCCATGCATTTCTACTTTCTACTGAAAGGCATGCATTTCTCTTGCTTCTAACTTGCTTAAAAATTTATCTTTTGTTTAAAGGTTCTATGTTTCAGCTAGACCCAAAGGAGAAGTATTTTCTCCCATTTGGAAGGCTGCTTTAAATCATTCAGACTTTTTTGAGTTACAGGAACTAGTCTAGAATTGTAGAAAAATAAGGCTGTTATCTCCCCCTCCCCATGCCCAATCATTATATGGTGAACTGCAGTAACAATGAATAACACTTGAAAATTTCCAGTTTTTTTTTTTTAATTTTTTTTTTAATTTATTTATTTGTTAGAGAGAGAGCGAGCGAGCACAGGCAGACAGAGTGGCAGGCAGAGGCAGAGGGAGAAGCAGGCTCCCCGCGGAGCAAGGAGCCCGATGTGGGACTCGATCCCAGGACGCTGGGATCATGACCTGAGCCGAAGGCAGCTGCTTAACCAACTGAGCCACCCAGGCGTCCCTGAAAATTTCCAGTTTTGGGGTGCCTGGGTGGCTCGTCGGTTAACCATCTGCCTTCAGTTCAGGTCAGGATCCCAGGACCCTGGGGTGGAGCCCCACATTGGGGTCCCTGCTCAGCGGGGAGCCTGCTTCGCCCTCTGCCTCTCCCCCTGGCTTGTGCTTTCTCTTGCTCATTCTCTCAAATAAATAAATATTAAAAAAAAAAAAAAGAAAATTTCCAGTTTCAGAAAGTGTATATTCCTGACAATACAGACCACTGAAAACTGTCTACACACCAAGTTTTCTAGACTCTGAAAGGCCAATAAGTGAAGTTGTATGTATAATGCTTTGTGACATAGAGCTAAACATACCAAGATGGTGGGGCCTACTAGCTAGCCATGAGGAACAGGCTAAAGAACTCATCTCATTCTGCTTCCTGTCTTCAAGCAGGAGAGTTTCATTCTTGTCACTCAATTAAAAACCTCCATAAACTATCAATATCAATACACATAATACTTTCTTCATATTCCTTTATTTATCTACTTGAACTATTTATGCTACTATGTAAGACCATCCATTTCCAAGTGGAAATGTAAGCTGAGTTTAGGAGACGCCTTGTTCTTCTTTTTCAAACTAAGTAATCCAGTGGAATTATAATTTCCTCATACAGTTCATCTTCCAGCTCTTCCAATTTTTGTGTTTGTCATCTTGCTTCTTCAGACTCCTCAGGACAGTGCTCCTTTCCTGTTCTGTGTGCAGCTTCCAGCCATCTTAGCCCCTTCACACAGAACAATTTGTGTCTCAGAGCACTCCTTAGAAAGTGATTCAACACAGTAATTTCAAAACTGTGTTTATCAGTACTTTGCCGTCAGTTTCTAATTGCACTACTGGTCTGGTGTATTAGCCAAGACAGGCCTTGGCTCGAAGCTGAGAATGTTTTCCCCGCTAGATGTCAAAGTGGAACACAAGCATCCCAACTCATTTGGTCATTCTATTTCCCACAGGTATAGCCTTGTACCTCAATTTCCTTATCTGCTAAATCTTGTTTAAAGAAATGGTTACTTTCCGCTGTAATAATTACATCAATCATGGAAATCAATCGCATAAATATGCAGATTGAAGGAGTGTTGAAAATATTTAATGAAAGACCTAATTAATAATAGAATATGTCTTCTGGGGCACCTGGGTGGCTCAGGTGGTTAAGCGTCTACCTTCGGCTGAGGTCATGATCCCAGGGTCCCAGGATCAAGCTCCATGTTGGGCTCTCTGCTCAGCAGGGAGCCTGCTTCTCCCTCTCCCTGCTGCTCCCCCTGCTTGTGCTCTCTCTGTCAAACAAATAAATAAAATCTTGAAAGAAAAAAAAAAAGAACATTTCTTCTAAAGTCTAGTTCATTCTTAACAGTTCGATGGTAGCTGCGCTGAAGGAGCATTTGTGTACTAATCACTGCAACTTCCCACTGTTCCTCCTCCTTGATTAATTGGAAGGAGTGATAACTGACTGAAACAATACATACATTCAACTCCGTGACCGTTCCAAGCCTCGGTCAATGCTCACAGTTTTAGTACCTTGTTGTTTACTACCGTGGCCTCACGAGAGGGATCAAGGGTTTTACATCCATTTGACAGTGCTTTGCCGAGCATCCTGGGCTAGGTTCCATCACAGCTCATAGGGACATAAAAGCGAATACCTCTTGGAACTGACAGACTACTTACGAACATTAGATAAAGGCACGATTCTACTCCAGCATGGGGAGACAGCAGGGTCTGTACCAAGTGCTTTCATCTACAGAGCCCTGAAGAGGCATGGATCCTGTCTGGGGAGCAGGGACAAGTGTCACAGAAGAGGCTGAGCAGAGTCTTAAAATATGAGTAAAAGCTGGCTGGGCAGAAAAGTTCCAGGAAGCCATCCTGAGATAGAGGGCAGCAGGTGCCAAGGACTACAGATACAAGTGGCCTTCTTTCCAGCGGCAAACAGGTACCGCACTGAACGTGCAACCTGAACCATCAGGTGGCCGTGGGATGCGCACAGGCTCATCAGCAGTGACGCTTACACTGTAAACTGGTTTCTTTTCATTCTCCTACCAGGCTGTCACTAGCAGTTATCCACCTGCCAACTTCCTTCAAGTCTTTGTACTAAGATCCTAAGACTTGAGTTCATGACTATTCGATTTTTCTAGTTGTAAATTTATTTCCACAGCGTTTAGAAAAGAGCAGGTCACATCCCCATTGCCTGGCAACGTGCTGGGGTCAACCACTGTCCTCTTGTAAAGCCATGTTAAATAGCCGCGGTCTGGCCTGCCACTGCACCACAGAGAGCCAGCTGCTTTCAGCCCCTTTCAGTAGAGCCTTTTCTTGGCAAAATCAGTTCATGGTGGGGCACTGGGCCAAGCCGAGTGTGCAGTGTGGGTGCCGGATAACATGGGCACGTGCGGCCCAGCAGGTTTAAATGGAGCGAATGGGGGAATTTACCACCACAATTCCTGTGGGCATTTCATTAGTGTTTATACTCTGCTCATTTCCAGCACTTGATTTTATCTGTTTGAGAGGCAAGCACGCTGATGGAATCTCCTGGAATTCACCTTTGGATGAGTTTTATTCAAGATGCATTTATTTTTTATTTTAAAAAAGATATTTATTTGGGCAGAGAGTGAAAAAGTGTGAGTAGGGAAGAGGGGCAGAGAGGAAATGAGAGGGAAAAGCAGACTTCTCACTGAGCGTGGAGTCCAACACATGGCTCAATCTCCCATTCCTGAGATCACGACTGGAGCCGAAATCAGGAGTCAGCATGTAATTGACTGAGCCATCCAGGCGCCCCTATTCAAGATGCTTTTAAAAATCTGCATGTCTATCTTTTTCCCCTTAATATTATTATTTTTTAAGGGCAGTGACCTCTGGATAAGGACTTTTCATACACCACCGCAGGAGGCCAATACTAAGACTTTAATACAAAACGTGCATGGGGTCAGGACTACTTAGAAAACACAATCTCAGGTCTGGCGGGCTGGACAGAACACAGACACTTAGGGCATGGATGACTGCTTTTCTGAGGCTGAAAATTAAATTTATCCTGCAACGACTAGAGCTGACCTGTTCTTCTGATTGTGTCACTACATTTATAATCTGTGAGTTTAAGACTGTTACCCCTGGAGATTTTTGGTCAACTCCAAGACTGGCCAGCTAGGATATGTATCCAGTGATGTGGAGGCCTCTCCTGCTTTCACTAGGATGCAAATGACAACTCTAAGATTCTCATTTCACCCTAAGGATGTTCATGTCACCAACCAATAAAAGTAATTACAACTGAGCCGACATTAATGGCAATCTCCTGACTGATCAGAGCAAATAAGATTCAGTAATTGTCATTTGATTCCTGTGCCTTTCCTACTTTCTCTGCTGCTGGATGTGGCCCTGGCCCCGTGCTTCTGAGGAAGTACGCTCAGTACTAGGTGCTGTGGTCACGTGCACAGCATGACCGATGCCCAGGAGGCTACGGACACCCGCACCCACACCCACTCCTTCCCACCTTCTCTCCCAGGGCTGGAGAGCTTTTCTTTCCTTTCCTTAAAGTGAGTTTAATGGATCTTGTCTCTTTAGGAAATCTCATTGTATGGAAAAGGTGACTTATGATACTATTCCTAAATGGGAAATCTAAACTAAGTTCCTAGAACTCTTTTTTCAACCTGTTTAGGGAATTCTAAAGGGAATAAGAATGTGCCTTCTTACCTTTGTTCCTCACTGGTAGTTCGCTAGGTCAGTCATACTTTTGGTACCTACATTTTTGCAGACTCATCTTTGATGAGAGGGAAGAATAGTTAGGGGTGGTGAAGACTATTAAACGCAGGTAAAAAATCAGGACTACAAAAACAAAAACAAGCTTTTGTTTTTTGTTGTTGTTGCTGTTTTGTTGATTAGGGATGTTAATTTTTAGAGAGTAAAGCGGCTGCAGGAACTAGCATGTACCAGGTCCTACGGTGGGTGTTTTATATTTATCAACTCATCCAACCCTAAAACCCATCTACCTAAACACATACATATCATTAGCCCCAACACATCCCACTCAAGGAGGCTGGGTTTATCACCTGGTGAGTGAGAGGCCTCCTTCTTCCTCCCTTCTCCTAACCCCCTGCTATGGCAGCTGGTTCCCCCACCTCCATTCCATTCTCATTATTTTCTGCTTTCAAAACACTCCTCCCCTTCCTCCCCACCCTGCATCCTGCTATCATCCAAGGTGTCTGCAGCGAATAGCTGCTCCTATGCTACCTGGCTTCTGTGCTCTCTGAACAGCTCCTCAATCCCAACACCTTTCCAAAGGTGAGGAAACTCACCTTTAACTTAACTCAGCCACTCTCTTCCAGGTCCTTATCACAAGCAGAAAACCCACCACCTCTGATGGAGATCTGAATTCGAATGCTCCTACCCCCGATGACTTTCTTATCCCTCTAGTTCACTTGTCTTCAAGATCATCGACGCTGCCACCTTCACATTCTGCACCTGCTCTGTCCTCGCTTCACTTCTCTCCCGGGGCAAAGAACAAGACTTTGTTCCATCATTATAATCATTTTCTTGTAAATAACTCACTATCCTTGCCCCTTTCCTCATTATACCCCACAAAGGGTATCCTCTGTTGCACAAGACTTCATCCCCGCACACTGTGGATCCCATCCCAACTCACCTGCCCAAAGACTTTGTTCCCACTTTCTCTAGCAACATCCATCCCACTCTCTACTGAACTGTTGTGATCAGCACACAGACCTCCACTTGCAAACATCCTCCCTGTGGTCCCCACACTCCCTTCCAGCCACCTCATTTCTTTGCAATCATTCACAGCCAACTTCTGAAAAGAGGAGCCTACACACTGTTTCCTCACCTCCCATTCTTTCTTCCACACATCCCCAAATCTCCCATGCCCACAACTCCCCTCTCAAAGGTCACTGATATCCACACTATCAAAGCGAATACACAAACAGCAAACACATTTGGGCATTCCCTCCTTCTAGAGGGTTTCCCTCTTTGCTCTCATGGCAACATAAAACCTGTTTCCCTCTAGCTGCCTGCTTGTCACTTTCAACTTTCTCTCTCTTTTTCTGAGAGCTCCTCTTCCTCTCCATGACCCTGAATGTTGGCACTTTTCAGGGCCTCTCTCAGGCTACCAGCTCTTCTGTGTATGCTCTCCCCTCTGGTGACCTCAACATCTCTGGGACTTGAAATATCCTCTGTCTTCTGACAATTCATGCCTCCACCTTGGACCTCACTTCTGGGTCACAGGCCTACGTGTCCACGTCTCCTTTCACATGCCTCAAATGTTTCAAACTTAGTATGTTCACCATCCCAGTCTTTGCCAACGCAGGAAATGGTGCTGCCACAGGAAAATCCTTTTGCTCCCTCCAGAAACGCAGAAGTTCCTTCTAATAACTGTTTCCTTTGTTCCCCGTAAGTAAACTGTCAGCAAGCCCAAGTCTATCTCTAAACAATGTCTCAGATGGCGCTGGGGCAGTGATCCCCCCAATCTCAGTGCCACCTGCTTGTCTTCCTTATAGCAGCCATCTCAACTTATAGTTATGTGCTAAAATTATTTTCTCTATGAAAGTAAGCATCATGAAGGGAGAGATCATACCTTGCCTGTTTACTACTGTGTTGGCCTGCAGATCTCTAATACGTATCTATTGCCTGAATGAAACTCTTTCTAGAAGAAATGACAGACCCTAGACTTTTACCTTTATGGAAAATATAGGCATTTAAACCAAAAAAGGGGCCTTAAACCTCAATCACTTCAACACGTACTCCAGCATTCCTAGTACAATTTCTCTCCAGACTTTTTACCCAGGAGCACAGAAGAAGAGCGACGAAGGTTGGCCGTGGAGCATTCTCTGTGAGAATGGAGACCCAGGTGTGCCAGCGCTTTATCTGCCTCACATGAGAAACAGATTACAGCTGTGGAGTTGGTCAGGCTTGAACCAAATCTCCATTCTGGCAAAAGCTGTGTCTTCTTGCAAGTTATTTAAATGTTCTAAGCCTGTTTCCTCATCTGTTCTTGCAAAGCTGCCATGACTGAAGATTCAAGGATGTGTCACTTGTTAGAGGGTCTTCCATGGTGCCTGATACCTAACAGATACACACAAAAAGTGGCCAAGAATCCCAGGCCAACTTCTTCCTTTCCAAAGAACAGCACTGTGCTGGGTAAGAGTACAAACATGAATCTGACGTAGAGAAGATGTCTTTTTTTTTTAAACTGCCAGCCTTTAAGCCACTCTCTTTTTTGCAGGGAAGGGAAGGAATTAGCTTGGTCGAACAGGGTATTGGAGAAGAGGAGAAAGAATACTGGACTTGCCATCACCTGTTCTGAGTCTGAATACTAGCTTCACTATTTGCACCTTATATGAATTTGCAGGACTCATTTAATCTCTTCAAGCTTCTTCCCGGGTATAAAATGGAAGACTCCAGCACAGTGATGGCCCTCAGGGACAGTCAGACGATACAGAAATGTTTCTCAGAGATGCCAAAGCTCAGGCGAGGGTGGTCAAGCAGCTCGGGGCTGATGGTTCATCAGACCACTGGAGGTAGAGACCAAAACCCCAGGCTACCGGGTGAATTCTCTCAAGTGTGGAAAAGATGAACAAAATGTTCCAAACTCCCAAACACCAGACCTTCTATTCTAAGATGCTATTTATAAAAGGCAAAAGGCTACTAGACTCTACCTTTCAGATTCATGTTGGCAAAAAGTGTTCAGATGCCTAAAGGAAAATGAGTTTCTCCAATGATATCAAACAGAGCTGTTAAGCAGTGTTTACAAAATTTCTTGTTTCTCATTCTTTTGGTTCCTTTTTTGCCAAAGCTCTAAGAATGTCAACAATGCTTCCAAACCTAAAAGCAACAGACATGACTGGGAGAGAAAGGGTATATGCAACAGAAACATGCATCTATCTTTGGTTGTTATCTGTTGTTCTAATTTGAATTCCCAAAGAACTGCTGGAACGAACATACTGTTCCAGAAAGCTCAGCAAAACAGCCCACTGGAAATGCAGGAGTCAGAACCTGTTTTCTTCTTCACTCTCAAAACCACTGCATTCTTACAGAACAGAAAAGCAAGTTTTGCTCACTTTCTCAAGCAAGGAAAAGTTTTGCCCCATTTCTTATAATACTTCAAAATTTAAATCCATGACATCTTAAGAATTCAAATAACCAATTTGTCTGATTCTACTGTTCAGGAGCAGATTCACTGTTGGGAGTAAACAAGTTCTATTCTTGTAACAGAGTTTTGTAGAGAGGCTCATTAGCTTTAATGACCAGCTCAGAGTATAAACAGATAAACAAGATGGGTTTGGGGACCATTTTTCCTCTCCACAATTTTAAGACTTGAGGAAAACCACATCTACTGGTAGTGATTTTGAATGTCAGAGGGAGAGGTTATCTTCTGTATAATTTATCAGACTTATTCTTCTGAAAATCATTTTTTTCTTAAACTGATAGGAGGTGATGGTAAAGCTTCTGAAGGAAGATGCTATGTTCAGTAGTGTAACAAAAATTTTTTCTAGTCACTGACCCATGCTAGCTCATAGAAGAATCCTATGAAATTATCAAAATGCCTCAGCAGACACAGACTCAATACCTTTTTCCATCCAACTGCCTCAACTAAGTCCTGGGGCTTAGGCCTTTCTGACTGAACATTCTGTCGTGAGGGATGGGGAGAAAAAAGGAAATAGGGTTGCATGGCTTTAACCCAAGGAGCTATTAGCAATGAAATGACAGATTTCCAAAGATGCAATCTCGGTCTGCAACAGGGCAGTCAGAAGTTAAAGTTAGGCTCACGTTTGCAGATATTTTATATGTAGGTTGCTTTCTTGCCTCTGTCCCCCAAGACTCTAACAGCACACACAAAAAATCCGTAATTAGGAATTAATGGGAATATAGAATTTCTAAGGAGGAAAGTCAGAGACACTGTTCTTAAAATGGAACAGGCAGACAAGAGAATAAGATCACACTGAGTTTCCAGAAGAGGATGAGGCCAGGTCTCTGGCTCTCTGCAAAACCCTTACTTATTATCACACTGGGCACTAAAATTCAATACCTTGCAGAAAACAAGTTTCCAATCTCCAGATAAAATTCAGCCTCCCAAACCACCCAGTTCTGACTCTCCTCCAATCTGTGAAGCAGCGATCAGAGTAAACTGGAGGCCATAACCAAAGAAATGACATTGTCACCTCCATTTCATACATCGGGGGCCCAAGGATGTCTTTCAGAGCATGGAAATCAATCAAAATTGGCATTTCAGGTGGTAGGGCGAAGTCCGGAGTATCGCTGATAGATTCAGGTTTTGCATCTTCTAAGATGTGTTCTCTGCAACCTAAGAGAGAAAATGTGTTTAGAATTCTCAGAGATTGGCAGGTTTGAAAATTCATTAGTAGTATACATCAAATAGAAGCACAGCGGGCTTGAACAGATCAGTCACCTTTGTATGTTTATTCAGGCACAAAAATTTACCTTGTGATATGTGGAACTCAGGAGAGATTCTATCTTTCAAGAGCCCCCAAAGGGTGATATAATGCACCGTCTTGTTCATTTATTCTTTCTTGTTTGTTGTTTCCCCCTCCCATTGCACATAAGCTCCAGCAAGACACGATCTTGCCTGTCTTCTTTTTTAACCCTTATATTCTTAAGCTGTGAACAATGCCTGGCCCTGCTCAACATTAGAGGGCAGATACTGAAGGGTCACCTGAAATAGATTACCTTGTATAATTCTGTCAGAGCAATGGAACACAAAGCTTTCAACTCTCTCTTCAGAGGGGTCCCATCAGGTGTCCCATTTCCTGACAGGCAGCAAGAACTTGGATACAACAGATACCCATATAGGCAATGCTTATATGGTTATCATTTTCCAGTAAACACAAGCATAACTGGCAGTGCCAGGGTAAAAGCATATGAAGCCTGGTCTGAGACCCCCCTTTAATAATACACTAATTCCTCGACCTGCCTGAGAGCCCTGGTTGCTAACGACCTGTCAGAGCGTACACATACAAGGTTTGAGCCTCCACATACAAGGAGAGGGGCCAGCTCACCTATCAGACCACCTTTCTGTTGGTCTCTGTACTTCCAGTTTGAGGAAAGAAAAATGTTACTTAAGCCTCAAAGCCAGAAACCCAAAATGAATAGAGGTTTAAAATACATATGAAATATTTGTCTCTATTCATCCTCATTCCTAGTTTTGCTTTTCTTTTAGCTTTGTCATAACTCTTCCAATTCTTCTATCTCATGAAATGTTGTAAGATATCTTTATTACCTTTTTTTAAAACATATATCCTTCTTTCTATAAATTATTAATATATACCATATAATAATGATAAACTTGCAATGTTTTATTTTTGGTACGATTCTCTCATTCTGGTATCCCAACAAGTTTTAAAAGAACTGTTTTTCACTAACTCCTTTCCTTCCAAAAGTGATTCCTGAACATGTTTTATAATAGTAGGGCCTCATTTTAGACTCCAAAGATAACTGGAAACACCCTGGGGGGGGGCTCCCTAAATGACCCCTGCCTACAACAGCCTTGCTATGACCTTCTGGGTGAATGGCTCTCTTAGTCTGCTGGGCTCTATGAGGCTCCTCTTCAAGACTGAGTCATGAAAGATATGTGATGGAAACCAGGTAAGAGCTCAGATTTTCTGCCACTTGCTGCCTGTCAGACTCTCTGCCCAGCATTGAATTTTGCACTATCTCTACAGAGTTCCTGTGAGACTTAGAGAATTAAAGAGAAAACCCTTTGCAGATTGCAAAATGATGTTGTACCTTAAGTGTTAAGTCTTGAATTACAGGTCTTCTCACTGTCATTTCTTTGTAATGTCATTTCATCTTTCAAAGTTTGGATTCTAGGAAGTCTTCCCTGATCTTTCCAACTTCTAACAGCACTTATCTGCTTCTCTAAATCTAGCTCTCACTGGGTTACTTAGTAGCTTGTGGAAATGGGGGTTTTCTGCCAGCTGCCCTATTTGCAGTCTATCTACGCAGTAACAATGAGCAAAGGTAGAAAGGCACCAAATGGCCAGGTTAGCTCCCTGTGGATCCCAAAGCAGAACAGAAAGCAGGTGTCATTGCTTCATTAAAATTAATGCACACACACAAAAAAGTGCTACCTGTCTAAGGTTACCACCATACCCTGAAAACGAATGGCTCTGAAACTTCAGCTGATGCATAGAAGAGGCTGTGAGGCTCTCTGGCCTGGTGCCTTTGGATGGGACTTTCTGAGATCTAATTACTGTTGCTAGCCTGGAATTCATGATCACAGGAGGAAGTCAAGCTGGATGGGTGAAAACCAATCCACAATTATGTAACTAATGCTTCAGGACACCCAATCCCTTTCCAAGTGGAGTAGTGAACTCAGTGCTATAAGCACTGAGGAAGTGGTGGTGGGGACAGCATTCTTTTTCTTTTTTTTTTTAAAGATTTTATTTATTTATTTGACAGAGTGAGAGCACAAGCAGGGGGAGTGGCAGACAGAAAGGGAGAGTGAGAAGCAGGCTCCCTGCTGAGCAGGGAGCCCAATGCAGAAGTGGGACTAGATCCCAGGACCCTGAGATCATGACATGAGCAGAAGGCAGATGCTTAACCAGGGAAAGCTATTTCTAATGCAACTAGACCTCAAAAGACGAAAGATGGCCATTTCCATCAGGCTTTAGGCACAGCAACAGTGTTATAAAGAATTCAATAAACTCAGAACCAATCTGTGTTTTAAAATGTTCCATCATTACAACATGAGCCTAGAGAATGAAAAGCTCAAGCCAAAAAAAAATGGTGCCAGCTAATTAGGAAAGACAGGCTAGCACTGGATTTTAAGTATCATCCACAAGGACCGACATGTACTGCAAAGTGACAGTAAGGAAACAGAATTCAGAGAATTCACAGTTTGATTCCTCATTCAAACAAACAACCAGAACGACATCATTTCACAAAGATGCCATTCAAGGCATGAAACCCCAGCTATAGGTGAACGCTCTGTGTCCTATACATGAGCTTTCAAGCCCTCAGCTCTAGTGCCACACTGCCCCCTCTGCCAGAGGGATCAGCACCCACAGAAGCCAGTGGCAAGGTCCCAAGGACTCACTACTGGCTCTGCCCCAGACTGTAGCATTCAAGTAAGGTGGATTTTTCAAGGCGAGGCAAACAACAATAAAGAAAGTTCAACCTCTCCCAACATAACACAAGCTCTGTCCCGCAAGTGCTTCTCTCTGGAACCGCAGTCTTCCTCTTCTGTGCCCTTTTCTTGGGC
The DNA here is from genome assembly GCF_963455335.1 of Martes martes. Lineage (NCBI taxonomy): Eukaryota > Metazoa > Chordata > Mammalia > Carnivora > Mustelidae > Martes > Martes martes. Next base: position 34,261,509 of record NC_137905.1, read on the forward strand.
AGAAACAGTGGTTCTTCAGATGGCTAAAGGACACATGAAAAGGACTGTTTCACCAAGTAGAAAAGTTGCTTACACTAAGAGCAAGATACCATTTGCTGGTTACCAAATTAAACTCTAGCAAACTAGTTTAAGAAATGACAAAGATCACTGTTAAAGAAAGTGAAGAAATCTTCCCAAAGGCCGAGCTTATGGAAATATAAAGTGATTCAATCTTCCAGAAAAGCTTCCCAAATAGTCAAACTCAGACCCAGTGGTCCTAGTTTGCAGGAATCTACCCTTAAGGACATAAATAGAAATGCAGATGACTGTTGTGTAGGCAACAGTTCAGACAACAAAGCTACTTAGGCAACAGTTCAGACAACAAAGCTACTTGCTGCAGACTGACTGTAAGAGCAAAAATGAGACCCAATATAAACACTCAACATTAGGAACATAGCTGAATAACTGTGGTACAGCCATCAAAGAAAATACGACGCAGTCACTAAAATTGTTTCCCAAGTGTTTTTAAGTAATGTGAGAAAATTCTTTTGGAATGACATCAATTTGAGGAAAGAGGAGGGTATACACTTTCACATGGCATGATTTTTACTAATATAACATAATAAAAATACACGTGAGAAATGAATGAAATAATATAGTCCAAAATGTTAAAGTTATTTCCTGAGTTATGAGATTAAGATTACATGGTGAAATAGTCAATGAGTAACAGTCTCCAATCCTGGCTCTGGCTTCCCAGTTGGCCCTGAAGAAAGTTACTTTACCCCTTTGTATCTGTTTTTCTAATCTGCGAAACCATAATTATAGTAACCTTCAGAGAGTCACTGGGAGAATTTAACAATGTTGAAAGCCAAAATATGTATAAATGGGAGGAAGTGAATTATAGAGTTGGAGAAATATTTCACACAGACCTCTAAGACTCCCAGATCTTACTCCATAGCTCTTTTTGCTGAAGAAAACAAAGTACCCTCTGCAACCTAATTCACTCAGGGCCCCAGAAAGAGGGCTTCAACCGCAATCACTGGACTGCTGGGAGCCACATAAATTTAACAATTCTAAGAAAAAAGAGAGAAAAAAAAAAGAGAAAGATAACAAAATTCAAGATTCTTCCCTAGGTTATAATATACATTACTATTACATTCAATGTACCCAAATTTCCTTTACAAATAATCTAGAAGCATAGTCTTAAGTAATAAAGTACTATTAAACAGAGTTTGAGGGGTGCCTGGGTGGCTCAGTTGGCTAAGCGTCTGCCTTCGGCTCAGGTTATGATCCCAGGGTCCCTGGATTGAGACCCACATCTGGCTCCCTGCTCAGCGAAGATCCTGCTTCTTCTTCTCCCTCTGCCTGCCACTCCCCTTGCTTGTGCTCCCTCTTTGTCAAATAAATAAATAAAATATTAAAAAAAAAAAACCAACAGAGGTTGAGAAGAAAGGCCACGGAAAAATAAAATGAGAAGCTAGCTCAAACCTCACTCCACTTCAACTGTTTCTTCACTTCAAAGATAACACTGTTCTAAAAGTGGGAGGGAGCTGAAGTTCTTTTTGGTGATGCACTCTGCTCAGAGAGGTCTCCTAGGTCTTCTTTCATCCATGTTATCTGTCAGCCTGTGTAACAGAGCTGCATTCAGGATGCAGCCACGCATCCAAGGAGTTTCACAGCATGAAGGCAGCAGATAAGCAAGCAGCACCTGGGGCACAAGCTGCACTGCGCTCGCTCTGCTCACCGGGCAGCCCCCTGGCAGCACAAGAACATATGTGTGCGTGTGCTGCGGTGCCCTCCCTCGGGGGCTAAGCCCGACTCTGGAGCTGATGTCACCCTGGCCGTTAGGAAAGGACTCTCTACAGCTAAGAACTCCTCATATGAAAGAATTAGGCTTTCCAGAGCAGGTGTCCCAGGACACGATCAAGTGTTCTTTCCCACCCACTTTTCCTCTCAGAGGAGCATGACTTAAATGAAAGCAGGCCCAAGAGCCCAAGAATCACTGTGGGAAGGAGGGAGAAAGGAAGATATTAAGAGGAGAGGTAAGGAGGTAGAATAGAGGGGTATAATATCCCCGGAAAACACCCAGGTACTTTGTGTTAAAGGGAAAAAAAGTTTCTTGCCTTTTGAATAAATCTCATGGAAAACAGCATCTCTTGGTAGGTGAGCCAACCAATGGAAAGCAGCAGAGGCCAGGAACACAAAAAAGGTTACTAACATCAACAACTACCCAGAATGCAGGGGAAATGAAAATCTACCAAACCACAGATGCCCTAGGTTATTTATAATCATCTTTACTCCAGACAGAACATTTTAGTTGTCACTTACTATTCTCTATATTCTGCTTAACTTCAAGTAGGCACTACACTCTCGAGTGCCAGCTCATGAGTTCAAAAGCTACACTCTGAGGCAGAGCGATAATAGGAACACTTTCATGTCCATAATGGACAAAGTGTTCATCTTCACAAAGAGCTGGTTTCTAAAGCTCTCGAGGTAGGGATAGAGGAGGGAAGGATGGAGTGTACCAGAATACTGTTAACTGCAGCCAGCAATCGCCAAGGCCCCAAACACAGGGTTAGTTCTCCAAAGAAATGAAAACTACCTGTTTCTGTCATATTAATACAGAGTCCCTGAAATAGCTCCCTGAGAATGTTTGGGTCTCATTCTGAGGCTTAGCAGAATTCAGGAAGAATCAGGAATTCAAGAAGGATAGGATAAAACCATGATAAAACCATGATATATAAAACTTTGAAAAGCCAGGAAGAAAGTCAAAGATCTGGCCCAACCCTCCATTTCTCACTCAATGAAACTGAGACCCAGAGAGGTTAAACCAATTGCCTTAAGTACACAGCAAATTACAGACAGTACCAGGATTAGTGGCTCCTGACCAAGGACACATTTTGTCCCAACTCTGCCTGTAGCTCAAGAGTTCCTCGACAAAACAAGGCAACCTGGTGGTACATTCAGAGATTAGATTATTTTTTCCTAATTGAAAATAATCAATTGGTACTACAGACATAGATTCCCTTCTGTGACTTTTGTAAAAAAACAAACAAACAAAAAAACCCAAAACTCTGACAGACTTGGGGATGAGTGAAAACAGACAACTAGGTGTCCTGTTCAGTGTATCCTTTTAGCTGGTCTGTGTCTTACTGCTTTTCAGCTATTTTTCAATTCTGAAAGCTGTAGAAACTGAGAGTAATGCAAATGATGCTCGTCTGTAGAAATGAAAGTGAACTTTGTCCAAGAGAGGTGCAAATGATCCTCTTTCACTGTCTGATGAAGCTGGTTTTGCCAATGTCAGCATTCCTGATTGCCTACATATGGGTGTACTCCCGGATTCCCTGCTGAACCAACTGTAACATTTCACTGGTTGTCTCATTAACTAATGAATTAATCAAAATCTTTGACATATGGTCATTTTATACTTGTTTGATGGCAATGATTCTGCAGTTAAGAAATTATTATCCTGGGGTGCCCAGGTAGCTCAGTTGGTTAAGGATCCAACTTGTGATTTTGGCTCAGGTCATGATCTCACTTACTGTGAGATGGAAATTTGTGTTGGGGGGTGTGGTCCACACTCAGTGGGGAGTCTGCTTGAGATTCTCTTTTTCTCCCTTTGCCCCTCCCACTGCTCACGTTCTCTCTCTAGAATATTAAAAAAAAAAGAATTATCCTTTAACACAAAAACACTTGTTTCTAAGCAGTGACAGAGATTCCCAACAGTCAACTCTTAACCACTATGAGTAGCTGAGATATATATATATCTATATATATATACACATACATACATATATACACATATTTTTTAAAAATATTTTTAAAGGTTTTATTTATTTGTCAGAAAGAGAGACAGAGTACACGCACAAGCAGGGGGACTGGCAGACAGAGGGAGAAGCAGGCTCCCTTCTGAGCAGCAAACCTGATGCAGGACTTGATCGGACCCTGGGATCATGACCTGAGTCAAAGGCAGATGCTTAAACCAACTAAGCCACCCAGGCATCCCGCTAATATGTTTAGATTAAGAAGATCTTAAGGCCTCAGACACACACACAGATATATCAACTTGCTTTAGGTACAAAAATATGAAACTTCCCACTTTTATTATTCCTCCCTTTGGGTAGATCCTCAGAAATATCCAGTAGAAGTACAACTGACCTGCCTCACTTCCAAGAGGCCTTGGCATCAGAGAACCTGGGTTTGTGGTCCAGCTCTTCCCACCTGTAAGCTCTGTGACTTTGGGAAATTTCCTTATTTTTTTAAAAAGTGTTTTTATTATGGTAAAATATGTATCACATAATATGGGTCATTTTAACGATCTGTGAGTACACAATTCAGTGGAATTAAATACATTCGCAATGCTGATATAACCATCACCACCATCCATACCCAAAACTTTTCCATTATCTCGGCATAAACTTGGCAGCCATTAAATAGTAAATTCCCATCCTCCTCTCCCCTCTGTTCTACTTTTCTGTCTCTATGAATGTACCTATTCTAGGTAGCTCACATTACATTGAACCATACAATATTTGTCCTTCTGTGTCAGCCTTATTTCACTTGGCATGATGTTTTCTAGGTCTAGCCATTCTGTAGCAGCTATCAGACTTTCACTCCTTTCTATGGCCGAATAATGGCATGTGTTTACCAAAGCTTGCTTATCCACTCATCATCACCACCTGAGTCGATTCTATCTTCTGACTCTTGTGAAAAATGCTGTCATGAACACGGAAGAGTAGGAAACTGATATAGCATTAGGTCCTGGGACTTCAGCTAGATAGTTATCAAACCATTCTGAACACCTACCAAATCAACAGAAGATAGAAGAGAGGACAGCAATTCTAGAAACAGAAAATCAACCACTTTTGGGAGGGTAGGACGTTTGGAGAATGTCTGAAGCAACGGGAAGATAAACCGCAGGGGGAGGGGCTGGCTCCTGGCAAGCAGTGGAGCAGCAAAGCATAAAAACAGAACTTTTAGAAGTCTGCTCCACTGCTCCACTGAGGGATGTCGCTCCAGAGGCTAAGTGGGGGTGGAGCCCTTGTAGGGACAGTGAGGTCTCCGGACATGCAGGGTCACAGAAAGACTGGGGGTGTCTGAGTGTGGCAGAGCTGCGAGGTATCGGAGCAGGGAAGCTGGCTCCAGAGATGGAGCCGAGGTGGGGGCTCTCAGCTTAGGCTTACTTTAAACCATGATCCAAGGCACAGTCAGGCCACTGCTTGTCAAGCAGGGACCCCCACAAGTGGCAGATCCAGAGACCCCCTCCTACCTCCTCCAGGAGGAGCAGCATCAGATCTGCACAGGATCCCGGAATCTGCTGGGTTTGGATACTCCAAACAGGGCATTGCGCCAGAGATAGAAATGCTCAGTCACAGGCTGGGTGAGCACAGAGCCTGGCCGGAGACCAGGGAGATGAGAGGGATTGACTGCTTTTCTCTGAAGGCGCACTGAGGAGTGAGGGCCCGAGTTCTTGGCTTCTCTGGGCTGGAGATTGGGAGGCTGTCATCATCATTCCCGTCCTCCAAAGCTCTATGGAAAGTGTTCAGGGGACAAAAGCTACTGAGAGCGAACCCGATCAGATTACTTAGCCTGGCTCCTGGCAAGGGTGGTGCAATTCTGCCTCCAGCAAAGACATGTGCAAATCACTGCAACAGACCCCTCCCCAGAAGATCAGCAAGAACATCCAACCAAGACCAAGTTCACCCATCAACGAGAACTGCAGAACTCCAGAGCTACGGGAAAGCAACAAATAGAATTCATGGCTTTTTTCCCATGATCCTTCAGTCTTGCGAAGTTAAATTTTTTGAATTTTATTTTTTTCTTTTTCTATTTTTTTTAACTTTTCCTCTTTCCTCTTTTAACATTTTTGAACTATTTTATCTTACTAATATCTTTTTTTAAAAAATCTGTTTAAATTTTCATTGTTATAGTCATATTTTATCCCTTCATTGTATTTAACCTTGTTTTTTGTATACATATAGGGTTTTTTTTTCTTTAAAATTTTGGGATATAATTTCTTATAATAGATCAAAATATATCCTAACTCTAGCTCCAGCCTGATCACGTTCTCTCCTCATTTTTTTTTTATTTTCCCACAAACTTACCAATTCTGTTTTTAGAATCTTTTTAAATTTTCATCTTCAGAGTCACATTCCATCCCTTCATCGTGTTACCCTTATTTTTGTGTATATATACACATAAGGTTTTCTTTCGTTAAAATTTTGGGAGGTAGTTCTTCTAAGAGTTCAGAATACATCCAAAATCAAATGGGTGGCTCTGTTCTATTCACCAGTCTAGTATATATATATATTTTTTTTTTTCCCCGCTTTTTTTCTCCCCCCAATTTTGGTCTTTTTTTATTTGCTTAGTGTATATTTTTCTGGGGTCTTTGCTAACCTTTTAGTATTTTACTCTCTCATTCATATAGTCCTATTTGGATAAAATGACAAGGTGGAAAAACTCACTACAAAAAAAGGAACAAGAGGCCGTACCGATGGCTAGGGACCTAATCAATACGGACATTGGTAATATGTCAGAACTAGAGTTCAGAATTATGATTACCAATGGATAAAAAAACAAGACCCATCGATATGCTATCTACAAGAAACTCATTTTAGACCCAGAGATACCTCCAGATTTAAAATGAGGGGGTGGAAAACAATTTACCATGCTAATGGACATCAAAAGAAAGTTGGAGTGGCAATCCTTATATCAGATAAATTAGATTTTCAGCCAAAGACTATAATAAGAGATGAGGAAGGACACTATTTATCATACTCAAAGGGTCTGTCCAACAAGAAGACCTAATAATTTTAAATATCTATATCCCTAACATGGGAGCTGCCAATTATATAAACCAATTAATAACAAAAACAAAGAAACACATCGACAATAGTACAAAAATAGTAGGGGACTTTAACACCCCCCTCACTGAAATGGACAGATCATCTAAGCAAAATATTAACAAGGAAATAAAGGCTTTAAATGACACAATGGACCAGATGGACATCACAGATAAATTCAGAACATTCCATCCCAAAGCAACAGAATACATATTCTTCTCTAGTGCACATGGAACTTTCTCCAGAATAGATCACATCCTAGGTCACAAATCAGGTCTCAACCAGTACCAAAAGATTGGGATCATTCCCTGCATATTTTCAGACCTAATGCTCTGAAGCTAGAACTCAATCACAAGAGGAAAGTTAGAAAGAACTCTCATACATGGAGGCTAAAGAGCATCCTACTAAAGAATGAATGGGTCGACCAGGAAATTAAAGAAGAACTGAAAAAATTCATGGAAACAAATGAAAATGAAAACACAACTGTTCAAAAACTTTGGGACACAGCAAAAGCAGTCTTGAGAGGAAAGTATATAGTGATACAAGCCTTTCTCAAGAAACAAGAAAGGTCTCAAGTACACAACCTAACCCTACACCTAAAGGAGCTGGAGATAGAACAGCAAAGAAAGCCTAAACCCAGCAGAAGAAGAGAAATCATAAAGATCAGAGCAGAAATCAATGAAACAGAAACCAAAGGAATAGCAGAACAGATCAACAAAACTAGGAATTGGTTCTTTGAAAGACTTATTAATAAGATTGATAAACCCCTGGTCAGGCTTATCAAAAAGAAAAGAAAAGGACCCAAATTAATAAAATCATGAATGAAAGAAAAGAGACCACAACCAACAGCAAAGAAATACAAACAATTATAAGAACACATTATAAGCAAGTATACGCCAGCAATTTAACAATCTGGAAAAATGGATGTATTCCTAGAGACATAGAATCTACCAAAACTGAACCAGGAAGAAAGAGAAAACCTGAAAAGACCCATAACCACTAAGGAGATCGAAGGAGTCATCAAAAATCTCCCAACAAACAAGAGCCCAGGGCCAGACAGCTTCCCAGGGGAATTTTACCAAACATTTAAAGAAGAATTAATACCTGTTTTCTGGAAACTTTTCCAAAAATTAAAAATGGAAGGAAAACTTCCAAACTCATTTTACAAGGCCAGCATTACCTTGATCCCAAAACCAGATGAAGACCCCCATCAAAAAGAATTACAGACCAATATCCTTGATGAACACGGATGCAAAGATGCTCACCAAAATACTAGCCAATAGGATTCAACAGTACATTAAAAGGATTATTCACCACGACCAAGTGGGATTTATTCCTGGGCTGCAAGGTTGACTCAACATCCACAAATCAATCAATGTGATACAATACATTAATAAAAGAAAGAACAAGAACCATATGATACTCTCAACAGATGCAGAAAGAGCATCTGACAAAGTAAAGCATACTTTCTTGATTAAGACTCTTCACAGTGTAGGGGTAGAGGGTACATACCTCAATACCATCAAAGTCATCTATGAAAAACCCACAGTGAATATCATTCTCAATAGGAAAAAACTGAGAGCTTTTCCCCTAAGGTCAGGAACACGGCAGTGATGTCCACTATCACCACTGCTTTTCTATATAGTACTAGAAGTCCCAGCCCCGGCAATCAGACGACAAAAAGAAATAAAAGGCATCTGAATCAGTAAAAAAGGTGTCAAACTCCCACTGTCTGCAGATGATATGATATTTTATACGGAAAACCCAAAAGAATCCACTCCAAAACAGAACTATAGGGGAATTCAGTAAAGTGTCAGGATATAAAATCAATGCTCAGAAATCAGTTGCATTTCTATATATTAACAGCAACACAGAAGAAAGAGAAATTACGGAGTCGACCCCATTTACAATCACATTCAAAACCATAAGATACCTAAGAATAAACATAACCAAAGAGGCAAAGAACCTGTACTTAGAAAACTATAAAGTACTCATGAAAGAAATTGAGGAAGGCACAAATGGAAAAACGTACCATGCTCATGGATTGGAAGAACAAATACTGTGAAAACGTCTATGTTAACTAAAGCAATCTACACATTTAATGAAATCCCTATGAAAATACCATCAATATTTTTCAACAAAATGGAAGAAATAATCCTAAATTTTGTAAGGAACCAGAAAAGACCATGAATAGCCAAAGTTGGTGGCATCACAAATCCAGACTTCAAGCTCTTATTACAAAGCTGTAATCACTAAGACAGTATGGCACTGGCACAAAAACAGACACCTAGATCAATGGAACAGAACAGAGAGCCCAGAAATGGACCCTCAACTCTATGGTTAACTAATCTTCAACAAAGCAGGAAAGAATGTCCAGTGGAAAAAAGACAGTCTCTTCAACAAATGGTGTTAGGAAATTGGACAGCCACATGCAGAAAAATGAAACTGGACCATTTCCTTACACCACACACACAAACAGATTCCAAATGGATGAAAGACCTCAACCTCAACCTCTAAATCCTTGAGAAGAACACAGGCAGCAACCTCTTTGACCTCAACCGCAGCAGCTTCTTCCTAGGAACATCGCCAAAGGCAACAGAAGGGCAAAAATGAACTATTGGGACTTCATCAAGATCAAAAGCTTTTGCACAGCAAAGGAGACAGTCAACACCACCAAAAGACAAGGGAAAGAATGGGAGAAGATATTTGCAAATGACATATCAGATAAAGGGTTAGTATCCAAAATCTATAAAGAACTTATCAAACTCAACATCCAAAGAACAAATCATCCAATCAAGAAATGGGCAGAAGACATGAACAGACACTTCTGCAAAGAAGACATCCAAATGGCCAACAGACACATGAAAAAGTGCTCCGTATCACTCTGAATCAGGGAAATACAAATCAAAACCACAATGAGATACCACCTCACACCAGAATGGCTAAAATTAACAAGTCAGGAAATGACAGATGTTGGCGAGGATGTGGAGAAGGGGAACCCTTCTACAATGGTGGTGGGAATGCAAGCTGGTGCAGCCACTCTGGAAAACAGCATGGACATTCCTCAAAAAGTTGAAAATAGAGTTACCCTATGACCCAGGAATTACACTACTGGGTATTTACCCTAAAGATATAAATCACAATAGCCAAACTATGGAAGGAACCTAGATGTCCAACAACAGAGGAATGGATAAAGAAGATGTGGTGTATATATATATACACAACAGAATACTATGCAGCCATCAAAAGAAATGAAATCTTGCTATTTGCAATGATGTGGATAGAACTAGAGGATATCATGCTGAGCGAAGTAAGTTAATCAGACAAAGACAGTTTTATGATCTCTCTGATATGAGGAATTTGGGAGGCAGGGTGGGGGGTTGTGGGGGGGGTAGTGAAGGAAAAATGAAACAAGATGGTATTGGGAGGGAGACAAACCATAAATGACTCAATCTCACAAAACTGAGGACTGCTTACAGGGGGTGGTTGGGATAGGGTGGTTAGGTTATGGACACTGAGGAGGGTATGGGCTATGGTTCGTGCTGTGAAATGTGTAAGCCTTATGATTTACAGACCTGTACCCCTGGGGCAAACAATACATTATATGTTAATAAAAATAATTAAAAAAATAAAATTGTAGATCTTAACAATGTTAAGTCTTCCTACCCATGAACATAAGATATCCCTCCCTTTATTTAGGTCTTCTAAAATATTTCCAGCAATGTTTGGTGGTTTTTAGCATACAAGTCTTTCACCTCCTTAATGAGATTTATTCGTAAGTATTTTTTAAGATGCTATTATAAATGGAACTGCTTTTTCTTTTTTCTCATCATGGTAAGTATAATCTTTAATACCCATCCACCTACCCTCCTTCCCTCCGATAGCCATCAGTTTGGTTCTCTACAGTTAAGAGTCTGTTTCTTGGTTTGTCTCTCTCTGGTTTGTTTTTTTTCCCCCTTTGCTTGTTTTGTTTCTTAAATTCCACATAGGTGTGAAATCATATGGTATTTTGTCTTTCTCTGATGGACTCCTTTTGCTTAGCATTATACTCTCTAGCTCTATCTATCTTGTTGTAAATGGCAAGATTTCACTCTTTTTTTGTGGCTGAATAATATTCCATCATATACATATATATCTTTATATGTATCTTCTTTATCCAATCATCTTCTTTATCTTCTTTATCCAATCATCAGTTGGTGAACACATGGGCTGCTTCCATAGTTTGGCTACTGTAAATAATGCTGCAATAAACATCAGGGTGGTACCCCTTTGAGTTCATGTTTTTGTATTCTTTGGGTAAATACCCAGTAGTGCAATTACTATTTTAATTTTTTGAGGACACTTCATAGTGTTTTCCATAGAGCGCCAGTTTGCATTCCCATGAGTAGTTCCTTTTACGCCATATCCTCACCAATGCTTGTTGTTTCTTAAGTTTTTGATTTTGGCCATTCTGACAGGTGTGCGGTGACAGCTCACTACAGTTTTGATTTGCATTTGCTATTGTAAATGGAATTGCTTAAGACCCTTCTCAGATTTTTCATTTCCCTTGTCTTAAAACTTCCACTTCCTCATCTAAAATGAGAGAAAGAGTATCTACACTTCGAATAGTTGTTACAGGGACAATGAACATAGGGTATATAGGAATAATGAAAGCACAGTGTAGACACTAAGTTTAGACTTCACCAGTCTGCCTAGGTTAGAATTTTGACAAGGACATTTACTAGCTGTGAACCCTGTAAACCCTGCCTAGAGCAAGTCTATTGGCACCATTTTTCCAATTGCATTTGCTCACTTTGTCTCTGTGTCACATTTTGGTCATTCTCACAATATTTCAAACTTTTTCATCATTATTACATGGTGATCTGTAATCAGTGATCTTTGATGTTACTATTGTGATTGTTTTGGAGTACCATGAACTAGGCCGATGTAAAACGGTGAATTTAATCAATAAATGTTGTGTGTGTCCTCACTGCTGTACCAACTGGCCATTCCCATCTGTCTCCCTCTCCTTGAGGCTCCCTGTTCCCGGAGACTCAGCAATATTGAAATTAGGTGAGTCAATAACTCTACAATGGCCCCTAAGTGTTTAAGTGAAAGGAAGAGTCACATATCTCTCACTTTAGGTCAAAAGGTAAAAATAATTAAGCTTAGTGAGGGAGGCATGTCTAAAGCCAAGGCAGGCTGAAAGCTGGGCCTCTTGGCCAAGCAGCCCGGTTGTAAATGCCAAGAACTGTTCCTAAAGGAAATTTAAAGTGCTACTCCAGTGAACACATGAATGATAAGAAAGTTAAACAGCCTTATAGCTGATATGCAGAAGGTTCTAGTAGTCTGGAGAGAAGATCAAACCAGCCACACATTCCCTTAAGCCAAAGCCAAAGCCCAAACCAGAACAAGGCCTCGCCTCTCTTCAATTCTGTGAAGGCTGAGAGAAGTGAGGAAGCTGCAGAAGAAAAGTCTGAAGCTAGCAGAGCTTGCTTCATGAAGTTTAAGAAAAGAAGCTGTCTCTGTAAGGTAAGAGTGCAAAGTAAAGCAGCAAGTGCTGATGGAGAAGCTGCAGCAAGTGATTCAGAAGATCTAGTTAAGAGAATTAAGTAAAGGTGGCTACAGTACACAACAGATTTTCAAAAAGAGAGAGACAGCCTTCTATTTGAAGGAGATGCCATGTAGGACTTTCACAGCTAGAGAGGAAAATCCATGCCTTCATAGCTTCAAAAGACATATGACTCTCTTGTTAGGGGCTAATGCAGTTGGTGACTTTAAATTGAAGCAAATGCTCAGTTACCATTCCAAAAATCCCAGGGACCTTAAGAATTACACTCAATCTACTCTACCAGTGCTCTACAAATGGAACTACAATGCCTGGATGGCAGCACATCTGTTTACAACATGCTTTACTGAATATTTTAAGCCTTTTGTTAAGACCCATTGTTCAGAAAAAAAGATTCCTATCAAAATATTACTGCTCACTGATAATATACCTGGTCATCAAAGAGCTCTGATGGAAATGTACAAGATCAATGTTGTTTTCATGCTTGCTGACACAACACCCATTCTGCAACCAAGAAATAATTCTAATAATAATCAAGAAATAATTCTGACTTTTGAGTCTTATTTAAGAAATACATTTTTGTAAAACTATAGATGTCACAGATAGTGACTCCTCTGATGAGTCTAAGTGAAGTAAACTGAAAATCTGGAAAGGAGTCACCGTTAGAAATGTCATTAAGAATGTTTGTGATTCACAGGAAGAGGTCAAACAGCAACATAAACAGGAGCTAGAAGTTGATTACAACCCTTATGGGTGACTTTGAGAGGTTTAAGATTTCAGTGGAGGAAGTACCTGCAGATGTGGTGGAAAGAGCAAGAGAAGTAGAACCAGAAGTGGAGCCTGGACATGTGAATGAATCACTGCAATCTCATGACAAAACTTTAATGGATGAGGAGTTGCTTCTTACAGATGAGGCTTCTTCAGATGGAATCTACTCCTGGTGAAGACGCTGTGAAGACTGTTCAAGTGACAACAGAGAATTCAGAATATTACATGAACTTCGTTGATAAAGGAGCAGCAGGGTTTGAGAGGACAGGCTCCAATTTTGGAACAAGTTCTACTGTGGGTAAATGCTACCAACCAGCATCACATGCTGCTTATGAAAGGAACACTGTGGCAAACTTCATTACTGTTTTTAAGGATGTGCCTTCACAACTTTCAGCTGAACTTTCAGAAACTTGATCAGTCAGCAGCCATCAACACCAAGGCAAGATCTTCCACCAGCAAGAAGACTGTGATTTGCTGAAAGCTGACAATGGATAACATTTTTAGCAATAAAATATTTTTTAAATTAAGGAATATACATTAATTTTTTTAGACATAATGCTACTGCACACTTAACAGACTACAGGACAGTATAAATATAACTTTTATAGGTACTGGGAAACCACAAAATTCATTTGATTCACTTTACTGTGGTGGTTTGTACCTAAACCCTCAGTATCTCCAAGATAGGCCTGTATCCATTTTCTTCACTATTTGTCAATCAATCTTTACATCACTTCCACAGTTATGTATCACTATGGGTCTGCATCACAAATTAAGCAAACTCCTAACTTCTAAGAATTGCATTCAAGATCCACTACAATATATGCCAAATTACCTTTCTAATCATAGTTCCCACTATTCTGGAACACGTTTTAGGCTGAAGGAGTGAACAGTACCCATACCATAACTCAACCAACATTTATGGAGCAAACTGTTGAGTAAGAAACTGGGTCCTAGGTTCCTTATCTGTAGAATGAGAATCAAACTAGATGAAGTCGAGTCTTGCCATACCAACTCATCACGGTGCCTTAAATGACATAGCTAGTCAGGTATGTCTGCTGGAATAAATCTTCGTAACATCTCTGGACAAATGAAAAATCACCAAAACCATCATTATTTTGATTTGTCAAAAGATTACTCGTCTTAATATGCTGATTTTGTAAGGTAAACATAAATATTTTAAAAAATTAATTACATAATATTATTACTGAATGATTAAAAATCTTTTTAATTGGTGAATCCAATTACACTGGGCTCTTGAATGAAACATGCAGATTTGTTTGAACTGTTATTTGTATGCATGCATGTAGGAGGTGTGTTACTAGGTATCTTATTAACAGCTAGTTGGCAGAGGGGTCATCCATGAACCAATAAAGGGGGATAGTGTTTATTTCATTTCTTTAGTGTGGGTGCATACACATGGATCCAGACTGCATTCAGGCATGAAGAAAAATATTTGCATGGCTGAAGTTATTAAAACAACTTTTTTTTAAAAAACTGAGGTCTACTTTAAAAAGTGAGATGAGATGTTGAGATTATAAGCAGCTCTGTCATTTCTTACAAGACAGTACAAGCATGTGCCTCAGGGCTAAACTGACCATGGATACAATGCTTCTGAGAGCTTTCTCTTGGGAAGGCAGAAAGGGGAAAACAAAGTATCTTAAAAACAAATCAGAAAAACCTGAATATTTCCAACTGTATAATTTGTGCTGTCAGTTTCAGGTTAATCTTTTCCAGAAAAGCATGCTCCTAGCCAGAGGAAGTGTGCTAAGTGCAACTGAGATTCAAGTTACTGAGCAGGGCTGCCAAGGCATTTGTGACTGCATATTTTCAATCTGTTTTTTTTTTTTTTTTTTTTTTTTTTAAAGGAACTAGCTCTAATGGAGAAATCTGTGGTTCAAATGTCCAGAAAACCCTCATGCTAGCAATAAAATCTTTTAGGTGCCTTTTGCCAATAGTTAATTCATTATTTTGTGGGTGAATTTTAACATTACCAAATACCTTTTTTTTTTTTTTCAAATTCACCTACTAAACATTTCTACATAGTAACTATTAAGATACAGATGGAAATTAAAATTATAAAACATTTCTCAATTTTAGTAGTAGATATCTACTCATGAAAACAAAGAATACTAAAATAGAATACCTGGAAAATACATTTTCCATCTATTTATCCATTCCAATTAATTCTGAGATGTAAGCAAATGACATTTTGTCTCAATTTGCTAAAAGCAATTTTAAAATGCTACAGTATCTATAATAAGTAAAATGATCAATTCAGTGCCTCACAGCACTTTAAACACAAGCACACTTGAAATATCACATATCTAAAAATTATTTTATATATCGACTTCACCCAATGGAGTATATGTATTTGTCAGAGGAGTCTTCTTTCATCTGCCTCCCAGGATCTACTCTAGAACCAGGCGTACAGTAAATGCTAGCTGGCTCACTGACTGAATGAGTTAAAACTACACAAGGGTCCGGGACACAGGGTCTTTGTACAAGACAAAGGAGCATGGACCACTGTGTCTAAGCAGGTTTTGCGCATTAACACATCTCATTTCCTGTATTAGAGATTCAGAAAATAGTCTTGGGAAACTTTTCAGATTATCAGTTAAAATGCAGAGACTATTTGTAAGATTAAAAGTAAGTAATGTTTTAATATCTTGTAACTTAAAAGGCTGGTTTTACTCATATATGACAATAACACTCAAAGGCCATGACATCTTCCTATATGATTCATTAAATGAAACAATGGCTTTTTAATTCTTTGACAATATTTGATTTTCCTATCCCAAAATAGGGTTTAAATAACAAATGTTCGGCTCCTGTCATACGTAAGTAGGGTTTTTTCCTTCACTGCCACTTCGTTCTGGTCTATGTAGACAAACAAATCTTTCTTAAACCAGGCTAATATTGATGAGAGAACTATGAATAAACTAGTGTAAATGTCAGAAAAGAATATTTAGTATATCTTCAAGATATTGGTGGTATATACCAACATGATATTTTCATTTCAGCATTAAAGAACCACTTCATTTTAGATGTTTGTACACAACATACTGCCTAATAGGCCTCCAAATGCAAAGTATTTGCCATTAGAGTCTTAATCTCTAGACTTTTGGGGGGGAGGTAATCTTGGTTTATAAAATCCAATTAGCTGTAATAGAATCCTACAAACCCCACAGCTTTAGAAACCAGCAAATCAGGTGTCTTGCAAATAAAACGCTCTTTAGTCCATACTCCTCAATGGTTAACCTTAGTTCCTTTGACTACTGGAAAATTCTATTTGTCCTGAGCCACTAATACAATCAAAGGAAAGATAAGCATGAACAGGTGAAGCAAGACTTTAAATACTGTAAATGGGAAATTGAATTAAAACTTCTAAGCCTTGTCTATGTGACCTGGATGTTTGATAAGAACTCAGCTCAAGTATGATGCATGGATATTCAACAGCACAAACTTCAGTGCTGGGTCAGAAAAAGCCTTCTTACAAAGTTCCTTAGATTGTGATGGCTGTTGAACTGCCATAGCCTTTTAGATTGGTAAATTCTATAAGAATAAGTAGAAATTTTCAAAGTTGTGGTGCTTAAAGATTAGAGAAATGTAGGCCAATTTATTTATTTATTTTAAAGATTTTATTTATTTGACACAGAGAGAGAGGGAGAGCCAGCGCACAAACAGGCAGAGCAGCAGAGGCAGAGGGAGAAGCAGAGTCCCCACTGAGCAGGCAGCCCAATGCAGGGCTTAATCCCAGGATCCTAGAGTCAGGACCTGAGATGAAGGCAGACGCTTAACCGACCGAGCCACCCAGGTGCTCCAATGTAGGCCAATTTAAATCCAGCTTCCATGAATACTAAAATTGGGACTCATCACATAGTGTTCAAAGACCTCTTAACCACCAGACATAGGCTCCTCTTTAGAAACCAAAAATCTGACTACTCGGTATTATAACAATCTAAAATAAACAGCCAAAGCATCTGGTATGTGGTTTTCGGGTTCAGAGGCACACACCCAAATTACTCTCTCTTTTTTGTTCTAATGCTGGCTAGAAAGGAAGATAAGGGATTATTCAGATTCAAGCATTTGAGGACATTTACATGCAACTGAAACCAAGTAATAGGAAACTACTCCATTAACTCTGCCTCACTAAAAATATCCAACAAAGTTTTTATGTCCCTAAAGAAAACAAATAAGACACAACAAAATCCACATTAAATGCTGACAAATGAAGGTTGTTTCAATGCTTGCTAGAACTATTCATTTGCTTATGGGTCTTACTAAGCTTTTCTCCCCTGAAGGCCCACCCAACAGAATAATGTAGCTACTCTTAACTATTTCCACAGCACAGAAATTTCCACTCTCTATTAACAACCAAACCACAGGATGACTTCTTATTTAGAGTTCTAAGGAACTCTAAACAAACTATTTCAACTCTCAGAAATGGGGGTTGTATTTATAGAGATGAGATGTGTAAAAGTCTTCTTTAAGTGAGAAAAAGACTCTGTGAGAGCCATCTTCAAGATTACCCCCAATAATTCCCACCTCCTAGAATTCACATGCCTGTGTAGTGCCATCTCTCATGGTACCAGGGTTTGTCTGTACAACCAACAGAACAGGGGAGAGTGATGATTAGAACAGACTGTAGCTTCTGTCTTAGACTCTGTTTTTCACTTTTCATGTATCTTACTCAAGGTGGTAGGCGGGGAGGGGACAGAAGCCAGTGGCCATGTTGTGAGCCTGTGTGGTGAGAGACTGAAGACCAGGCCAATAGTTAACAAGGAACTGAAGTCAGCTAACCACCATGCAACTGACCTTGGAAGATCTTCCCTGAATTGAGCCTGCAGTTGGCGGACAGCTTGACTATAACCTCAAGGGAGGTCTTGAGCCAGAACTCCCCAGCTAAGTTTAAGCTGCTCCTCAATTCCTGACCCACAGACATTATGAGATGATAAATGTTTGTATAATGCTTTAATCTACTAAATTTTGGGGGTAATTCATTATATAGCCTTAGATAACTAATGTAAAATACAAAAGATAAAGGTAGTTCTGCAACAAGTAGAAGACTGCTCCAAGAAGTCAAACATAAAAGAATTTAGCAAAAAGTTACATGAAACTCCAAGGTCACTTCCTAATAGCATTATATACAGTATTCTTCATTAATATAAGAAATGCTTTCATGACAGTTGACAAGAGAATGGATATGACTGAGATTGACAAAAGACTGATTAAAAAAAAAAACAACTAAAAGGATCAAAACGCTTGATTCTCCTGCAGGAATAGCTTCCTGTTTTAGTTACAAAGGAGGCACACTTAAAATAACTATCATACAGGACATGCAGAGCCTGAGAAATCAATGGCAGGAAGCCACAACAAAGAACCCTGAAGGTGGCCTGACGAAAGAGGATTCCTCCCGGAAATGGATCCAAGAAAGGCTAAGAGAAGAGCTAGCCTCGGAAATGAGGGGGATGTAAAGTGACAAAAGCACAAGCAAGTAGGCATCCAAACCTCTTAGCACAGAGTTCTTCCCACGGCACCTGACCCCTAACAGTACTAAGCCGACTTAGTGGCCGTGGCAGGAAACCTTTCCTCCCCAGGTCAGTAATGTGGTGCACTGGGAGAATTAAAGTTAATGAATGAGGAGAACTGGTGCTATAAAATTCAAATATTTTATCTTGATGCATTTTTAACTATAAAGTTGTCTAAAAGGGACATACCAAAAAATTAAGGATACTGTATCTACCTTCTTCCACTTAATATTAGGTTGATTTTACTGCCATATACAAGGCAAACATATCAGAGAAACAATACATGTCAAAATGCAACTCAGTCAAACTGAGATCCAGACCAAAGTACAGAAACTGCCAGAGTTAGATCTGTGGTCTAGCCAGCATTTTTTGGTCAGTAGGGTCCCCAGGGAATCTATCATGCGAGGACAGGCATGTTTTCACTGACATCAAATCTTACCGCCTATGACTCAAACCACCCAACCACTCAGCTTTTGTTTCTGACTTAGAGCTTCTATTTTCCTAGGGACTGGGAAACAGATAGCCAAGTTTATAAATACGTATCTGTTAATGGAATCAAACAGGCAAGGCATAGTGTTTATTGAGAAATGCTGTGAAGGGATATGAACTGAACTGGAGGTAAACTAGCCAGCTACTGAGAATCCTGTACAAATGAGATTTTATCATAGTCGATTAGGTGAGTAGTGGTGGCCCAAGGGCACAAAACAAAGGCTATATAGGCTGGTAATTTCTTCACAGGTTTTATTTTCGGCCTACTTTGGTTATCATGACTATTTCTATTCAATCTCTTCTTGGAGGTCCCAACTAATGCATTAGGGAAGACATGAAATAAAAGGTAAAATGACAGCAAAAGAAGGATAGAAACCGACATTATTTGCATTTGTGATGACTGATGGTGTACACAGAAAATCCAGAAGAATCTATGCTCAGAATTAACAAGTCAATTTGGCAAGTTTGTTGGATATGGGTTAATACAGTATTCCCATAGAGTTAACAACAACAACAAAATCAGAAAATAAAAAAAATTAAAAATATCATTTACAGTAATATACATACACAAAGATCACATAACTAGGAATATATTTAAAGAAAAAGTATGCAAAAGCTCATCACTGAAAACTATTAAAACATTTACTAAGACTTAAATAAATGAGGCTGATCAAAAATTAGGATATATGATAATATCAAATTTCAATGCTCCCCAAACTGATGTACAGGTTCAATGCAGAGTCAAAGTATCAGGAGATTTTATTTATTTACTTATTTAGTAGTGGAAACTGACAAGCTGTTTCTAAAATTTATATGGCTATTTGAAGGACCTACAATAGCCAAGGCAATCTTGAAGAACAAGCTGCAGGACACATTAAACTCGCTATCCAGACTGTCTTGGACAGTTGTTCTTGAAACTATGTATGATGCCACCACTGGAAATTTCATCCTAATTTCAGAGAACCAATTCATTTCTCACACGTTAGCTGTTTAATTCATTTTTCCTATAAGTATCTGTGATCTTCATAACATAAACACTTAAACAGTATTGCTTTAAGTGATATTTAAAAGATAATTTATAATGGGATCTTACCTACCTCAGGAATAACCATTAAATCTGTGTTAACTCTTTCTTTTTCTAGTTAACTTTTCGATCCTTTCCATGAAATAAGAAATTAACAGCTTGAGGTTAAGTTTAATGTAGCTTCTCTAATAAAAACTATATTTTTCAAAAACAGAGACTGTTCCATATTCTGAAAACCATAATTCATAAATTACAATATAAATCCTTTCCTGAGGATAATTTTTGAGGAGAAAATCTTACTAGATGTTAAATGGACACATATGATGCAGAAGTACTTAAACAAATGGACATTTGCCTCTTTATAGAGAGACATCCAAAGACGCAAAATTAAATAAATCAGACATTTGTGTATGTAGCTAAAGGCAGGCAAAATGAAGAATAAAATTTTAGCCACGTGTATTTTTGTTAAATCTCCCAATCCAACTAATATCCCAGAAAGGAAAAGGGCAATTCAGAATACACTAGTAAACATGAAGAAAACATAGGTAGCACTGCTTTTAGGAAGTAATCCCATACTTTATGGGTAAGTGACCAAAAACCATAAATATTCCTCCTCTAACATGGATCAACTATAAATCTCAGCAGGCTTTTAAAACTCCATTATTATTTGTTCTGTTTAACTGCCAGTTCAGACCCCACAAATACAAAGACAACTGTTCACAGACCAGTGTTTCTGGGCCTACTCCAGAAAGTATGTTTGATACACTGGAGGTTTCTGCCTGTTTTGAAGCTTGTGGCCTAAAATTACTTTTCTTCCTGGCAGTAACTAAATCCAGCAATATTTTTAACATTAAAAATAACTCCCTCACTACATTCCTTGAAATTTCTAAAACAACTATTCTATTTTATACTCTAATTTTAAATAATTCATTTCTTAATGAAAAACTTTCAGTTATTAAGCCATTTGAACTTCGTGGCATAAAACCTGTTATTGACCCTTTTGCAGGAATTTTCCTTTTGGATTGGTTGAATTGATAAGCACTAATTTCAAGACACCTTATAATTATCTTACTGAAGTCTGGAGGAGGGTCATTTATAATAAACTCAAGGGCATCTTACAATAGTAGAAGTAGCTTAGAGTCTACAGGCTCTCATGAGATCCACAACCAAAATCACCATCAAGAGACAAGTAATTATTCTAATATTTATTTATTGTGGATACCTGGGTAATATCTTAGCTACTCAAATCTTCTTGGGTATGTCATCATTTGGGATTTGTTCTGTGGATCATGGATTAAGAAAAAATAATCAGGGGCGCCTGGCTGGCTCAGTCAGAAGAACATGCGACTCTTGATCTTGGGATCCTGAGTTCAAGCCTCACACTGGGTGTAGAGAGTACTTAAATAAATAAAAACTTCAAATAAATAAATAAATAGATATTGCCATGAAAAACTGCATGTTTCCAGTTCTTGAGTATTTCAGGGTCATCTTTAAATAGCTAATATGATCACAGATATTATTGGAAATATGCTAATAGACATATGTATAAACATTAAGCATTGCATAACTATGGGAAGTTTCCTTTGGCATCAAATCCCTCTGAATATATTGGTATAAGTCCCCAAACATACCTTCTCAATCCTAAATTCAATTTTCTCAAAATAAGCTAACTAGATAAACTCATTTCACTGTCTGCCTAGAACAAAAAATTCAGGCGCTTCAGCCCACAGCACAAAGTGAGTATTCTAAGAATAAAAAGGGGGAAATTCAGGAGGATCTAGGCCTTATATTTAGAAAGAGAAGAAGAGGAAAAATACCTCAGTTCTCCACTGTCACTGTCAGCTATACCAGTGATTCCATTCTTTACAGGCTATCATTCACCTAGGGAACTTTTTAAAAATTAAGATTTTTAAAAATGATGGCCTGAATATGTGTTTATCTTTAAACTTCCTCTCCAAATCCTATAAAGTGACAATTAAGAAATTTAAAAAGTATAAACCCTTAAGAACAAAAAGAGAAAGAAGAAAGACAATAGCTAATATGAGATGCTGATAATATTTTGGAAAACAGAAAGTGGGTGGATAGGAAGTAATAAACATTCAGGCTAGAGAAAGAAGAAACCTTAACGTTATCCACAAAATGCTATGAAGGCTCAGGAATTTGAAGTACCCCTGAAAATATCAATGAGGAATGGTACTAAACAGAAAAATGTTAAAGTCTGTGGAAGAAACAATTAGAGCTTAAGATCCCTACCCCTACTCCGTCAGTATAGGAAGGACAACATCCTTCTCCAGCTCAACAGCAGACAGGAAGTTTACTCCCTGGAGAAAATGAACCAGGGAGGTTCTTGGCACAGTGGGAACAGGGGTAAAGCATCATACTGGAAATAGGACGATTGTATGAAAGTCCATTCTTTTAATGATAAAGTGTTATATGCACTGTGCTTAACAACAGAAGGAAAAACAGGGAAGATGTTTACATCTATTCCACTAAGTATATCACAAATTATGGTTCTTCAACTGCATTCATCAAACTGCTCTAGAAAGAGCTATGGAAATGGTAGAACATCTAATAAACCTCCTTACTATTAGGAAATTTCAATTTCCCCACTACTCAAGTCATGTTTGTTAAAGCAAGTTTTGGTAAGTTGTGTAGCAGCATGGTATGATGAACAGAGACCCCTTACAGGTCTGGGGCAAGAAGTTAAAACATTCTAACTGGGTACCAGTGGAAATGGTCACATTTGATTAATTTTAGGAATAGAAATCTTCCCTTTCTTTCCCTATCACCCCCTCCACATTTTTTTTTTAAAGATTTTTATTTATTTATTTGACAGACAGAGATCACAAGTAGGCAGAGAGGCAGACAGTGAGAGAGGGAGAAGCAGGCTCCCTGCTGAGCAGAGAGCCCAATGCGGGGCTCGATCTCAGGACCCTGGGATCATGACCCAAGCCAAAGGCAAAGGCCTTAACCCACTGAGCCACCCAGGCGCCCCATCCCCTCCACAATTATTTAAGAAAAAATAATTTAATTTTAATTGTATACCTATCAAAGAAAATGTGTGAGAAAAATTATGACATATAAAGCTCTTCCAGAGTACAAAGATCTACCCTTGCAGTATTTGGACAGCTTGGATTTTTTTAACTGGTGTAATAACTTTCTATGCTATAAATACTGAAAGACTTTGTAACAGTCTGGATCAGAAAGAAAAAATGGAACACCAGAACCCATATGTAAAGCACACCATCATAAATCTGGAGAAATGTGATACCTTTAAAGCATTAATATGGAGTATTATTCCAGCTGAAACTCTGTACTATTTGTAAAAGAGAATCCTCTTGATAAAATACATCAGTGTTAAGTTATTACTTACTTGTTGCATGTATCTATTGGTGCAGTAGTATGTACTACTGCTCTAAGGCCTACCCAACACCATCCCTCCATGTTCAACTTTTTTTGCCATTGACTCCTACCACCGAGCCCGAGAGCCCCAGATCAACGTCACAGACCTTCTCCCTCAGCCACATCAGAATGGTCCAACTTGGCTTCTTTATGTTGTCCTTCTGCTACCTTCACAGCAACAGCTCGGCAAATGGCCCCAAACTTCCTGTCCAGAGAGCGAACCCCTGCCTCTCTGGTATACCTGTCATCAAAGGAAAATATTTTATTTTTAGCTAAACATCACCTGTAAAAATAGAAATAATATGATTAACATTTATACTAAAGAAACAGTGTACATCTAAAAGTTCATTACATTTTCTTAAGTACTAACTTCCTCACATTTAAAAATTCCTCATTAAAGTACTATTATTTCTTTCTTTTTCCTGTTTTTTTTTAAAGTACTATTATTTCTTAAATATTCAGATGTATTTTCAGCTATAACTTTCCCCTTTATAGGGATTTTTATCTTCAACTATTATCCTGTATTTAAAAAAAATCTTTGGTTCTTCAATGTATACTGCCAAAGTAAATTTGGCAGCACATAAGACATCATTTGCTTCTTAATGATATGTGTAAGAGCTTTCTTAAGTAAAATTTATCAATTTAAGAAAATTCTACATGAATTTATTATACTTGAAATATTGCTGGAAGAATCAGAAAAATAAAATTTTCCCATCTAAAGCAAAAATTAACCTTAGAAATCTAGTTTTTAGTGGGAACTGTGCTAGTCACCTGTATTCAGTATATTTTCTTAGAGACTTCTAAAGAAGGAAAATATGCTGATACATGCATAGTGAATTTGTGAAGAAGATTCTAAATGTGGTTAGAAATGTCTAAATGTCTTAAAAAAGAGTTATGTTAGACTCTATAAATTCTATATGCCACTTCATAAACCATTATGTAACACAACCATTCTTGGCCACCCAGCTTTGGATGGATCTGAATGGGAAGCATCAGGTAGAGAATATAGGTTTATCTGAAAAACTGGATTTGATTA
This sequence comes from Martes martes, assembly GCF_963455335.1. NCBI lineage: Eukaryota > Metazoa > Chordata > Mammalia > Carnivora > Mustelidae > Martes > Martes martes. The sequence goes on from NC_137905.1 coordinate 34,286,128, forward strand.
GGCAGTCAGACACCTATTCTAGATTTTAGGGAATCAGATTTCAAAAGTTCTGAGAAAAGACAAAAACTTTGCAAAAACCCTCTAAAGCAAAACTCATTTCAATTAAAGGGATTTGAGGAGGCAAGCATAAAGTCCATTATTACACAACTGCATATAATTTCAGTAAGGAAGAAAACAGGGAGGCTTGTTAAAAATAAACAAACCAACATGTAAAAAAAAAAACAAACCCAATGTAACTTTCTAGACAACTCGCTGATGAGCTCAAATTAAAGGTCTGGACAAAAGATGAAAGAACAGGGATTGAAGAAGCTTACAGGGGAATGACATGAACATGCAGAAATGGTACCAGGACGTTCAGAATAAACTTTCAGAAATAATGACATCCACAACAACACAAATGAGATATTGCTTTTTTTCTTTTTTTCTTTCATTTAAGGTGGCCAGAAGCTAATGCAGACAGTATAAGATTAACAGCTGACTGAAAGAAACTAGACACAACAACCCCCATTCAGTATTTTTAAACCCAAAGGAAAGAGTCACCAGTATTCAATAAGAAGTGGCTGATGTTTCCTGTCTATGACATGAGCATGAAGACACTATATATGCCAATTTCCAGAGGACCTAAAACTAATGATAATCAAGATAAAAAAATTCATTTGTTACAGGTAGCTGAGACAAACAACAATATATACATAACTGCAAACTTCTCCATTTGGGTTTTGTAAAATTCAACCCTACCCTAAGAGTATAGAATGAGATAGACCAAATTTAGCAGAAATTCATATGAAAAACAACTAAAGATGTTTGGTAACTATAAGGGCAACAGGCAAGAGAATAACCTAAAATAGCTAAGAGTCTTGAGATATAGTCATAAAATAATATAATCAAAATAGGAAAGCAAGTGGTCTTACACCATGAACTGCTCAGGCTACATGTGAAATACTGAGTTCCACTCCAGATGTTTCATTTTAAAGAGGACACTGGTTTCACAGGCAGCATTCAGAAGATGACTAATCAGAAAGGTGAGGTGTTGAGAGTGGGTCAAGAGGAATGGTAAAGAGAACAGGAATGTTCGGCTTGAAAAAGAGAACATTTATGGGAAGTGGACCTGACATTTTTTTTTTAATGCCAGAAGGGCTGTACAAGGGAGGAATTTGCCCTTAGATTCTAGGTGCTTGTAGAGGGCAGAACTAGAAAATTATAGCAGTGAGCCCTCCAGTACTTGCAGAACTCAAGTAGGCTAGTTACATAGGGAGGGATGTGGGACTAGATGAGATCTAAACCCCCTCCCCTCCTCCTGAACATTATAGGTCCAGGACTATGACACACAAAAAGATAAAAAATACACCAAAAGATGAAAAACTATATCCTAATCTTGGTAACTCACTCAACAGCCAAAACTGCTTGGAGTAGCAAATACCTGTGCTGTTTTAAAAAATATTAAAACTTCTCAGGGACATTTCCTAATGTCCATAGCTTTTAGTATTTGATATGTTTTGAGCTAAGACACATAAAAAAGAGACAGTTCTCCAAGCAACTGGGAAATACAAATAATGATTACTTTTCAAAGTCATTATTTCGATCCAGGTATTTTTGTTCTCTCACTCACATTTTATAGATGGGGAAACTATCAAAAAGGTTAAGTGACTTGTTGAAAGTTACCCAAAGGCATCAGGGGTGTTATCTGGAATAATATTATTGTTGGAAGACTTCAGCATATAAATCACCTAATTTATTTCTCCTGGCATTATCCACACAATGAATCACAAGTTAAGAAAAGGAACTCCCAGGTCAGATCTGGTCTTACTGTTTTGTGTATAAATTTAAATAGACTTCCAAACAGACTTCCATAAGAAGGCTGGCTTAGATCAAAAAGCAGTCTGACTGGCCAAACTTGAAGTCAAAGTTCAAAATAGAAAGATACTTTGCTTCTCCTGAAAAACAGCAGTTACTGTGAGAGGACCACGTGAGGAGTGTTTGGCAGCCTGACACAATTTGCCAGATGATGCAATGGATCTGTAACGCTGAGCCAGGAAAACTGTAAGAGGCTGTTACAGATATAAATTCTCAACAGGGTGTATTTTCCATTCAACCATGCAATGTATAAATCAGACAAAGCAATACTCTACTCAGATAATTTACATACTGCTTACCACTGGCTTAAGCACTTGGTAGCTAAGAAAGTACCCTCTCAATCCTTCTGGTGTTAATTCCAAAGATGAAAATTTTAAGGATGTTTAAAATCTCTCAAGGGGAAGAAAAGAAAATCTGAAGAACCTAAAATAGGTGTTTCAAAGTAGCAATGCAATTCTTGAAAGAATGTCACTTTTAAGATCCTGGGGTATATAAGGTATCTCAATATTTTCCTTGTTTTTGATTCTTAAATTTATCTGATGAATCCCTTATACTGCTCTTGTGAAAAAGCTGAAATTGTGGCTCAGCTAAAGTCCTCAGCTATGAAGATACTCTAAGTACTTTCCCTATAAACTTCTGCCTAATATGGAGCCCTATGTACATCAAGTCATGGGAATGCTTGCTGGGAATCTAATGGAGAGAAAGAAATGGATGCTGTGAGTTGCCAGCAAAACTGTCTCCTTTTTAGACTCAAACATTACTGAGGCCTCAGGATGGCTGACTAACCTGGTGATGATGTCAAGAGTAGTAACCTGTGGGATCTGAATCTGCTGAGGAGTCAGCCCGTGCTGTTCCAATTGCTTTGGGATCAAGTGCCTGTGGGCAATCTCGATCTTCTCCTCTTGTGTATACCCTAGGAAAAAAGTGATCTTATGCTGTAATTATTCACACAGCTTCCACAGTGCTATGTTTTTTCAAATGAATCAAATGCAGATTTAATGTATCTTGGATTAGAATGAATTTAAGTGTTAACTTCCAATAAGATTATAATTAGAATAAAGAAATTCAACCTCCAATTAGTAACTGTTAAAATTTCCAACTCTGTCCACAAACAAAAAGAGCATTTACTAATAAGCACAGGTTTGAAAGTCTCTTGATTAAATAATGTATCTCTCAAGGAAGAGGAAAACTCTCATTAAATCTCTAAATAATTGTTTCCTTAAATGTGAAATTTTATTATTTAACATGCAAATAACGTATCTCTTATCTTTAGCATAATTTGATACATAACTGAAATAACTTACAATAACAACAAGGGATTGAGGTAAATCAGTGGGGGGTTCCAATGCAAGAGCTGCAAAGGAGCTATTTTCAGAACACTGGCTATAAATTTAAGCAACAAAACAAAAACTAAGACATCCCCATAGAAGTTTCTCCCCTATACATACTGGAATTATATATATAATTTATATAGTTAAAAGACTTTATATTCTTATTTAAGAGCCTCAAAAGAATAGATTTAATTTGTCTTTAAATCCTGTAAGGAAAAAATGTCCCTAATTAATTGCCCCCTTCTCATTTAACAAGCAAAAAAAAAAAAAAAAAGATGAACTGATAAGACAGCTCATTTGAGTAGAAAAAGGAAATTAAAAATGCCCAAACAGTAGAAGATGGGATAATCAAACCTGCAAGGAAGATACTTGCATCATATGTCTACCGATGCAACAGCTATCCTGGTTATTTCACTTCACGTCAGTATATCTTATGGATTCTCTGCCTTAATTGGGAATTTCCAGGCAACTGGGTCTCTTTATTTATTTTATTTTATTTTTTTATTTTAAAGATTTTATTTATTTGACAGAGACAGAGAGAGAGTGCACACAACCAGGAGGGGACCCTGGGATCATGACCTGAGCTGAAGGCAGATGCTTAACTGACCAAGCCACCCAGTTGCCCCTATTTTAGTCTTATTCATATGCAAAAAGTAATTTTTTACTCCACCATATTTTAAAAATAAGTATTGGAACTTGCAAGGCTCACAGATAACTAAGAAATGCAATTATCATTCACTTGGTTGTAAAAATTTATTTCAAATTAATATGAAATATATACTTAGATTATTCTTAGAATCAAAATATATTTTGATTCTTCTCTATTTTCATTTTAACAAATACCCACTTATGTTTCATCTCTTCTAGGGAAAAGTAATTCTGAGCAATTAAAAGAAAGTGAAAACACTGGGTTTTTTTAGTGTTAGTAATTAAAGGACTCTACCTTACACGCTACAGTGAAAGAGAAGACATGGTAAAAAGAAAAAAAGGTGGAACTACTTCACAAAAAACTAAAAAGAAGAGGAATTTAAAAGCATCCTGCACTTTTATGTAAAAGTGAGACCAAATGTAATAAAGTTCAGCAACTCTTTAGGACCCAACTCTTAACGAGAATAAATGATTACACTTTCTCATAGTAAAAACTGTAAAATCTTATACATAAGAAGCTAAACTGACCATGTAAAGATCTATTTTTAGTTTTTAGACACTCGTTTTGAAAAAAAAATTTTTTTTAAGTTTAGAAATTATTTCAAAGAAGAATGTGTTATTTGCTAAGACACTGGAAAACATTTTTTAATGCTAAGAATTTTTTAATGCTAAGTTGTCTGAAATTGTTATGCAAACTTTATTCTTGATGTCTTACAGAACATACAATAATCTTATATGTCATCATTAAAACAAAGTTTTGATGTTCCAGACTTTGAATTTACATAAAAGCTGGTTTATACCATACTTAGAACTTTGAAGATTATACACTGGCAAATCAACTTTTACTCAAAACTCCACAGCACAACTTAAAGGGTTTTACTCAGGAAGGCAAAAGCTATCACGTAACGATTTTATTTATGAATCAGGTACCTGGGACCTGAATGATTTCCATTCTGTCCAACAAGGCAGGTGGAATAGTTGCAGTGGTGTTGGCAGTAGCTATAAAAAGAACTTGGGAAAGGTCAAAGGCCACATTTAGATAATGATCTGTGAAGTTATGGTTTTGTTCAGGATCCAACACCTGTGAGGGAACAATAAACATTTAAACAAATTCAGTAATTCCAACAGAAAGCTAAAACACACATGAAATGCACATGATGTATTAGCAGCATTGATATTTCTGTTCAATACAGTTTGAGAAACATGGGGATACCACTAAAACCTGAGCACCATTCTTTACATTGCCCACGTTCTACATACTTTAAAAAAAAAGTGTTCGATGTCAAAATTTTTGAACATACATAAAAGTACAAAGAAGCAAAAATTATCCCTTCAAGTTCTGTTCTTAAATCTATTCACTAATGACTTACTGTGTAGTCATAAGTAATTTACCAATCCTACAGAACCAGTTTCCCTCTTGGTAACACATCCTCTCTTACCTGCTTTGGGAACATAAAGAAAGTGTATAGAGTATTTTGATTCTTAGGTAAGACATAAAATAATTAGTAAACTTCTCAAACACTATCAGTAAGTCTGGCTATAAAGTTTTTAAGTGAAAGGAGAATTCCAAACAAAAGTAAACTAGTAAAAATTACTATGCTACTATATTCTGATACAGCACAAGGAAAAATTTACTTTTAAAAAATGCATTAGAACAAAACTTTTGTTTTTAACGAGCAAAATATCAGTATCTCTTAAAATTTTTTAATTGAGAAATTGTATAATTTATCAATTAGATTCTTAAAATGTTGAACAACTAGGTATGAGAGAATATATGTTCTTTAGGTTATTGCTCAAAAGCTCCAACTCACAGGCACTCACTGTGGAGAAATCTACATAGGACTCGGTGCCTTCTGCATGTTCTAAACCTTTAACATATTATCACTTTCATTTACACTAGATTAGTATAAATATATACAGATTAGTATAAATATATATTTATACTTATATACATATATATTATATATAATATACATATATTACATATGCATGTACATATATATGTATGTATGTACATATGTACATATGTATGTATGTACATATATGTATATGTACATACAATATATATACATATATTATATATATGTATATAAGTATAAATATATATTTATATATAATATAAATATATATATTATATAATAATATATTATATATTATATATTATATATAATAATATATAATATATAATAATATAATACATATAATATATAATATATAATAATATATAATATATAATATAATATATATAATTATATATTATATAATATATAATAATATAATAATAAATATAATATATATTTATATATTATATATACAGATTAGTATGAATATATATTTATACTTATATATATAATATATATTTATACTAATCTGTATATATTTATATATAATATATATAGCATATATCATATATCATGAACATGAATATATATATGATATATCATATGAATATGATATACATATGAATATGATATACATATTCAAAAAGTAAATGGACTAAAATATTTACCAGTGACAACTTTACCACCAGCTTTCCCTCACTTCTGATTCCCTTTCTAAGCTTTACTTATTGTTAAACCTATCTACAATTTAGTCCTAATTCAAAGCCCTTTACAGAGAATCTTGAATTTGGTGAACACTATTACAGGAAACTCAGTGTTTATCTAGAATACAATTCCCAGAAAGTTCTACTATTTATATTTTCACAAGACTTAATAATGTTTATAAAAATATAATATATAAAAATAAGGTACTTTGAGACATCAAAAACCATACTAATTATGTCCAGTACAGCACTGGTTAAGAGTAATCTTACTGTCTACCAGTAAGATTATTATCTGAAAACCGTTAATCAATATGTTTGGAAAATAGGACAATCTTAGTTAAATCCATTATCTAGTTAAATAAAAACCTGTTCTTTAATGGCTTTAATGTAATCTAACACATGTTGGATAAGTCTTAGAAATGGCTGTGAGACCTGTCCAAGTGAAGCCATTTTTTTCTCTTAAAATTAAATGACAGTGGGGTTTAAGGAAAGTTGGGAAATTAATAAATGAATGATTCTGAACTATGAATGAGGTCTCTTTAAAAAAAATGCATTACAAAACCTCTGGGTTATAAGAAAAGAAAACCAGTGATGCCCAATTTGCTTGCCTCTGTCTTTTACTTAGGAAAACATAAAAGAATATGTAGAGTTTAAAAAACATCAGAAACACTGATCAATTGCTTCTTGGCCTTTTAGCTAGAATCAAGTGCAGAAACACTGATCAATAGCCAGATAAAAAGAATTTCTAGTAATCCGTATTCAGATGACACATTAAGGTAAACTGGTGAGTCCCTGGAGAGATAAAAATCACAGTAAGAACTTCTTTTCTTTAAAGACTTTATTTATTTATTTTAGAGAAAGAGAGCGTGCACACAGTGCTGCGGGGTGGGGGGGGGCAGCATGGGAGAGGGAAGAGCAGACCGCCTGCTAAGCCAGGAGCCCAACGTGGGGCTCAATCCCAGGACTCCAAGATAATGACCTGTGCCGAAGGCAGACGCTTAACCAACTAAGCCATCCAGATGCCCCACAGTGAGAATTTTATAGCCATCAAACCTCTGCTTTTCCCCTGAACTTTAGAGAGCCAAGGCTTCTGTGGACCAACTCATCCACAAATAGGAGCTGTTTTCAAGAACAGCTAGAACTGTTTTTCTCTCTCCACATTCAAAAGTTTTTCTACATCCATCCTAGGGTTATAATTCCTACCTACACAGTCCGACTGGAAATGGAAATAGCCACGATGGGACACTTTATTCTTAGGATCATGAAATCAGAGGTGGGATAAACTATGGGGAGGGGTGTATGCTGAAAATTGCTCTTCAATAATAATTTCTGTCAAGAGAACTACAGATGTTTGTAGGCAATCCAGCACTACACTCCACTTATCAGAGATGACTAGGTAACTGTCATCTTTAGGTATGACAATGTGGTTGTATTTTTAAAAAATCTGTTACCTTTTAGAGATAAATACTAAATATCTATGAAATGATATAATGTCTGAAATTTGATTTAGAATAATGGGAAGGAACAGATGAAATAAGATCGGCCATGAGATGATAATTGTTAAGGATGAATGATGAGTTTACATAGTTCATTACACTATTTCTCTTTTATTATGGTTAAAATTTCCCAGAACAGAAAGTAAAAAATAAATAAAGTAAAATAACTAAAATTAAGTACGGAAGTCACACATAATTAGTACTATAGAAATTAAGTATTTAGATAAGGACAAATTTGAAAAAAATGTCCAGAACATTGGAGAAAAGGCACTAAAGCTATATAGAGAATAGATACGTAAAAAATAAAGATATCTAATTCATAGCTAATTGACATAACTACAGAAAAGGTTTCAACAAATGTAAAATACAGTATAATTAAAGAAATAACCAAGAAAATATTCTGGAAGATCTAACTGTTTGGACTGAAAAGCCTTATTAAACTCTTCTGTGCAATAATGAATGACAGACTATTACTGAAACAGAATTTTCAGGTGCCTGGGTGGCTCAGTCGGTTAAGGGTCTGCCTTTGGCTAAGGTCATCATCCCAGAGTCCTGAGATGGGTTCCTACATAGGGCTCCCTGCATAGCAGGGAGTCTGCTCATCCCTCTCCCTCTGCCCTTCCCCTCTGCTCAGGATCTGTCACGTCTCTCTTTCAAATAAAATCTTTAAAAAAAAAAAAAAGAAAGAAATACAGAATTTTCAAACAAAATTATGACTAGTTTAAAATATCTTTAAAATCCTTAAAACGCAGAATATATGTAATAGACATGAAGCATAACAGATGAACACCAATGAACCCACTATCCAATTGTGCGGACATTTTATTTTGTGTTTAGGCCAATCGTCATGAAAGTAGAACATTTAAAATCATCAACCATAGTCCCAGCAGACAATATTAATATATATATTCATCTTTATCCATAAACCAGAAAGAAACCCAGTTAAATCCAGAAAGAAACTCTTTTTTAAAATGTTTAATGTACAAAATGGAAGTAATACCCTCACTTGGAGCACACATCACAATCGGAGATATCCTAGGAGAAGAGTGGAAATTTCATAGTGTGAAAGGACTGGTGTCCTGACTTCTCTGCTTGCACTGTAATTATAGTGTACTGCAGTCTCTGTAAGCCTGATTAAATGTTTTCATTAATTATAAATGAATGAATAGAGTTTTAAGATTCTTGCAAAATATTGTTAAATAGAGGCAAAGATGTGAAAAGAAGAAAATGCCACTTTTATTGTTAGCCAAATTATGAAATAAAAACAATGATATGACTAGAATACATTGTTTTCAAAAATATAATTATCTTTTAAAACTTACAATGTAACATATGTAAGTATGTAACATTAGAGTGGTACATAAATGTGTGTATATTACATATATATTCTTTGTTATAGAATGAACTGTGTCCCCTTAATGTGACTGTATTTGGAAACAGGGTCTTTAAGGAGGTAGTTAGAATTAAATGTGGTCATAAGGGTGGGGCCCTAATCCATTATGACTGGTATCCTTTATAAGAAGGGAGAAACTGACAGAAAGACAGACTAGGGATGCATGGGCACAGAGGAAAAACCACATGAGGACACAATGAAAAGGCAGCAGTCTGCAAGCCAAAGACAGACAGACCTCAGGAGAAATCAATCCTGCCAACACCTTGATCTTGGACTTCCAGAGTCCAGAACTGTAAGAAAATAAATTTCTGGATTTTTTTTTTAAATCATCTAGTCTGTGATATCTTATTATCACAAACATTTGTCACGTATGTATTTGTAAATATATGGATAGATTTTCAAAAGCTTTTACTCATAAAATATGTGAACAAAACACATGAAGATTACTGTGGTGCAGACCATAAATACATGTTAGCAAATACAAAAAGCCTCAAAACACAACGTACACACAAATCCTTGAAAAAAGTAACCTGAAAATGTATTCCATCTAAACATTAATCATAATAAAAGGATAAGAAGCAATGAAATCATTTAAGCACAGAATTAAAACTAAATGTATGAGGAAGCACTTCTACTAGATGGGCAGCATGAGGAATTATGAAGATCTGCTTCTCCCTAGGAGCAATGAAAAACTAATACCACAATAGCTGTGAAAACCAGGAGCCTAGCAAAAACTGTAGGGGTGCAGAATAGATTAGAACTCCCCAAAAGCCCTTTCCCCAAACAACTATCACTGTCCTGAACTGGGCATTCCTTGGAAGAGCTACACTGTCAGGATTTAATCTTTATTTGATCTGACTCAGAGAACACTCTATGTGAACAGCCTATCTCTGAGGCATTTGTCAAGAACAACCAGGAGTAGGGATGCCTGGGTGGCTCAGTATGCCTTCAGCTCAGGAGATGATCCTAGGGTCCCCACATTGGGCCCCCTGCTCAGCGGTGAGCCTGCTTGCTTCTCCCTCTGCTTGGGCTCTCTCTCTCTGACAAATAAGTAAAATCTTTAAAAAAAAGGCAACCAGGAGCAATTGTTTAACATTGAAGCTACCTCAGGGAGTGATACCAGTTGGGGCTAACAGGTGGCTGATCAGAAAATCTAAAAGGAAAAACTGGGGAATGAGATAATCATGGGAGCCTTTAAAAAAACTCCGAAATATCCTGAAGAAGCCCAGATGTTTGGACTTCTTACATAAAGATTTTAAATCAGCTATTCTGCATATGTTTAAAAAACTAATGCAACAGTATGGATGAATCTTGAAGACATTATGCAAAGCAAAATAAACCAACTGCAAAGAGTCAATTCTCTATGATTCCACTTAATAAGGTATATAGATTACTCAAAGTTACAGAAACAGAAAGAATGGCAGCGGCTAGTGGCTCACTGAGAAATGCGGAATTGCTGTTTAATGAGTACTGAGTTTTGGTTTTTCTAGATGATAAAGTTCTAGAGATTGGGTGCACAAGTAATGTGAATATACCTAACACTACTGAACTGTACATTTAAAAATGGTGAAGATGGCATTGTGTATTTTACTGGAACTAAAAAGCAAAAGCAAAAGCTAAAGGAAATCATGCCTAAAGAATTACAGAAAACTGCGTGAATGATCTCTTAACAAAGAGAAAATCTCAATAAAAAGAGACGGATTATTTAAAAAGAAGCAAACAGCAAATAGAAATCTGAGAGCTGAAAAATACAGTAACAAAAAATTCACTATACGGGCTAAATGTGAATAGTAATTTCACCTGACAGAAATAAGAATCAATGAGGACAGGTCAATTGAGATTATCCAGTCTGATGAACAGAAAGAAAAAGGAATGAAAGAAATGAACAGTGCCTCAGAGACTTATTAGACGCTATAAAGATTGCCAACATATTCATAATGGCAGTCTGAGAAAAAGAGGAGAAAGAGAAAGGGACATAAAGAATATCTGAAAAAATAATAACCATTAACTTACCAATTTGATGAAAGCCAGTAATTTACACATCTACAAGCCCAACAAAAATGAAGCAGATGCAGAGATTAAAACCTAAACCTATCACAGTCAAACCGTCAAAAGACAAAGACAAAGACAGGTTCTTTAAAGCAATGAAAGAAAATACTGCCTAAGATTAACAGCTGACTTTGCCTTAGAAACCATGAGGGACGAAAAGCAGTAAATACTGAAAATGCTAAAAGAATACAACTGACAACCAAGAATTCTATATCTAATAAAACTAACCTTCAAAAATGAAGGAGAAATTAAGGTATTCCCAGATAAAAAACACTGAGAGAATTTATAGCTAGCAGAACACACTACAAAAGAAATACTAAAGTGAAAGGACACTAAGCTGTAACTACACAAAGAAACAAAGAGCACCAGTTAAAATAATTACACTGGTAAATATAAATGTACAAATGTATTTTTTGTAATTCTGACCTTCTCTTATCTGATTCAAAAGACTTCATAAAGCAATAATTACAGTTGTTTCTCATTATTCATGATTTCTGCATTCACAAATTCACTTAGAATTTATTTAGAACTCAACAATGAATACTTCTGGTGCTTCTATAGTCATATGTGGACAAAGGAAAACACATAGCCCAAGGTGAATGTTCCCCAAAGCAGTATTTAAGTACTATCTAGTGCTGTAAGTACAAGGCTGTAACAAGCCTTATGAACAAAAATACATGTGTTACATAAGCTTTGTTTACATGTAACATGTGTTACATAAGCTTTGTTTTATGAGTTCAATGTTAATGAAGGAACAATATATATTCAATAGGGCAACTTTAAACAGAAATACCAAATAAAACAAGGTTATGTACTGATCAACTGACAAACTGACTGTCAAAGAAGCCTATATTCAATAATTCAACACTAATTCAGTATTTCAATACAAATTCAGTATTTGCTGCAATTTTACAGAACACAACTATGGCAATAATGAGAATCAACTATATATTACTGTGTTGATAGGCTTACAGTGTACAGAGATATAATTTGTATGGCAATAGCTGTATAAAGGAGGACAGAGGGAAAGGGGATTTATTGAAGCTAAGGTTTTTTTTTAATTAATTAATTTTAATAAACATATGATGATATTTTATCCCCAGGGGTACAGGTCTGTGAATCACCAGGTTTACACATTTCACAGCACTCATCATAGCATATACACTCCCCAATGTCCATATCCCCACCACCCTCTCCCGTCCCCCCTCCCCCCCAGCAACCCTCAGTCTGTTTTTTGAGATTGGGTCTTTTATGGTTTGTCTCCCTCCCAATCCCATCTTCTTTCATTTTTTCTTTTCCTACCTCCCCCCAACCCCACCACATTGCATCTCCACTTCCTCATATCAAAGACATCATATGATAGTTGTCTTTCTCTGACTGACTTATTTCGCTAAGCATAATACCCTCTAGCTCCATCCACGTCATCGCAAATGGCAAGATTTCATTTTTTTGATGGCTGCATAGTATTCCATTGTGTATATATACCACTTCTTCTTTATCCATTCATCTGTTGATGGACATCTAGGTTCTTTCCATAGTTTGGCAATTGTGGACATTGCTGCTATAAACATTCAGGTGCATGTGCCCCTTCAGAGCACCACGTTTGTATCTTTAGGATATATACCCAGTAGTGCAATTGCTGGGTCATAGGGTAGCTCTATTTTCAGTTTTTTTGAGGAACCTCCACACTGTTTTCCAGAGTGGTTGCACCAGCTTGCATTCCCACCAACAGTGTAGGAGGGTTCCCCTCTCTCCACATCCTCGCCAGCATCTGTCATTTCTTGACTTGTTAATTTTAGCCATTCTGACTGGTGTGAGGTGGTATCTCATTGTGGTTTTGATTTGTATTTCCCTGATACCGAGTGATGTGGAGCATTTTTTCACGTGTCTGCTGGCCATCTGGATGTCTTCTTTGCAGAAATGTCTGTTCATGTCCTCTGCCCATTTCTTGATTGGATGATTTGTTCTCTGGGTGTTGAGTTTGCGAAGCTCTTTATAGATTTTGGATACTAGCCCTTTATCTGATATGTCGTTTGCAAATATCTTCTCCCATTCTGTCAGTTGTCTTTTGGTTTTGTTAACTGTTTCCTTTGCTGTGCAAAAGCTTTTGATCTTGATGAAATCCCAATAGTTCATTTTTGCCCTTGCTTCTGTTGCCTTTGGCGATGTTCCTAGGAAGAAGTTGCCGCGGTTGAGGTCAAAGAGGTTGCTGCCTGTGTTCTCCTCAAAGATTTTGATGGATTCCTTTCTCACACTGAGGTCCTTCATCCATTTTGAGTCTACTTTCGTGTGTGGTGTAAGGAAATAGTCCAATTTCATTTTTCTGCATGTGGCTGTCCAATTTTCCCAGCACCATTTGTTGAAGAGGCTGTCTTTTTTCCATTGGACATTCCTTCCTGCTTTGTCAAAGATTAGTTGACCATAGAGTTGAGGGTCTATTTCTGGGCTCTCTATTCTGTTTCATTGATCTATATGTCTGTTCTTGTGCCAGTACCATACTGTCTTGATGATGACAGCTTTGTAATAGAGCTTGAAGTCTGGAATTGTGATGCCACCAACTTTGGTTTTCTTTTTCAATATTCCTTTGGCTATTCGAGGTCTTTTCTGGTTCCATATAAATTTTAGGATTATTTGTTCTATTTCTTTAAAAAAAATGGATGGGATTTTGATAGGGATTCCATTAAATGTGTAGATTGCTTTAGGTAGAATAGACATTTTCACAATATTTGTTCTTCCAATCCATGAGCATGGAACATTTTTCCATTTCTTTGTCTTCCTCAATTTCTTTCATGAGTACTTTATAGTTTTCTGAGTATAGATTCTTTGCCTCTTTGGTTAGGTTTATTCCTAGGTATCTTATGGTTTTGGGTGCAATTGTAAATGGGACTGACTCCTCAATTTCTCTTTCTTCTGTCTTGTTGTTAGTATAAAAAAATGTGACTGATTTCTGTGCATTGACTTTATATCCTGACACTTTACTGAATTCCTGTACAAGTTCTAGCAGTTTTGGAGTGGAGCCTTTTGGGTTTTCCACATATAGTATCATATCATCTGCAAAGAGTGATAGTTTGACTTCTTCTTTGCCAATTTGGATGCCTTTAATTTCTTTTTGTTGTCTGATTGCTGAGGCTAGGACTTCTAGTACTATGTTGAACAGCAGTGGTGATAACGGACATCCTTGCCGTGTTCCTGACCTTAGCGGAAAAGCTTTCAGTTTTTCTCCATTGAGAATGATATTTCCAGTGGGTTTTTCATAGATGGCTTTGATAATATTGAGGTATGTGCCCTCTATCCCTACACTTTGAAGAGTTTTAATCAGGAAGGGATGCTGCACTTTGTCAAATGCTTTTTCAGCATCTATTGAGAGTATCATATGGTTCTTATTCTTTCTTTTACTAATGTATTGTATCACATTGATGGATTTGAGGATGTTGAACCAACCTTGCAGTCCTGGAATAAATCCCACTTGGTCGTGGTGAATAATCTTTTTAATGTACTGTTGGATCTTATTGGTCAGTATTTTGGTGAGAATTTTCACATCTGTGTTCATCAAGGATATTGGTCTGTAATTCTCTTTTTTGGTGGGATCCTTGCCTGGTTTTGGGATCAAGGTGATGCTGGCCTCATAAAATGAGTTTGGAAGTTTTCCTTCCATTTCTATTTTTTGGAACAGTTTCAGGAGAATAGGAATTAATTCTTCTTTAAATGTTTGGTAGAAATCCCCTGGGAAGCCGTCTGGTCCTGGACTTTTGTTTGTTTGGAGATTCTTGATGACTGTTTCAATCTCCTTACTGGTTATGGGTCTGTTCAGGTTATCTATTTCTTCCTGGTTCAGTTGTGGTAGTTTATATGTCTCTAGAAATGTATCCATTTCTTCCATATTGTCGAATCTGTTGGCGTAGAGTTGCTCATAGTATGTTCTTATAATTGTTTGTATTTCTTTGGTGTTGATTGTGATCTCTCCTCTTTCATTCATGATTTTATTTATTTGCGTCCTTTCTCTTTTCTTTGTGATAAGTCTGGCCAGGGGTTTGTCAATCTTATTAATTCTTTCAAAGAACCAGCTCCTAATTTCGTTGACTTGTTCTATTGTTTTTTTAGTTTCTATTTCATTGATTTCTGCTCTGATCTTTATTATTTCTCTTCTCCTGCTCGGTTTAGGCTTTCTTTGTTGTTCTTTCTCCAGCTCCTTTAGGTGTAGGGTTAGGTTGTGTATTTGAGACCTTTCTTGTTTCTTGAGAAAGGCTTGTACCGCTATATATTTTCCTCTCAGGACTGCCTTTGTTGTGTCCCACAGATTTTGAACCGTTGTGTTTTCATTATCATTTGTTTCCATGAATTTTTTCAATTCTTCTTTAATTTCCTGGTTGACCCATTCATTTTTTAGAAGGATGCTGTTTAGTCTCCATGTATTTGCGTTCTTTCCAAATTTCCTCTTGTGATTGAGTTCTAGCTTCAGAGCATTGTGGTCTGAAAATATGCAGGGAATGATCCCAATATTTTGATACCGGTTGAGACCTGATTTATGATCCAGGATGTGGTCTATTCTGGAGAATGTTCCATATGCACTAGAGAAGAATGTATATTCTGTTGCTTTGGGATGGAATGTTCTGAATATATCTGTGATGTCCATCTGGTCCAGTGTGTCATTTAAGGCCTTTATTTCCTTGTTCATCTTTTGCTTAGATGATCTGTCCATTTCAGTGAGGGGAGTGTTAAAGTCCCCTGCTATTATTGTATTACTGTCGATGTATTTCTTTGACTTTGTTATTAATTGGTTTATATAGTTGGCTGCCCCCATGTTAGGGGCATAGGTATTTAAGATCGTTAGGTCTTCTTGTTGGACAGACCCTTTGAGTATGGTATAGTGTCCTTCCTCATCTCTTATTATAGTCTTTGGCTTAAAATCTAATTGATCTGATATAAGGATTGCCACCCCAGCTTTCTTCTGATGTCCATTAGCATGGTACATTGTTTTCTACCCCCTTGCTTTAAATCTGGAGGTGTTCGGGTCTAAAATGAGTTTCTTGTAGGCAGCATATTGATGGGTTTTGGTTTTTTATCCATTCTGATACCCTGTGTCTTTTGATTGGGGCATTTAGCCCATTAACATTCAGGGTAACTATTGAGAGATATGAGTTTAGTGCCATTGTATTGCCTGTAAGGTGACTGTTACTGTATATTGTCTCTGTTTCTTTCTGATCTACTACTTCTAGGGTCTCTCTTTGCTTAGAGGACCGCTTTCAATATTTCCGGTAGAGCTGGCTTGGTGTTTGCAAATTCTTTCAGCTTTTGTTTGTCCTGGAAGCTCTTTATCTCTCCTTCTATTTTCAATGATAGCCTAGCCAGATATAGTATTCTTGGCTGCATATTTTTCTCGTTTAGTTCTCTGAATATATCATGCCAATTCTTTCTGGCCTGCCAGGTCTCTGTGGATAGGTCCACTGCCAATCTAATGTTTTTACCCTTGTATGTTACAGATTTCTTTTCCCGGGCTGCTTTCAGGATTTTCTCTTTGTCGCTAAGACTTGTAAATTTTACTATCAGGTGACGAGGTGTGGACCTATTTTTATTGATTTTGAGGGGTGTTCTTAGCATCTCCTGGATTTTGATGTTTGTTCCCTTTGCCATATTAGGGAAATTCTCTCCAATAATTGTCTCCAATATACCTTCTGCTCCCCTCTCTCTTTCTTCTTCTTCTGGAATCCCAATTATTCTAATGTTGTGTCGTCTTATGGTGTCGCCTATCTCTCGAATTCTCTCCTCGTCGTCCAGTATTTGTTTGTCTCTCTTTTGCTCAGCTTCTTTATTCTCTGTCATTTGGTCTTCTATGTCACTAACTCTTTCTTCTGCCTCATTTATCCTAGCAGTAAGAGCTTCCATATTTGATTGCACCTCATTAATAGCTTTTTTTATTTCAAGTTGGTTAGATTTTAGTTCTTTTATTTCTCCAGAAAGGGCTTTTATCTCTCCAGAGGGGGTTTCTCTAATATCTTCTATGCCTTTTTCAAGCCCGGCTAGAACCTTGAGAATTGTCATTCTGAACTCTAGATCTGTCATATTACCAATGTCCGTATTGATTAGGTCCCCAGCCTTCGGTACTGCCTCTTGTTCTTTTTTTGTGGTGAGTTTTTCTGCCTTGTCATTTTGTCCAGATAAGATTTGCTTTCTCCTCCTCTGGAATTCCGCTGTTATTGGTGAGTGAAGTTGATCTTGGCTGGGTTTCTTGTTGATCTTCTGGGGGAGGGGCCTGTTGTAGTGAATCTCAAGTGTCTTTGCCGCAGGCGGAATTGCACCACCCTTGCCAGGGGCCGGGATAAGTAATCCGCTCGGGTTCACGTTCGGAATCTTTTGTTCCCTGAGCGCTTTCCATAGAGTTCCGGAGGACGGAAATGAAGATGGTGGCCTCCCAGTCTCCGGCCTGGAGGAGCCGAGAGCTTGGGGTCCTGCTCCTCAGTGCGCCCTCAGAGAAAAGCGCCCAACCGCCCCTGCCTCCCTGGCCTCCGGTCGCACCTGGAGGAAAGCAGTCAATTGCTGGCACTTGGAGAAAAGTGCCCGGTCGCTTCCGTCTCCATGGCCTCCGGCCATGCTCCCACCCAGTCTGTGACTGGCTCAATGTAACCCCGGGCTGAGAGCTCACTCCTCAGCTTTGTCACTGTAGCCGGTGTCCCCGCTCTAATACCTGCAAGCTCTGCGGCACTCAGACACTCCCAGTCCTTCTGTGACCCCACAGGACTGGAGTTATGCTGACCCCACATGGGTTTCCCCCCGGTTTAGCCTCTGGAGCAATGTCCCTCCATGGAGCAGACTTTTAGAAGTCCTGATTTTGTACTCCGCTGCTCCGCCGCTTGCCAGGAGCCGGCCCCTTCCCCCGCGGTCTGTCTTCCCATCACTTTGGATTCACTTCTCCACAGGTCCTACCTTTCAGAAAGTGATCGATTTTCTGTTTCTAGAGTTGTTGCTCTTCTTCTCTTCGATTTCCCGTTGGATTTGTAGGTGTTCGCAATGGTTAGATAGGCTATCTAGCTGATCTCCTGCTACCCGATGTTGTCTCAGCCTGCTACTTCTCCGCCATCTTGACTCCTCCCGCTGAAGCTAAGTTTTTATATGTTAGTTATGATGTTTAATTTTACGTGTCCATTTAGAGAGTTTTTGGGGATGAGATTGACATTTAAATCAATGAACTTTGGGAAGACTGCCCCCCACCTTATGGAGGGGCTTCATCTAATAGTTGAAGGTCTGAACAGAACAAAAGACTAGCCTCACTGAGCAAGAGAAAATTCTCCAGCAAACTGCCTTTGAACTTCATCTGCCCATCAGTTCTCCTGGGTCTTGAGCCTGCCTGCCAGTCCACACTACAGATTTTGGAGTTCCCAGACTCCATAACTGCATAAGATGATTCCTTATAATAAATCTCTTCATATGGATATATCTAGGTATCTATATATGGTTATAGACAATCTATATCTAAGTCTTATGTCTATATATCCAATAATAGGCACAACTAAGAAAAGATCAACAGGGAAATAGAAGATTTGAACAATACTATAAATCAATTAAACATAACAAACATCTAGAGAACAATCCCTCCAACAGCAGCAGCAGTATACACATTCATCTCAAGTGCATATGGAACATTCTCCAGGACAGACTATTAGCAAGGCCATTAAATAAACATCTAAATTTCAAAGAAGTGAAATCACATGAAGTACAATCTCTGTCCACAATGTGATGAAATCAGAAATGAATAAGGAAAAAAACTGGAAATTCACAAAAATATGCAATTAAACCCTAAATAACCAGAGGGTCAAAAAGAAATCAAAAGGGGAGCTGGAAAATATTTTGAGAGAAATAAAAACAAAAATGTAACTTACTAAAACTTGAGATGCAGCTAAAGTGGTGCTCATTGGAATATTCATAGCTGTAAAAACATGTATTAAAAAATTTCAAATCAATACCCTAACTTTCCACCTTAAAAAAGCAGGAAAAGAGGGACACCAGAGTGTCTCATATGGCTGGCCGTCTGTCTTCAGCTCAGGTCATGATCCCAAGGTTCTGGGATTGAGCTCCACGTGGGGCTCCCTGCTCAGTGCAGAGCCTGCTTCTCCCTCTCCTTCTGCTATTCCCTCCACTTGTCCTCTCTGGCTCTGTCTATCTCTCTCTGTCAAATAAATAAATAAAATCTTAAAAAAAAAAAAAAGAAAAAAGAAAAAAAATAGCAAAATGAACCCAAAGCAAGCAGAAGGAATAAAATTAGACAGTAAATAAACAAAACAATAATGGGGGGGGGCCCTCCACAGTAAGCTCATGGCAAGTGACAGAGCAGCAATGCACAAAATCAGAACTTTTAGAAGTCTGCTCTGTTGAGGGATGTCATTCCAGTGGTCTTTGCTGAGTCAGTGTGGTCTCAGGACCCTCAGGTTCACAGAAAGACCAGGGGTGCCCAGTGCAGAAAGACCAGGGGTGCCCAGTGCAGAAGAGCTCCCAGTTACCGGAGCAGGAAAGCTGACTGCAAAGACGGAGTCAAGGAGTGGGTTCTCAACTGGGGGATGCCATAAACCGTGATCCGAGGACCAGCTGGGCCACTACTCTTCAGGCAGGGACCAACCAGGTGGAAGATCCAGGGAGACTCCTCTTCCTCCCCAGGGAGGAGTGGGCATGGGAGCGCAGCAAAGAAATCTATTGGGTTTGGAAACTTCCAACATTGTCATGTGCCAGAGCTAGAAATGCTGGGTCACAGGCTGGGTGAGCACAGAGTGCAGCAGGAGACCAGGGAAACAGGAGTAATTGACTGCTTTTCCCTGAGGGCTCAGTGAGGAGTGGAGCCCCGAGTTCTCAGGTCCTCTGGGGCCAGAGATTTTCATTCTCATCTTCCAAAGCTGTACAGAAAGCTTTCAGGGAACAAAAGCTACTGAGAGCAAACCTGAGCAGATTATTTAGCCTGGCCCCTGGCAAGGGTTGTGCAATTTAGCCTTGGGCAAACACATCTGAGAATCATTGCAACAAGCCCCTCCTCCAGAAGAGCAGCAAGAACATCCAGCCAAGACCAAGTTTACCAATCAATGAGAACTGCAAAACTCCAGCACCAGGGAACTACAACACAGAATTCATGGCTTCTTCCCCATGATTCTTCAGTCTTTCAAAGTTAATCTTTTTAATTATCATTTTTCTTAAATTTTCCTTTTCCTTTTCAACCAACATCTTATCAATTCCCTTTTTAAAATCTTTTTAATTTTCATTTTAACAGTTCTATCCTATCACTTCACTGTATTTAATCTTATTTTTTGTATATATATGTTTTTCTTTCATTAAAATTATACAATAGTTTCTGCTAACAGACCAAAATATACCCTATAACTAGTGTATGGTTTTCTTCTAATCTCTCACCTGATCACATTCTCTCCTTTTTTCTTTCCTTGCTTTTTTCAACTAACTTCTTATCTTACCAATTCCTCTTTTAAAATCTTTTTTAAATTTTCATCTTTACAGTCATAGTTCATCCCTTCATTGTATTTACCCTTATTTTTGTGTATATATAGGTTTTTCTTTTGTCAAAATTTTGGGAGGCAGTTTCTTCTAATAGACCAAAATACATGGAAAATCTAGTGTGTGGCTCTATTTCCCAACCTGATCTTTTTTTTTTTTTTTTTTTTCCCCTTTTCAGGTCTCTTCTGATTTGTTTAGTGTATATTTTTCTGGGGTTGTTGTTACCCTTTTAGCATTTTTTTTCTCTCATTCATCTATTCTTCTCTGGACAAAGTGACAAAATGGAAAAACTCACCTCAAAAAAAAGAAAAAGAGGCAGTACCGACTGCCACGGACCTAATCAATATGGACATTAGTAAGATGTCAGCACTAGCATTCAGAATGATGATTATAAAGATACTAGCTGGCTTGAAAAAAGCATAGGAGATACTAGAGAATCCCTTTCTGGAGAAATAAAAGAACTAAACTCTAAACAAGTCAAAATCAAAAGGGCTATTAATGAGGTATAATTAAAAACTGGGGGCTCTTACTGCTAGAATAAATGAGGAAGAAGAGAAAATTAGTGATACAGAAGACCAAATGATAGAGAATAAAGATGAGAAAAAGAGAGATAAACAACTACTGGATCACGAGGGGAAAATTTGAGAGATCAGGGATACCATAAGATGAAACAATTATTAGAATAATTGGGATCCCAGAAGAAAAAGAAGGGCAGAAGGTATATTGGAGCAAATTATAGCAGAGAACTTCCCTAATCTGGGGAGGGGAACAAACATCAAAATCCATGAGGCGCAGAGAAACTCCCTCAAAATCAATAAAAATAGGTCAGTACCACGTCATCTGATAGTAAAACTTAAAAGTCTCAGAGACAAAAAATCCTGAAAGCAGTTTGGGACAAGATATCTGATACCTACAATGGTAGAAATATTAGATGGGCAGCAGACCCATCCACAGACACCTGGCAGGTCAGAAAGGACTGGCAGGATATATTCAGAACACTAAACGAGAAAAATATGCAGTGTCTGCCTTTGGATCGGGTCATGATCCCAGGATCCTGGGATCGAACCTCACATCAGATTCCCTGCTCCATGGAGAGCCTGCCTCTCCCTCTGCCTCTGCCTGCTGCTCTGCCTATTTGTGCTTTCTCTCTATCTCTCTGTCAAATAAATAAATAAAATCTTAAAAAAGAAAACAATACTATATCACGGTCATTGAAAATAGAACAAGAAATAAAAAGCTTCCAGGACAAACAAAAACTAAAAGAATGTGAGAACACCAAACCAGCCCTGCAGGAAATTTTGAAAGGGGTCCTCTAAGCAAAGGGAGAGCCTAAAAATAACATGGAGCAGAAAGGAACAGAGACAATATACAGTAACAGTCACCTTACAGGCACTGAATTCATATCTTTCAATAGTTACCTTGAATGTAAATGGACTAATTGCCCCAATCAAAAGACACAAGGCATCAGACTGGATAAAAAAACAAGACCCACTGATATGCTGTCTCCAACAGATTCATTACAGACTCAAAGACACCTCCAGCTTGAAAGTGAGGGGATGGAAAACCATTTACCACGCTAATGAACATCAAAAGAAAGCTGGAGTGGCAATTGTTGTATCAGATAAATTAGATTTCCAGCCAAGGACTATAATAATAGACGAGGAAGGACACTCTATCATACTTAAAGGGTCTGTCCAACAAGAAGATCTAACAATTTTAAACATCTATGCCCCTAACATGGGAGCTGCCAATTATATAAACCAATTAATAACAAAATTAAAGAAACACATTGACAATAACACAATAATAGTAAAGGACTTTAATACCCCCTCACTGAAATGGTCAGATTATCTAAGCAAATGATCAAGAAGGAAATAAAGGCTTTAAATGACACAATCGACCAGATGGACATCACAGATATATTCAGAACATTCCATCCCAAAGTAACAGAATACATATTCTTCTTCAGTGCACATAGAACATTCTCCAGAATAGATCACATGCTGTTTCACAAATCAGGTTTCAACCGGTAACAAAAGATTGCGATCACTCCCTGCATATTTTCAGAACACAATGCTTTGAAACTTGAACTCAATCACAAGAGGAAAGTTGGAAACAATGCAAACACTTCGAGGCTAAAGAGCATCCTACCAAAGAATGAATGGGTCAACCAGGAAATTAAATAAGAATTGAAAAAATTCATGAATTCATGAAAATGAAAATACAACTGTTCAAAAATTTTGGGACACAGCAAAAGCAGTCTTGAGAGGAAAGTATATAGTGATACAAGCCTTTCTCAAGAAACAAGAAAGGTCTCAAGTACACAAGCTAACCCTACACCTAAAGGAGCTGGAGATAGAACAGCAAAGAAAGCCTAAACCCAGCAGGAGAAGAGAATTCATAAAGATCAGAGCAGAAATCAATGAAACAGAAACCAAAGGAATAGCAGAACAGATCAACAAAACTAGGAATTGGTTCTTTGAAAGACTTAATAAGATTGATAAACCCCTGGCCAGACTTATCAAAAAGAAAAGAAAAAGGACCCAAATTAATAAAATCATGAATGAAAGAGAAGGGACCACCAACAGCAAAGAAATACAAACAATTATAAGAACACATTATGAGCAAGTATACGCCAGCAAATTTGACAATCTGGAAGAAATGGATGCATTCCTAGAGACATAGAATCTACCAAAACTGAACCAGGAAGAAAGAGAAAACCTGAAAAGACCCATAACCACTAAAGAGATTGAAGCAGTCATCAAAAATCTCCCAAAAAACAAGAGTCCAGGGCCAGACCACTTCCCAGGGGAATTCTACCAAACATTTAAAGAAGAATTCATACCTATTCTCCAGAAACTGTTCCAAAAAGTAAAAATGGAAGGAAAACTTCCAAACTCATTTTATGAGGCCAGCATCACCTTGATCCCAAAACCAGACAAAGACCCCCAACAAAAAGGAGAATTACAGACCAATATCCTTGATGAACACGGATGCAAAGATGCTCACCAAAATATTAGCCAATAGGATCCAACAGTACATTAAAAGGATTATTCACCATGACCAAGTGGGATTTATTCCTGGGCTGCAAGGCTGGCTCAACATCCACAAATCAATCAGTGTGATGCAATACATTAATAAAAGAAAGAACAAGAACCATATGATACTCTCAATAGATGCAGAAAGAACATCTGACAAAGTACAGCATACTTTCTTGATTAAAACTCTTCACAGTGTAGGAGTAGAGGGTATATACCTCAATACCATCAAAGCCATCTATGAAAAACCCACAGCGAATATCATTCTCAATGGGGAAAGCCTGAGAGCTTTTACCTTAGGGTCAGGAACACAGCAGGGATGTCCACTATCACCACTATTCAACACAGTACTAGAAGTCCCAGCCTCGGCAATCAGACAACAATAAAAGGCCTCTGAATCGGCAAAAGAAGAAGTCAAACTCTCACTTTCTGCAGATGATATTTTAATATGGAAAACCCAAAAGACTCTACTCCAAAAACAGCTAGAACTCATAGAGGAATTCAGTAAAGTGTCAGGATATACAATCAATGCTCAGAAATCAGTTGCATTTCTATATATTAACAGCAAGACAGAAGAAAGAGAAATTAAGGAGTTGGTCCTATTTACAACTGCATCCAAAACTATAAGATACCTAGGAATAAATCTAACCAAAGAGGCAAAGAATCTGTATTCAGAGAAGTATAGAATACTCATGAAAGAAATTGAGTAAGACATAAAGAAATGGAAAAACGTTCCATGCTCATGGATTGGAAGAATAAATATTGTGAAAATGTCTATGCTACCTAGAGCAATCTACACATTTAATGCAATGCCTATCAAAATACCATTAACTTTTTTCAAAGAAATGGAACAAATAATACTAAAATTTGTAAGGAACCAGAAAAGACCCCAAATAGCCAGAGGAATGCTGAAAAAGAAAACCAAAGCTGGTGGCATCACAATGCTGGACTTCAAGCTCTATTACAAAGCTGTAATCATCAAGACAGTATGGTACTTGCACAAAAACAGACACATAGATCAATGGAACAAAACAGAGAGCCCAGAAATGGACCTTCAACTCTATGGTCTACTACACTTCAACAAAGCAGGGAAGAATGTCCATTGGAAAAAAGACAGTCTCTTCAACAAATGGTGTTGGGAAAACTGGACACCACATGCAGAAGAATGAAACTGGACCATTTCCTGACACCACACACAAAAACAGACTCAAAATAGGTGAAAGACCTCAGTGTGAGACAGGAATCCATCAAAATCCTTGAGGAGAATACAGGCCTCTTCAACCTCAGCTGCAGCAACTTCTTAGAAACATCACCAAAGGCAAGGGAAGTAAGGGCAAAATGAAGTACTGGGGGGGCGGGGGGGGGGGGACGACTGAGTGGCTCAGTAGGTTAAAGCCTCTGCCTTAGGCTCAGGTCATGATCTCAGGGTCCTGGGATCGAGCCCCACATCAGGCTCTCTGCTCTGCAGGGAACCTGCTTCCTCCTCTCTCTCTGCCTGCTTCTCGGCCTACTTGGGATCTTTGTCTGTCAAATAAATAAATAAAATCTTTAAAAAAAAAATGAAGTACTAGGACTTCATCAAGATAAAAAAGCTTTTGCACAGTAAGGGAAACAGTCAACAAAACCAAAAGACAAGGGAAAGAATGGGAGAAGATATTTGTAAATGAAGTATCAGATGAAGGGCTAGTATCCAAAATCTGTAAAGAACTTATCAAACTCAACACCCAAAGAACAAATAATCCAGTCAAGAAATGGGCAGAAGACATGAACAGACATTTCTGCAAAGACAACATCCAAATGTCCAATGGACACATGAAAAAGTACACAACATCACTAGGCATTAGGGAAATACAAATCAAAACCACAATGAGATACCATGTCACACCAGTCAGAATGGTTAAAATTAACAAGTCAGGAAATGACAGATATCAGCGAGGACGCGGAGAAAGGGGAACCCTCCTACACTGTTGGTGGGAACCCAAACTGGTGCAGCCATTCTGGAAAACAGTATGGAGGTTCCTCAAAAAGTTGAAAATGAGCTATCCTATGACCCAGCAATCGCACTACTGGGTATTTACCCCAAAGATATAAATGTAGTGATTGGAAGGGACACATGCATACCAATGTTTTTGGCAGCAATGTCCACAATAGCAAAACTATGGAAAGAGCCTAGATGTCCATCAACAGATGAATGGATAAAGAATATATGGTATACATGTACAATGGAATAATAGGCAGCCATCAAAAAAAATGAAATCTTGCCATTTGCAATGATGTGGATGGAACCAGAAGATATTATGCTAAGTGAAATAAGTCCATGAGAGAAAGACAATTATATGATCTCATTGATACGAAGTATTTGAGAAACAAGACAGAGGATTATAGGGGAAGGGAGGGAAAAATGAAACAAGATGAAACCAGAGAGGGAGACAAACCATAAGATACTCAATCTCAGGAAACAAACTGAGGGTTACTGGAGTGGAGGGGGCTGGGAGGGATAGGGTGGCTGGGTGACAGGACACTGGGGAGGGTGTGTGCTACGGTGAGTGCTGTGAATTGCGTAAGACTGATGAACCGCAGACCTCTACCCCTGAAACAAATAGTACATTATATGTTAATTAAAAAATTTAAAAAGAAAAAAAACTTGGTCCTTTGAAGAGTTCAACAAAACAAAATTGACAAACATTTAGCCATACTGACTAAGGAAAGCAGGAAGGACATACAAATTACTAAAATCAGGAGTGACTCAGGCAACATTACTATCAACTCTATAGAAATAAGAAATACACGAGTATACGAAGAACAACTATGCAAAGAAATGCAGTAACCTAAATGAAATGGAAAAATTCCTAGAAAGATTCAAACTATTGAAAGTAATTTCTATCAAGAAATAATAGAAAATCTGAACAGATCTTGCCATTTCTATTCAACATCATACTGGAGGTGCTAGCCAGGGCAAGTAGGGAAAAAAAAAAAATAAAGTATCCAGGTGTTAAAACTGGAAAGAAGTAAACATATCTCTATTTGGATATTACATGATCTTGTACATGGGAAAGACTAAGGAATCCACTAAAAAAACTACTAGAACTAATAAACAAATTCTGAAAGTTTACAGGACACAAGACCAATATACAAAAACCAATTTTATTTCTTTATACAAGCTATGAACAATTCAAAAAAGAAATGGGAAAAAAAAAAACAATTTCCAGTAGTACAAAAAAGAATAAAACATTTAAGAATAAGTTAAAAAAAGGACTGTTAGACTTATATATTCAAAAACCACTTTAAAAAACAAAACAGAGGAGCATAGGGGAAGGGAGGGAAAACTAAAACAAGATGAAATCAGGGAGGGAAACTAATCATAAAAGACTCTCAATCATAGGAAACAAACTGGGGGTTGCTGGAGGGTGGGGTGGGGGGATGGGGTAACTGGGTGACGGGCATTAAGGAGGGCACATGATGTAATGAGCACTGCGTGTTAAATACAACTGATGAATCACTGAACTCTACTTCTGAAACTAATAATACCCTATATGTTAATTAACTGAATTTAAACAAAAAAATAAAAATGAAAAAACACCACAAAACATTGTTGAAATAAAATAAATAAATAAATAAATAAAATAAGTAAACAGAAAAACCCCTATGTTCATGGATAGGAAGAATCACTCTTACAACTATAGCAACAGTCCTTAAAATGATCTAGAGATTCAAAATAATCCCTACCCAAATCCTGCTTGCCTTTTTTTGTAAAAGTGACAAGCTGATCCTAAAATTCATATAAAAATAGGAAGGTCCGAGAATGGCTAACAATTTTGAAAAAGAAGAACCAATCTGGAGGATTCACACTTCCTGATTTCAAAACCTTCTACAAAACTAAAAATTACAAGGTACTGGTGTAAGGACAGAAATACAGATCAATGGAATAGATCTGGGAGCCCAGAAATAAACCCCTGCATTTAGAGTCACTTGAATTTTCAACAATGGTGACAACACCATTCCATTTAGTAAGAAAAGTCTTTAATAAATGGTACATGGGACAACTAGATATCCACAAGCAAAAGAATGAAGTTGGAGCTCTATTTCTTATACCTCATATAAACATTAGGTCAAAATGAACTGTACACCTAAATATAAGAACTAAACTGTAAAACTCTCAGAAGAAAATGTAAGAATAAATTTTCATGACCTTGATGGTTTCTTAGATATAACACCTAAATCACAAATGATACAAGAAAAATACAAATAAATCAGACTTTATCAAAATTAAAAATTTTTGTGCTTTAAAGAACACCAGCAAAAATGGAAAAGAAAGTGTACAAAACTGATGCAAATATTTACAAATCATGTACTTGAGAAGGAACTTGTATCGAGAATATGTAAAGAACTTAACGAGAAAAAGACAAATAACCCAGTTAAAGATGGGCAAAGGATTTGAAAATATAGTTCTATACAGAAGATATACAAATGGCCCATAAACACATGAAAAGATGCTCAATGTTATTAGTAATTAGGGAAGTAATCAAAACCACAATAAAGTATGGCTTCACACCTACTAAAACAAAAGGATGGCCAAAATATAAACAAGAGATAGTAATAAGTGTCAATATGGATGTAGAGAAATTACAACTCTCTTACATTGTTAGTGAAATACTAAAATGGTATAACCACTTTGGAAAATAGTTTGTAAGTTTCTCAAAATGTTAAATACAGAATTTCCATATGATCCAGAAAATCCACTCCTGGAGAACTGAAAACACAAGAGAACTGAAAACCTATGCCTATGCACGAACTTGTAGATGAATGATTATAGAAGCATTATACATTAAAACCAAGGGTGGGAACAACTCAGACGTCCATTAGCTGCTGAATATGTAACAATTGTGTGACACAAATACAAGAGGTTAATAAAATGGAAAGCAGGGGGAGGGAAGTTAAGAAATTAGTGGTTGCCAGGTGCTTGTGGGAGGGGGGATGGTTATTAATGGGTTTTAATTAATGGGTACATGAACAATGAATATATTAAAAAACCACAGAATTGTATACTTATTTAAAAGGGTGAATCTTATGGTATGTGAATTATGTCTCAATAAATCTGTTATTAAAAAAACAAAGGGGGCAAACACATTTACAAAAGAGAATACAAAAACAAGTTGATACTACTGCATACCTATCAATATAGACAAAATCCAAAACACTGCATACACCAAATGTTGGTGAGGGTGTGAAGCAAAAGAAACTGTCATTCACTGCTGGTGGGAATGCAAATGGTATAGCCACTCTGGAAGACAGTTTGATAGTTTCTTACAAAATTAAACATGCTCTTGTGGTCCAGCAATTGTACTCCCTGGTATTTACCCAAATGAGCTGAAAACTTATGTCCACACAAACACCTGCACAAAAATGTTTATAGTGGCTTTATTCATAATCGACAAAACCTAGAAGTAACTAAGCTGTCCTTCAATACATAAATGGAAAAACAAACCATGGCACATCTGTACAATGAAATGTTATTCAGTGATAAGAAATGAACTACTAAGCCACACACACACAAAATAGGAAAAATCTTAAATGCATATTTCTAAGTCAAAAAACTAGAGCCTGTCGAATTCCAACTACATAACATTCTGGAAAAGGCAAAACTATGGAGACAGTAAGAGCAGTGATTGCTAGGGGTTCGGGGAGGGGTAGGGAGCAATGTATAGGTGGAGCACATGGGATTTTTAGGGCAATGAAACTATTCTGTATCATCCTGTATAGTAGATACATATCACTACACATTTATCAAAACCCACAGAATGTACAACACAAAGTGAACCCTGATATAAGCTATGAACTCCAGTTTAAACAACATATTAATACTGGTTCATGAACTGTGACAAATGTACCACACTAATGCAACATGTTAATAAAAGGGAAAACTGAGAGAAGGAGGGTAAGAAGTTGCATGGGACTCTTGGTACTTTTCACTCAATTGTGCTGTAAACCTAAAACTGCTAAAAATAAAAAGGGGGGGGGTTAAGGGTGGGGAGGTAGGGAAGGCTGTTTATTTAAAAAAGGAAATAATATAAAAGCTGAAAATGGGTTTTGATAAAAAGAATGTAAAAAAATGAAATCATTTAAAGTAACGAGGTAGTGAGATGATGTGGTAGATTACCGTGCATTACTTCATTTTGATTTAATAAAGGGAGGGACAATATATCCTATTTCATGTATGATATTGATTATCAGAGAAATTGAGATGTGTGATTTTTAACTTACAAGTATCACAAGTAGTATAAAACACAGGATATATGCCTTCTGACCTAACAAACTATCCACACAGTTAATGACACAATTCAAAGGAACTAACTAGAACTCCTCAAAAAGGGGGACAGAAAACAGCTAAACAGTAAGATGACAAAAGACCCAACACAAGTTAGACAGTAATTCAAAAAAGCCTACTGAATATTAAAGACTTCCAGGTGGTATCAAAAAGTAATCTAAAAGTTGATTATATAAAACACTAATACAACCCCTACCTTTTCACCAAGCCAGCCACTCCTATTTATCAAAGAAAAACAGAAGTATAGGTCCATACAAGACTTGTACATGAGTATTCACAGCAGCTTTATTTGTGATAGCCAAACACTTGAAAAATCCAAATGTTGACCAAAATGTTAATTGATACTCTAATTGTTTTTCTCTTGTTGTTTTTAGTTTTCTCTTTTATCTTTTAGGATTTTTATTACCTTATCTACCCAAGGCTTTCTCTGTGCTTATCCTACATGGGAATTCACTGTGCTCCACAAATGTGCAGATTTATGTTTTTCATCAAAATTTGGTAAGTTTTCATCCATTATTCCCTCAAAAATTTTTTTCTGCTCCTATCTCCCTGTCCTTTTCAATTATGCACAGATTGCTTTGCCTAACAGTTCTTATATTTCTCTATTCATTTTAGTCATTTTGTCTGTTCTTCAGACTGCATAATCTCTATCAACTGATCTTCATATTTGCCGATTGTTCTGCCAGTTCTAATTTGCCGATGCCCTAGAGTGAATTTTTTGTTTCACAAGTAGAGCTTGTTTAATACCTTGATTAAAATTATGTTTCATGTTTTACACATATATCAAAATTAATCAAACTGTAAATTTTAAATATACCCACTTTCTATATGTAATTATACCTCACTACTTTTAAAAAGTAAATAAAATATATTTAAATCATAATTTTTAAATAGGGTCTGCTGTTTTGATTTAATTGGTAGCAATCAGTTTATATCTCACTATGAATGCCTATTTCTACTTGTAACTTAAATTGCCCAAAGCTGATCATACATTTTGCAGAACAAATTTCTCACTTATGTCTGGCAAAAGAGAATCATCAGTATAAAAGAAAATCCTCTAAATTTTATAAATATTGCCTATTTTTCATATAAAAAATAAGAAAATATAATCTATTAAATACTGATAATTATTTCCCCAAATGAACAGGATATTTTGTAAAGTGCTCGTTCCTGAACACCTGGGATATTAAGACTAAACCTAACTCATCATTAGTTCTTAATTTATTAGTCAAATAACTATTTCTCAACAATTTGCTGTCTCTACTTCTCTCACTTGTTTTTTTCCTTTCCTTTTCTCTTTTTACTACTGAACCTAGTGGTGGGTCCTTGCCAAGACACACAGCGAGGATTTGGGCCACAGGTTTGTCTAATGGTCCCCTCAGAGAGCATCCCTGAGGATGGCAGGAGAGGAAAGTCATGAAAGTCATGAAGATTATCTAGTCACAAGTTCATAACAATAATTCCCCCAGCCCACTCCAAAATTAATTTTCATGTAAACTGAGCCACACAATCTAATCACTACCAAACTCTAATAATGGGAGTGCTAAATAAGGTAGAAATGAGAAACAGCAATTTTGATTGAGAATATAGATAGCTAAGGGCTGGAGGGCAGTGGATAGTCAGGTGGCAGCTTGTGCATGTGTGTGCTAGGGAGACGTAAGTAGGTAACACGGAAAGAAGACAAAATATGGGAACAGGGTATAGAAAGAAAAGTGGTAACAAAGACATAAAGACATTTTTGTATAACTTGCAAGTATGTCTTGGTTACTGGTGACAGGGTTTGCCAGCATTGAAAAGCAATGATTAGCAGGTCCTAGTTTCCCTAATGTAGCTTAGTTTGATCATTCAATTGCAGTATTCCCCTTAATTAGAGATAGTAGAGAAGAAATGAAAGGGGAAAATATGTCTTCACTCATAACATCATAACATCTCATAACATCAGTATTTAAGGCATTTTTTCACTCTGCTGGTTCTTAGAGTTTATATTGTAAATACAGACTGTGAGGAGATAAAAAATTAAGGTAATATCCAGAACCTTAAATTTTTCATTAATAAAAGGATGGAGCTGGTTTAGATGATTCCCAAATCCCTCTCCTTTGACATTCTTTGACAATAGTTGTAGAGCTTAGATTAGATGCTATGTCTATTGTATCCAAGTGGTAAATACATACAACTGGATCTAATTACTAAAAGGATCTAATTCTAATTAAATAAGAACTTCAGTTAAAGAGAGTTTACTATGTCTAGATTAGTGACTTTTCTATTTTGGGGACACCATATTATTCAGAACTGTAAATACTGCTTATATAGGAAATCGGTAAAGTATCTATGCATTTTGTTAGCCCATTCACACAAACATGTATTTCAGAAATGCTCTTAATGTTTTTAACAAAGTCTGAATCCTGCATCAATTATAAATATGACTGCATCTACCTGATAAGAATTCTGTAATTTTCTTAAGTTTAATAATTATATAAAAAGACTTTCCTTGTATCTGACATTTTACTATTCAACAACAGACTTAGCCAAGTTCTACTGTCTATCAACATTTCTTTTATCAATCAGCTGAATCTGTTTTTATATTCTTCCAATAAATTTTCAAAAGAGGCTCTCTAAATTTGAGTAAATAGTCCTCTGTTGAGAATAGAAACTGGAAATAGGCATCTCCTTCGTGAATAAATATGAAGGTAAGGAGAATCTATAGACAGAACAAGTATATTCTTTAGTTTACTTTGAGGAACCACTCTATACTTACTATTACATTCTTTATATCTAATATATATTGTTCTAATATAAATCAGCTATAAAATAATCTTACATAAGCGATTTTATAAATGATATCTAAAATTCCTTACATTAAAAAGTAGGCTTTCTATGTGGAAAAATAAAAAGGCATATTCTTGGATATTCCAGACTCTCTATGATATTCCACTTTAAATATAAGGTGTTGAGTAATTTTTTCTTTTTTTCATTTAGGTGGGTCTAAAAGTGATAGAAACAGCAAGTTGTTTTCAAAAAGGACACAGAAGAAATGTCAGTGGATATTAAATTAAAATAACATCTATAGAATATCTACAGTTTACAGAGCACTTTTACATAAATATCATTTAATTGTTTCAACAACCCATGAGGTATTAGAGATTTTTTACCCAGGACTGGAACAGGTGGGGAGGGAGAAGCAAGTCAGGTACCAAGATACTCATTTCTTCTGTATATGTATTTTGCTTTACTCTCTAGAACCCTAGTCTCTAAGGAACTGATGCTACTTACAACTAAACTACAGTGGTATGTGGCCCTAGGTAGCATTTACTTTGAGGCATCATTTTGAGGCTTTAATACTTTTATTTGGAATATTAGTAAGTCAACTGCCAAAAAAAAGTGAATACCAACTTCTATCAGGCAAGAAAATATCCCTATGCCAGCTGCTTGTTATCAGAGATCAACTCAATTCAACAAATGTTACTGAATCACTACATAGCACTAGGAGAAGACCTAAAATATACTGTGTAACAGAGGAATTAATCATCTCCTACTACTTGTTAAGTTGTGTCTGGTAGATCTGTTTCAGTATGTTGCTGAAACTGTATGTTTCTCAACAGTATGTTGAGAAACTGAAGTATCAGGGATTATTCTCAAATTCTTTTCAACAGGATAACTATAACTGTCTAATGAGAGAATCTGTCAGATCATCTGAAAAATGCCCCAATGTAAATTAAACTGAAAGTCTAAAGTTATCATCTACAAAACCACTAAACTCTTCAATAATGTTCACTATTTTATTGTTCGTAGTACTGACGAGTAAACCAGTTACTGAGTCAGAACTGTCTTACAATAAAAACAGGCACAACCAAATGAAACTCTAATCTCCAAGTTCTGTGGCTTTTAAGTACGGCAACTATACTTTTTATTGTCCAAACAGGACCCACTTCTGAGGCTAAAAGACAGCACAATTGATAATTAGGCATAAAATGGGATTGTCCCAGGCAAACCAAAATGTGTAGTCTCCCTGCTTACAAACACATGTCCCAGGGTCATTCTGTTCTAAGATTACAAAAACAGAAAAGGAACAGGAAGTCAGAGAGAACTCAAAGCAAGGAAATAAACAAGAAAAAAAATCTTTCACAAAGCAAGTTTTCCCTTAATTTCCTTTAATTTTAACAAATCACTCTGAATATTAATATTTCATTTAAACCATGGTAAGAGTTGGGGGAGGCAGAGGTAGTAAAATTAGGGCTGGTTAAAGTAAGTTTATGAAGCTGCCAGGTCCCAGATCCCTTCCCCCATCCCAGGAAAATACTGGAGGCTTATTTTCCTAAGAACATAAAATAAAATAGTCATTCCCTGCCCAAGTGACCCTCAGCACAGTTGAGTATGTACTCTACTGAAAACAACCATTCAGGTGAATGCATACATCTGGGATGCTGAATGCAGTTAACAGGGTACTTCCTCTCCTTCTCCCCACCTTGCTTAGTTCCCAGGAAGCTGGCAGCCCAGCCTTCCTTCTAAAGGCAAGGGACTTAAGGAGTCCTCTCTGAGAAATTTGACAAGCCTCAAAAGACCTGAAGTTACTGATGTAAGAGGTTCCTCAAATAGCCCAGCCAACCATACCGTGAAACTCAGTCAATAAACCCTCTTCCTGATGCACAGAGCTGCCAATCAGCATTTCTGTTCCTCACCATTAAATACGAACAAACAAAAATTACCAGGTATCTAAGAGACCACTTTAATATAAAAGAAAAATATATAATAAATAGATTAAAGCAGCTTAAAGAAAAGGAAAAAATACCTATTAGTATCTTTCTCATAAAAATGACATATTACATTTATGTAACAAGAGCAAGATAGCATAAAAAGAACAAGCAGTTCTTTTTATGAAAGAGAAATTAAGTTCTTTGAAAAAATAAACTCACAGAGGGATTAATAGAGCTAAGGAAGCCTTCATAAAAACCATAGCAAAAAAAAAAAGAGTAATAGAAAAGATAAGAAAGTTAAAGATCTCACATCCAATAGGCGTTCCCAAAAAATGAAGAAAAAGTCATCATTAAAATTCAAGAAAATCCAGAGCAGATTCTGAAAGTTTTCAAAGAATAAAAAAAGTGACAAAAGAGGACCTGAAGGCCTCAATCTAATCAACAACATCACAGGAAACTGGAAAACAATGGAGCAATGTCTTCAGTTTGAATATTAATATTTTATGTAAACAACAGTAAGAGTTGGGGGGGGGCAGAGGTAGTAAAATGAGGACTGGTTAAAGTAGGTTTATGAAGGAAAATTATGTCCAACCAGAATGCAAATTACCAATCAAATACCAGGGAAACACAAAGACATTTTCAGATATGCAAACTCTAAACCACCCATGCAAGCTTTCTCAGGAAGCTACTGGCAGATCAACACCAAGAAAATAAGAGAATGAGAATAAGGAAGACATGGAATACAGGAAACAGGAAATTTAACATGGTGGGAGGTAAAGGGAGATCCTAGCAAGACAGCTAGGCACCAGATGTGGACAACTAACTCAGGCTGGAGGTGTGAAGGAAATCAAGCTGATGAATCCAAGTTTTTTATTTTTTTTTTAAGATTTTATTTATTTTATTTATTTGAGAGAGGGTGTACCCATGGGAGCAGGGGGGAGGGGCAGAGGAAGGAGAGAGAAACTCAAGCAGACTCTGCACTGAGCATGGAGCCTGATGCAGGGCTTGATTTCATCCCCCTGAGATCATGACCTGAGCTGAAATCAAGAGCTGGACACTTAACCAACTGTGTGACCCAGGCGCCCCACAGTGTCTACAAGTCTTGAAAGGAGACTTAGACAACTGCTGGAAGTAAGCAGAAGAAACAAGGTAACTATTAGCTCTATAAAGATTTTTTTTTTTTAATGTTTACAAAACAAAAGGAGGACAGGAAAAGAAAAGTGATTATAGTTTATCACATGGCTCAGCAGTGAAAAGCACTTACATACTTAAAATAATTTAGGTATTTGACAATAACTTAACAAAATCAGGATACAATTTAGACTGGGAGACTGGGGGTATAAAAAAACAACATAGTGGGGGTGGAGGGAAGAAAGCAAGCGAAATCCTCATCTCTTATAGAGAAGAATCAATAGATGATGCCAGAAATTGTATAATCAAGAGCAGCAATACA
The DNA here is from genome assembly GCF_963455335.1 of Martes martes. NCBI lineage: Eukaryota > Metazoa > Chordata > Mammalia > Carnivora > Mustelidae > Martes > Martes martes. The sequence goes on from NC_137905.1 coordinate 34,322,437, forward strand.
CTCATGTTATTTTGAGAGGACAGCTGAGTAAACTAAAAGTTAAAGAGCTTAACATGTAGAAGTAGACATGGGGGACCCCAGGAGAAGAAGACTTGTTTCCTGTTTTTTTTGTAATAACCTTATAGAACTACTGTTATCTGAACAAAAAGCATGTATAAAATTTAAAGTATTTGATAAAAACAAAACAAAAAAAGAAAAAAGAAATGAGGGGATTATTAGAGAAAGAAAGAAGAAATCTCTAAGACATTTTAACTTAAATATTAATTTGCTTCAGATTTTAGTCTGTATCACACTTTTTCCCATGATTAAACCCACGCCAATATATATGCTACTGACTACAATAATCTGCTCCCATCCGTACTCTTCAGGTGTGATCAAAGACAGGGAAGTTTCTAAATCTTACCTCAAGCAGAGCTGCTGCAGGATCACCCTGTAGACTTTTTCCTAGTTTGTCAACCTCATCTAACAGGAACACTGGATTGTTAACTCCAACAGTCTTCAAGCCATTGATTATACGACCAGGCATACTGCCTACATAGGTGCGCCTACAGAAAGCAAGCAAGCAAGTTATCAGGAAATGTCAGGGGTAAGAGTGGTATCACTTAGAAATCAAAATTTAGGACTGGGAAAAAGTCATTTATTTATCACAATAATATAGCAAAGAGGTACTATATATTTAAAAAGCTCTACGATACAACCAAGAGTTACCAGATCCAATTTTTATTTTCTATTTAATTCTGGCTGTAAGTTTCCCATAATATTTGAACAATCTAGTTTTTACCATTTAGTGAAATTGTGAAACATTATACTTAAACAAATAATTATAACTCTTACTTCTCAGGATTCCAAATGTCCAAAGAAGCCTAATAAATTTAATTCCCATGCTTTTCATAGTTTCTCAGAGTACCCTCCCCACTCCCCCCAAAACAAGCACCTTTTTACACACTGAAATGGTTGTCCCAGGGCAGGTTAAAACATCATCATCATCATTTCCTTTATGAAGTAAATCAGAATTGTTTCAAAGGGTCATTCAAAATGCACACTCCCCTCCCCACCAAAAATCCAAATTCTTTATTTTATGTATGTATGTATTTATTTATTTATTTAAAGATCTTATTTATTTACTTGACAGAAAGAGACATAGCAAGAGGACACAAGCAGGGGAGTGAGAGAGGGAGAAGCAGGTTTCCCACAGAGCAGGGAGTCTGATGTGGGACTTGATCCTAGGACCCTGGGATCACAACCTGAGCCAAAGGCAGACGTTCAATGACTGAGCCACCCAGGCACCCCAAAATTATTTTATTTTAGAGGCAACAGATTGTTATTACTTATATAAGACCTGGGGTCAAAAGTATGTATATCAAAATTCCATTAATTCTGGCCTTTTGAATAAAACTGTGTTCATCCCATATATATTAACTAGTATAACCAAGTTCAGCCAGATATTTTGTTGTGCATTAAAATGTACGAGGCTCCTTTATAATATCTGAACAAGAATTATCTACATAGGGGTGCCTGGGTGGCTCAGTGGGTTAAGCCTCTGCCTTCGGCTCAGGTCAAGATCCCCTGATCCCAGGGGATCGAGCCCTGCATCTGGCTCTCTGCTAAGCAGGGATCCTGCTTCTTCCTCTCTCTGCCTGGCTCTCTGCCTACTTGTGATCTCTGTCTGTCAAATAAATAAATTTTAAAAAATCTTTAAAATAAATAAATAATTAATTAAAAATTAAAAAAAAGAATTATCTACATAATTATAACATCTAGAGGGTGGCATAAATAAAAACAAATGTGTTTGTCAAACTGAAAAGTGACTTTTTTTTTAACAAAGCCAGCAAAACTTTAAGCAGCAATTTACTAATTTTAATTACAACCTTATTGCCTAAGCCATGTGTAAAGCAGATGCTGTTTGCGAAAAGACATAAAAGCCTGTCTGCCTACAAGAAACTGATCAAATGGGGTGTTACAGCAACAGCTTTCTTAGGATAGGCACAAAGCCGATCCAAGAGCAGGCCTCAGTTTCACCACATGACTGTGTAAAGTAGGACAGAGTAAATAGAGCGACCTTTGAAAAGACAAGAAAGCCTTACAAATATCGTGGGAATGCCTTACATCCAGAGAGGGTGACCGAGGCACTGGAACCAAATACAATAAACACTATGATATTACAATAAGGAGTCAGCACATTCAAGATTTCAGAATGGAATACTAGAAGGATGAGACTCAAAATTAATAAAAGTCTCTCAAATTATTTTTCTACAGAACATACAGTATTTCTATGAGTAAGTAGGGAAGGGAAATTAAAAACAAAACAAAACACTGCCAGGCCTCTAAGGGTCATTTCTTACTGCATCAACTTCTTTCTTTTCCTTACTGTTTCTGACAAGTAGATTTCAAAAACAGGTAATGACAATTCTAGACCTAAAGTCATGGAGAGAAAATAATATTCTAGGCAGATGTCCTTTCTCAAGAAGCAGAAATCTAGATCCTAGTCTATATACAAGCAATTCCTCTAAACCTTTCATTGCTTCCCGGAGCTTAGTGAATAAATCCAAACTCCTCTGAATTCAAGGCTCTTCACAATGCAGTCTGCACCACCCCACCCCCGGCCCGCAGCCTTCCTAACCTGCTGTCACTACACTCTTGCCTTATCTACAATCACAATCCTATTATGCCCCTTGTGCTTTTTTAACCTCTGTTAATATGGTACCTTCCTGCCCTTAATACTTTCCCCTGCCTATGTAGATCCAGAAATTCTAAACTTCTCCTGACCAACTCTCACAATGTGATCTTCCCAAAAATGCAACGTCTTATAGCATTTACTGGCCCTGCAATTCATCTGATGCAATTACAACCTAGTCTTTATTTATGGGTACCAAGTACATAGCCTTTTCTAAAGAGCCAATGAGCAAGCTGATGATAGAGAGTGAGTCTTATTACATAGTAGATCCTGCATATAGAAACAGAAGCTTGTTTTCCCAATTTATTTAAGGACATCAGATCAACCAAGCCAGCACCCAAAGTATTTTTCTTTCACCACTCTGAAGGCCAAACAAGCCTTTGAATACTGCTTTGAACAAACTACTTGACCTAAGTCTCAGTTTCCTTATATGTAAAATGGACGTAATAAGAGCGTATTCAACCTTATGAAATATACAATTACAATACACAATAGGTAAAGGACACAGCAGAGTGCCTGGCACACAGTTAGCTTTCAAAAGATGTTCACTGACGTTAATGTCTTTCCAGAGCACCAAGCACACTCAATGCCCTGAGTGTTCTTCAATCACAGGTGACATTCCCCAAATGTGTACTACTAGTCTAGAGGTCAAACAAAGAAGAGAACCATTAAATAGAGCCAAAAGCTGTGGAAAATATCTATAATGAGCTATCTTTGGCCAGGAGGTACGGTAGCAGGCAATCCACTGACTAAAGAAACAGAATAAATCTTTGGAATAGGTATCAGATAGTTAAAAATGTAGTAATACACAAAATAAAAATGTTCTCTTTCAATATCACCGAAAATAACCGCTTTTAAAAAATAAATTAGCATATCAAAATAACCTCCTGAGAAACTACATAGGTAGGAAATTAATGAAATTAATACTCTTACAAACAACAACTTTTTTGAGGGCAAAAAAAATTTTTCCATGTCCTTTTATCGTGTCCTTCCTCATGATATAACATCTAGAAAGCAGCACAGCACAATACAGGGAAGTCTTCAAAGAATGTATTTCTTTAATTAGTTATTATTCAGCCCATATACATGATTACCTAGAAGTTTTTCTTAAAACTGAAGTACACAAGTTAATTTAAAAACTATATGAATTTCTATTTTTCTTGTAAGTGGTACAGGCAGTTCAGAGGTTTATCAGGATTATTCAACTAGTCTATGACATAAATAAAACTGTAAATGTCTACATAGTTCAAAATGTTAAGTTATAAGATCACCATTTTTCATTTTTCAATTACAGTATCATGTATTTACAGCTCCATGGTAATCAACTACTTTACTACTCTGTGTCTGGGTATCTTCAAATCCAATGTAAGCCAAAAGGCTGGTCAGCCTGTCACTGTCACTGACATCTAAGTATCAGGAACAATATGTATTTACTCATCTCTCTCCCAATGTTTAAAGAAGGGGAGAAAACGGGCATTTCACCACCACCTTTTCATGCCTGCTCAATTAAGGAGCTTTAATGGGCTACAGTGCAAACTACTGAAGCAATACTTAGGAAGAATCTGTAATATAAAAATGTATGTTATAAGGTTAAATGGAAAGATGATTACAATTGCTTAAAAAAAAAAGGGTAAAAGCTGCCCAGTGAAAAGTCTGGCAGGAAATAAAATGTTAATAGTGATTATTTTTGTGAATGGTAGAAAACATGAGAATTTTTTTTTTCCTTTTTAAAAAAACTTCCAAATTTTCAAAAAAAAAATTCCAAATTTTCTACCAAGGGTGTATACATATCTCTTCAACTGGGAAAAGTAATAAGCCTTAAAAGAGATCCTAATGATCTCAAAAGAAAAACAGTCTTTAAGGAACTAAAAACAGTTCTTAATACGGCATGCCTAAACAAATCAAATTGTTATTCTTATAGCAGTCATTCCTAAATCTTTTTACGTACTCATTTGCACGGATGCACTCATTTAAAAGACCACAAGACTTCCAAAATATAAATATGTTTTAATCTTACTTGAATTCAAAAAGCACTCAGAGAGAACTTACCATGTTTGGCACTCTGCTGTGAGCATGGAGTGATACAAAGGACAATAAGACAAGCTAAAAACCCTACTCTACAGAGTTCATACTTTTCCCATATTTATAGTTTATCTCTACAGTAATGTACTATGAATGCCAGAGGCCTATATAATTTAATCATCAAAAGAAAACAACGGACAATAATTGGTCAGTTTAGAAAAGAGTAAGATCATAACTGACTGCACATATGTTAGTGGAGAAAGACTTGAATTGGGGCCTAAAAATAAAACTAAACTTTAAAGAGGCAAAGAAGAGCTATATGCAAATACAGGTTATAAGGAGGATAGTGAGTAAACTATAACATGTCTGGCATACTATGCTAAAAATATATTAAAAGCTTGCTACTTTGCTTATTTTCCCTTTGTGGAAACTAATAATGAAACAGCTAATTTATTTAAAACGTCACCATTTCAGGTTCATGAAGATGTATCGTGGAAAGCAAAAGTTCATTTTTCTTCTCACCTCGTTTGAGCCAAAGATTCCTTGCAATGGTACCATTTTATTATCTGAACAAAAAGCTGGCGAATCACTTCCAAAGCGTTACTATCAACAATAACTTGAGATATATCATAGCAGTAAGTATATTTCACTAAGAAACAACTAATGAAAAACTATTACACAAACATGATTTCATAAAACTTATCCTAAAAGAAGTTATATTTAATTGCTATGAACTGATTTAAATTCTTTAAATATTTAAATATAAAAATGTTAAGCTGCAAAAACTGTAAGAACAGGGATTCTGTGGCTTTTATGAAAGTAAACAGAAAAACCCCGGTGGAGGCAAACCCAAATGAGAAGCGTTAAGACGGTAAAGCTGTACTAGTTAATATGGAGCATCAACATGACTCTCCTTCCTTTAAGCCACTCAAAATAATATAAACAAAAACAATGGGCCAATGTAAAGTCAGATTATGATTTTCCAAGTTTAAGATTTCAATGTAAACCAAATCTTTCTTTTGCTTCCCCACCTCCCATTTCATTATCATTGAACTCTAAAACATACATATTTGTTTTTAAAATCAATTCCTAATAGCACCTTCCTTCATATAAACAGGTATTTCTAGCAAAAGGCTGGAGTTCTGAGCATGGGAAAATAGGAAAAGTGAGTGACAAAATCAAGAGAATAAGCAAGGAAGATAATATAAAGCAGCTCTGTTTTTCCCTGGCTATTTTAAGACTGCAGAACAGTGGTGCCTACTCAGAGGCTGAGGAAAAACAAAACTTTGCATGAACTCTAATTGTGAGCATGTGACCAGTACTTAAATGCCAAGACCTGGGTGTTTCCAAAATGCTTCCATTGTCACATGGAACCAGTTGTTCTCACAAACTCCACCCCATGATTGTGCTATAAGCTACTGTTCTTCCTCCCCTTCTTTTTACCTCCAACTCACAAGCTCTGACGTAAGTCCATACTCTGTTCTCAACCTCTGCTTCCCCGAATGGCCACACCCCACTCTCTACCTGCTTCCAAACAGGTTTTCAAATAAAAATTTTCTCCAGGCTTTGATGCCTTGGGAGGTTTGGTGGGTAGGAAGCCCCCAGTTGTACGAGGGCAGGCTGCTGTAGTGTTTAATGAAACACCTAGTACAGGGACAGTGAGGGAGTACTTCCCAGCAGGCACAGAATGACTCAGAATAATCCATACATCCTTTATCTGGCAACAACCACAGCCTCTATGCATGCCACACATTCCTAAAAAGTTTATATTTACACAAATTTTTTAGGCAAATACACAGCCTCATTTTACAAAAGACACAAAACAGATTCAATTTTCTTAATGATACACATGTGGAAGTATACTCACTTGAACAGATTTTATGTCTAACAGTGTAAGTAAAAACTTAAAACAGAGCTCTGCTTGAAACCAACAATCTTCTTAAGTGGTGAGGACTATGATATTACATATTGCCCACCAACAGTCATCACAAAAATACATTTTTCCACAATTCTGTCACATAAATTAAATAATAATGCTAAAAACAGGATGTTTTAGGTACTATTTAAAAATCAGATTGAATTCATTGAAGGTTTTAAATGTAAACTTGCCTTCCTGAGAATTTAAAATTAATAATTAAAGCTAACTTTTATCAAATGCTTACTATTATGTGTCAGGCACTGAGTAAGTGCTTTCCAAGCCTTACTGAATAAGCACGTCATGTGCTCATGATATTAATTTCATGACAATAATTCCACAAATTCCCTAACTTCCATCAAACACTTACACAATACTATGCTACAGATATCAAAAGAAAGAAGTGAACTAAAACAACTCTGAATGCATGAATCAAGTCACTTGAATGGGAAACATCTCCCAAAAGCTCCTGAGCTAAAATAAAAAGATTCAGGCTCTAGATCCAGTTTCTCTCAGATTGGTATAACGCGCCAATTTCTTTATAAAAGCAAAGGACAGCCTCTAGTGGCACATATGAGAATAAGCAGGTCTAGGTGACAAAAAGAGTTAGAAATTGCCAGAATGACCCAGATCAATTCCCTAACCTAATCTGCAGCCCTCATTGCTTATTTATTGAAATCTTGGAATGATTTTTCTTTAATGCATAAGAACTGTAAATAAGCAAATAAAAGAAAAAAAGGACCATTTTTCATGGAAAAGTTTCTGAAAAGGTTTCCTGCCTAAGGCCAATGATCTAATGAATAAAACAAACGGAAAACAAGATGCTATAAAAGCATCCCATTCTCCCCCCAACACACACAAGTTTAATCCATATTCACCAAACTGTAAATATGCATCTAAATTAGCCAACTTAAATTGGCAGTTGGTTACTGCCAGTACCTGCATGATTTTCAAAGCCTCCATGTATAATTCAGATTCCTTTAACAACTTTAAGACTGAGGGTATGACCTTGAAGAGAGAAGTTTTATCTTCAGTTTAATTACTTCCTACTGGAAGTTAAGCAGTTTCTTAAAAAAAATTTTTTTTAAACCTGAGATATCACTGACATTAGTTTCAGGTTTACAACATCATATCCTTTAATAAGCATCCATGATTTCTACATTTTAAAGTGTTCTTTAATATACACACTATAGGTATATTTTCTCACAACTTGCAACTGCTATGAAACCCTTAAACCTCGAAACAGAAAGTTCATGCTTTCCCAAAGCATCTTCCACTCTGAGCAACAGAGATCAGAGAGAACAAAACCATGAACATAACATGCAAATCTGATTCTAATAATGTCAGATTAATCAAAGACTCAGTTCTCACAGTTCAATGTATTTTTATAGAAATGGTGTCAAAATTGCAAGGATAGGTCTTAGTAACTATCCTTTCTCCTTATTACTTATACCCATATGGAAAACCAGCCTTCTTAAAAGAAAGTTAAACTGAAAACACGTTTGTTATCAAAGATTTCTTCCCTTCTCCTACCTGCCCCAGCTGTGTTGTACTTATTTTTTAAACTCTAAGAGTTAGGGGTCATTATTTATGAAATGCTACTGGGCCAAAATGAATGTAAAGACACTGTAACATCTAACCATAACTGATTTATAATTACATTCAAATGAAATTTCAGGAAGGCTGAGGCAAAGACTAGTTATCCATTGTCATACAAATAACAAGGTTAGTTTGGGTTCACCATTACTGTTGAGGCTCTACGCCAGCTATAAACATCCTATAGATGTACTATAAATAAGTACTATGAGTGTCCTTTTGATTCAAGGTATCACAAATAGCCCTTTGAGAAAAAGATATACATTTTGCCTTGGCTTCTGAAGGGTTTTAGTCAATTAAAATGGAAAACCAGAGGCTAAACTGAGAGAAAGAGTCTACCTGTGTCCTCGAATGTCAGACTGATCACACACTCCTCCGAGTGCAATCCTGTGGAACTCCCGACCAAGAGTTTTGGCCACCGATCTTCCCACACTTGTTTTACCAACTCCGGGAGGGCCAACAAAGCAAAGAATGGGGCCCTTCAGGTTGTTCTTCAGCTGTCTGACAGCCAGGTATTCCAGCACTCTCTTCTTCAGTTTTTCCATAGCATAATGATCATTATCCAGAAGAATCCGGGCTGCTCGAATATCCAGATGGTCTGTCAAATAATCCCAGAAGTAAGTACACAGAATTTTAAATGGAAGAACTGCTTTTGAAGCTGACAAGAGTCAAAATACGTTTTAGGGAGGAAAAAAAAAAAAAAAGGTGACAAGATGAGAAAAAAAGTGGATCTTTCTAAATGAGTCTTCAGGGAGACCCGGACCTGGTTTTTTTGCTTAACAGGATTTAGTATCAACAGAAATAGTAAGTACTACATACACAATTAAAAACTCAAGGAGGGTGTGTGAGTGGCTCAGTCAGTTAAGCATCTGCCTTCGGCTCAGACTGAATTCCGCAACAGGCTCCCAGCATAGTGGGGCCTCTGCTTTTCCCTCTGCCCGCATCCTCATGCTCTCACGCATGCTCTCTCTCAAAAATAAATCTTAAAAAAAAAAAACACCAAACCCTCAAGTTTATATTCCTATCATTTCATTTTCTAGGTACAGTTTCCTTCTATGGAGACATAATTTCTACATATTCTATTTGTGCTGGCATTTGTTTATCCTTTTCTGAAGTGTTTTTCTTCTTATTACAGAAGTAATGCATGCTCATTTCAAAAAACCCAGTGACACCAATACAAAGGAGAAAACTGTCACCCATAATCCCATGTGCTCAAGAGAGCATCCCTACCTTTACTTTGGTGTGTACTATGGTAGGTTTTGTACGTGTGTGTGAGTATACATGCCCTATACCTATTTTTCAAAATGAGATTATATGATACCTTCAAGTTTTGTAAAAAATTTTTTTTTCACCTTGCGTATTATAGACACCTTTAAGGGTCAAATGTATTTTTTAGTAATATTTTAATGGCTATATAATATTCTATTATTTAACCATCCATACTCATTTAAATAATTCCCTACTGCTGAGCATTTAGGTTATCTATAAACCTTTACAGTTATAAAGCATGCTTTACTGTGCATCCTTGTAACTAAATCCCTACCTATATCCAAAACCACTTCCTTTAACTAATCTATAGGGAGAGGTGCTGGGTCAAAAAAAATACATTAGATGTATAAAGAACTATCTAAGTTCTATCAATTAAAGTCTCACCAGTAAGGTATGAGTTAGGCTTTATTTCTACAGCCAAGGTTTCATCAGGTCTACTGATGTGCTTTACTACTTAAAATACTTGTAGATTAAACCATTAAATACTCATGGTCACTAGCAAGAATTCATCAGCTGAGTGACATCTGGGGGATGATACCTGGCCACATGATAGTACTGATAGAGAGAGGAGAAACTGGGAAGAAAGAAAACACACACAAGTCAACTCTTTCAGTTATTTGGAATCTGCTCCGCATTCTTCCTACAGAGAAGGAAAAAGAAATAGCCTTAAATGGTAGTTTGGTTTCCAAGCTAGTCTGAAAAAACCTAGCTAAGCAGTAATATATGTAATTTAATTATAGTACTGTTGCTTTTAGTTCTGGCTAAGTGATTTGGAAAGGGAAGAACAAAACTTCTTCCCCCTTCCTTGGCTTCAAACTCTAACTAATAAATACATGAACAAATGAAAGATAGGAAGTTTCCCAACTGTTTTATAATGCAAACCCAGACTCTAAAACCTACCACAGCAAACACAAAAGAAAACTTCAGCCCAGTCCCATTCTGTATATTAAAATTCTACTAAATCAAATCTATTCAGAGTAATCTACTAAGGCCTAGTGGGATTTATTTTAGTTATGCAAAATGGTTTAATATTAGGTTACTGATGTATTTACTACATCACCATGCCCAAGAAGCGAAACTCGGCATCAGAATGTCATTTTGTACCTAAAAGGCACTTGTTATAATGAAATATCCACCCCTAATTAACATCCAGTAAACTAAGAATAGAATTCCATGTAATTTAGAAAAAATTGAAAACACTCTGAAGGAATTTCTTCTAAGAAATATGCCAAGTAAAAACAATTTTAAAAAGTGCCTTTTAAAAAGTGCCTCGAACATTTGAGGAAAGATAATTTCCACACTACATAAAGTATTGTTTTGTGTCTTTTTCTATACTGGATACATTTTTTTCTGATTATTCGTTTCAATGATTCAAAATGCATGCTTCCTATTTCAAATAATATATGTAGTTACGTGTAAAAAGTATAAAATGAAATGAGTATTAGCTCCTTGAGTTTTTAGTTGTGTAGTACTATTTCTGTTTATACTAAATCTTTTTCACAACTGGAAGACTGAAATGGTATCTACTGGCCCTTTCCATTCAAGATGGGAAAATCAGCAAAACTCATTTCTCCAAATCTTTCCTTTCTACTTTTGGTGATCTCTACTTAGTTAAGCTTCTCTCTCAACAATCATGAAAAACATTTTCATGGTTTTGTAACCACACTCGTAATAATTACTTAGATCTAATTCTATATAGGAATGGCTCAGAAATTCAACATGCCTCCCTGTATATCACAATTTACCCATTTTCAGTTCTCTGCTGGAATACTAAACAATAAAAAGTATGTTCATGTGGGGCAGGTACACGAATGCTATGCATCTCTAATGCTGACACACACCCAGCAGAGACTGAGTTTCTAGCGTGTGGGTGGTCTCCTTATATAGTTGTGAAAATAGTAACAGCTTTGTCCTGTTTTTGTACTTTTTGTTTATTTAAGTAAAGAATAGGAGTCAGCACTTTTGCATTCAATTAAATGTTTCCCTCCAAAATCTGTACAATTACCCTGTATAAGCCTGGTAAAAATTCCTGATTAGTAATTAAGTTCACTTTTTAAATAGGACAAGTGGAGGAGGGAAGAAGTTGAGAGCAACTTACAAGGCTACTGATGGCAAATAATCAAATCTGCAATGTTAATATTCTCAGGACATTACACTATATATTCTATATGCACCCTGCATTTCCCTTAAGTCATTAGTTAGAATAAATCCTAAGGCAAAGAAAAATGTTACTGAGATAATACCAAAATTTCAAAATAAGGCCCCGGGATTACCAAGTTATCTAGATGCTCTTAGCATAATATGCAAGTCCTACTGTCAAGAGAAAGTAACAGGGTTTGAAAATTGTCATAACTCCATCAACAACAACAAAATAACTATCAAACATATACTATCAGGGAAGCTTGGTAGGTGAAACAAAAGCAGAGCAGTTAAATAACACATACAAAGTTTAAATATAACTTTCTTGCCCAGGTCCAAACTAACGGAGCAGAGCCCTCTCCCAATCTCATGGAACAGGACCAGTTCACTTAAGTTAACAGAAGACTACTGGAACTAAAATGGACTTCCCAACAGCCCAGTGAGATCAGGACCGACAGCTGACCACAACTGGGTCAGATGACCTGAAGAGAGGCTAAGTCAATGGGAACACATGCTCTCCTCCATTCGTTTCACTACGGAATTTCCAAAAAGGATTTTGATGAAAGAATTAAATCAAGAAATTCAGCTTCAGTTTGTTTGGGAAAATAACTCAACTAGAAGGGAATGTGGTCATGCAAACATGAAATAAACTAAGAAATAAATTTACCAGCGTAGTAACATTAACAGCTCTATGAACAGTAGCTAAAAACCTGGAAACAAACCATATACCCATCAATAGGTAAATGGATAAACAAATTACTAATCTATGTAGCAACATGGACAAACCTCTAATTATGCTGAAAAAAAGGAGTACATACTACATCATTCCCTTTTATAACATTTTTGAAAATATGAACTAATCTATAGAGGTTGGGGATTCGGAGGGAAAGATGGGAGGTAGGGATTACAGAGAAGCATGAGAAAATTTAGGAGGTGATGGTTATGTTCGCTATCTTATGGTAATGGTATTATAGATATACATGTTAAAACTCGTCAAAGTATATGTATTATGTATGTACAGTTTACTGTTTATCAATTATACCAAAATAAAGCTGGAAAATAAAGCAAATAAAGCAAAAAAAATGTATTGCTTCTGAACAACTGCTTCTATAGTTCATCAGTGCAACCTAATTTAATCTAATGAAAACTTAGATTCTCAGAATTTAAGAGAAAACAAAATGTGAATTAGCCTTTTAATTTTATACACAAACATTCAAACAGAGAGAAAAACTTAAAAACAAACTAAAATCTAGAGAATGGGATGAATGCAAATTTATAGAGCATCATTGAAGAATAATTAGCATAACTTAGAACGTACCTGCTTTCCACAATAAGAGCCTAAGAACTGTAAGAGGAATGAAATCTAAGGGTTGTCAAAACAAAAGGAAGATGATCAGGCCAATTTCATCTTAGTACTACCTAGCCATGTACATTTAAAATGTGTGAAGATGATCCTGGGACGCCTGGGTGGCTCACCCAGTTAAGGGTCTGACTCCTGATTTTGGCTCAGGTCATGATCTGAGGGTTGTGGGATTCAGTCCCACATTGGGCCCTGTGCTCAACAGGGAGTCTGCTTAGGATTCTCTCACTCTCCCTCTGCCTCTCCCTCTGCCTGTGCATGCATGCATGCTCTCCCAAATAAACAAATAAATTTAAAAAAATGTGTTCGGTGATCCTTTCCAAAAAAAAACTAATTAAAAAGGAGTTACTTTGAGGAAGGAGGCAACATGGTAGAAGAGTATGGGATCTCATCTCATCTGGTCTCTTGAATTCAGCTGGACCCCTATCAAATCATTCTGAACACCCGTGAATTCAACCTGGGATGTAAGAAAAGAGTTGAGGAATTCTACAAATAGAAAAGCGACCAATTTTTGCAAGGTAGGCAGTGCAGAGAAGTGAATATGAAGGGATATATCTGAAGATAAATGGCGTGGGGATGGAGGAACTCTAAGCAGGCTACTGGAAAGTGATACAGCCCCAGAGTGAAAAATTGGGACTTTTAGAAGTCTGCTCCCATCAGGGACATTCCTGCCTGAAAGGTGCTCAGGTGGCGAAGCGGAGAAGAATCCTAGGTGGGGCAGTGTGGTCTCAGGATCCCCGGGGCCAGAAAGAAAGGGGGTGCCTGAGCCAGCAGAGTTTCCAAGCACTGGAGTGGGGAAACTGGCTATGGTCAGCAAGTCTGGGAGCACACTCTCAGCTTGGTTTGCCATAAACCACAAACCATGGCACGAGTGGGCAGCCAATCTCCATTTGTGGGCCCTGCAAGTGGCAGGCCCACAGCAACCCTCTTCCCTCCCCCAGGAGGATCAGTGCAGTTGTACACTGCAGGAGTCTGCAGAGTGTGGCATACACAAAAGCACAGACACTTTTCCCTGAGGGTTTACTGAAGAGAAGGGGCTGTGATCTTTTAGCTCTGAGGCTGGAAATTAGGGTACCACCATTTTTATTTTCATCCTCTAAAGTGGTGCAGAGAGCCTTCAGGGAGCAAAAGCCACATGGAGCAAACTTAAGTAGCTTACACTGAGCCTGGACCTCTGGCAAAGGGTGGTACAGCACCCGCAGGAAAAGACACCTGAGAAATCAGTGCAGCAGACCCCCCCACCCCCACCCAGAAGACCAGCTGGAACATCAGAATACCAAGTTTATAGAGCACAGAGAACTGCAAAAAGCCAGGGGAAAACAGTACATAGAATTCAAGGGGTTTTTTCTCATGATTCTTTAATCTTTCAGTTTGAAATTTTTCTTTTCTTTTCTCTTTTTCCTTTTCAACTAGTTTCTTATTTTAATCAACTCTTTGTTTTTAAGTCTTTTTTTAACTTTCATTTTTACATTTATATTTTATAGATATAGTCTTACTTTTCAGCTTCCTTTCACTAAATTCAATTTTATTTTTGTGTATATAAAAGTTTTGCTTTCTTTATAATTTTGGCATTAGTGTCTTCTAACAAACAGACCAAAATACACCTAGGACGAAGTGGACCACCCTATTTTGTCCACCTGGGAGATTATATTCTCTCTTTTTTCCCTTTTCTTTTTTTTCCCTTTCTGTTTTGGTTTCTGACTTCTTCAGCTTTGTCTAGTGTGTATTTTGCTTGGGTCGTGGTTGATAATTTTGATATGTTCTCTTGTCCATCCATTCTTCTCTGGGCAAAATGACTAGAAGGAGGAATTCATAACAAAAGAACCAGAGATAATACTCTCTGCCACACACCTAATCAATATGGATATAAGTAAAAAGTTGGAGATAGAATTCAGGATAATAATTATAATGTTACCAGCTGAGCTTGAAGAAAGCATAAAAGACACTAGAGAATCTCTTCATGCAGAAATAAAATCTAATCAGGCTGAAATTAAAGATGCTTTAACTGAGATGCAGTCTAAAATGGATGCTCTAACAGGTATGGTAAATAAGGCAGGAGACAGAGTGACAGAGAAGACAAAATGATGGAAAAAGGAAGGAATTTGAGGAAAAGAGAGAAAGAGAGCTAATGGACTACGAGGGGAGGCTTTGAGAAATCAAGTGATATCATAAAGCTAAACAATATTGGCATTATTGGTGTCCCAGAGGAAGAAGAAAGAGAGAGGGCCAGAAGGTATATCTGAGTGAGTCATGGCTGAAAATTTCCCTATTCTGGAGAAGGAAAAAGGCATTCAAGTCCAGGAGGTACAGAGAACCACCCTCAAAATTTGATAAAAATAGATAAACACCCCAACATATAATAGTGATGCTTGTAAATTTCACAGATAAAGAGAAAAGTGAAAGCAGCTCGAGACAAGAACTCCTTAACCTACAAGGGTAGGAACATTTGACTGGCAGCAGACCTATACACAGAGTTTTGGCAGGTCACAAAGGACTGGCACTAAATGAGAAAAACATCCAGCCAAGAATACTATATCCAGCAAGGCTGTGATTCAGAATGGAAGGAGATATAAAAGAGCTTCCAGGACAAACAGAAACTGAAAGAATATGTGACCACCAAGCCAGCCCTGCAAGGAATATTAAGGGGGATTCTGTAAAGCAAAGAGAGACCCCAAGAGTAACATAAACTAGAAAGAAACAGAGACAATATACAGAAACAGGGACTCTACAGGCAAGACAATGACACTAAATTCATACCTTTCAATAGTTAACTCTGAATGTAAATGGGCTAAATGCTCCAATCAAAAGACACAGGGCATCAGACTGGATAAAAATGTAGGCATCAATATGCTGCTGTCCGCAAGAGACTATTTTAGACACAAAGATGTCTCCAGGTTGAAAGTGAGGGGGTGGAAAACCATTTACCATGCTAATGGACCTCAAAAGAAAGCTGGGGTAGCAATCCTCATATCAGACAAATTAGATTTTAAACTAGAGATTGTAGTAAGAGATGAAGAGGGACACTATATCATACTTAAAGGGTCTACCCAACAAGAAGATTTAACAGTTATAAATATTTATGCACCTAACTTTGGAGCAGCCTATTATATCAACCATTAATAACCAAATTAAAGAAACACAAAAATAATACAATAATAGGAGGGGACTTCAACACCCCACTCACAGCAATGGAGAGATCATCTAAGCAGAAGATTAACAAGGAAACAAGGGCTTTGAATGAAACACTGGACCAGATGGACTTCACATATATATACAGAGCATTCTATTCTAAAGCAACAGAATACACATTCTTCTTGAGTGCACATGGAACTTTCTCCAGAAGGGATCATGTCCCGTGTCACAAATCAGGTCTCAACCAATAACAAAAGACTGGGATTATTCCCTGCATACTGTCAGACCACAATGCTTTAAAACTAGAACTCAAACAGCAGAGGAAATTTAAGAAAGAATGCAAATACTTGAAGTTAAAGAGCATGCTACTAAGGAATGAATGGGTCAGCCAGGAAATTAAAGAAGAATTTAAAAAACTCATTGAAACTAATGAAAATGAAAACAGAGCTGTTCAAAACCTTTGGGATATAGGGGATATATTCCCCCAAGAGGGAAGCATGTAGCAATACAAGCCTCTCTCAAGAAACAAGGTCTCAAATATACAAGCTAACCTTACACCTAAAGGAGCTCGAGAAAGAACAGCAAATAAAGCCTAAACCAAACAGAAGAGGAGAAACAGTACAGATTAGAGCAGAAATCAAGGAAATAGAAGCTAGAAGAACAGCAGAACAGATAAACAAAACTAGAAGCTGATTCTCTGAAAGAATTAATAAGATCAATAAACCCCCTAGTGAAACTTACCAAAAAAAAAGAGAAGGAGAGAAAGAGAAAGGACCCAAATTAATAAAATCATGAATGAAAGAGGAGAGATCACAACCAACAGCAAGGAAATACAATTTTAAAAACACATTATGAGTAACTAATGCCAACAAATTAGGCAATCTGGAAGAAATGGATGCATTCCTAGAAACATATAAACTAGCAAAACCAAACCAGGAAGAAACAGAAAATCTGAACAGACCATAACCAGCAAGGAAATTGAAGCAGTAATCAAAAATGTACCTAACCCTAACCCTAACACACAAGAGTTCAGGGCTGGATGGCTTCCCAGGGGAATTGCACCAAACATTTAAAGAATAACTAATACTTATGCTTCTGAAACTGTTTCCAGTACAGAAATGAAAGGAAACTTCCAAACTCATTCTATGGGGCTAGCATTACCTTGATCCCAAAACCAGACAAAGATCCCACCAAAAAAGAGAATTATAGGCCAATATCCCTGATGAAAACGGATGCCAAAATTCTCTCCAAAAAACTAGCCAATAGGGTCCAACAGTACATTAAAAGGATTATTCACCACGACCAAGTGGGATTTATTCCTGGGCTGCAAGTGTGGTTCAATATTAGCTAATCAATAAACGTAATATATCACATTAATAAAAGAAAGGACCAGAACTATATGATCCTCTCAACAGAAACAGAAAAAGCATCTGACAAAATATACATCTTTCTTGATTAAAACTCTTCACAGTGTAGGGATGGAGGGGACATACCTCAGTATCATAAAAGCCATGTAAGAAAAGTCCACAGAAAATATAATTTTTAACATGGAAAACCTGAGAGCTCTTCCCCTAAGTTTCCCCAAGGAACACGACAGGGATGCCCACTCTCACCACTCACTGTTGTTCAACATAGTACCAGAAGTCCTAGCCTCAGTAATCAGACAAGAAAAAGAAATACAAGGCACTCAAATTAGCAAAGAAGTCAAACTCTCACACTTCTCAGACATACTTTCTGTGGAAAATCCAAAAGACTCCACCCCAAAATTGCTAAAACTCACACAGGAATTCAGCAATGTGGTAGGACATAAAATCAATGCACAGAAATCAGTTTTATTTCTACACACTAATGAGAAAGAAGACAGAGAAATTAAGGAATCACTCCTATTTACAATTATATCAAAAACCATAAGATAGGGGCACCTGGGTGGCTCAGTGGGTTAAGGCCTCTGCCTTCGGCTCAGGTCATGATCCTAGGGTCCGGGGATCGAGCCCCACATCGGACTCTCTGCTCAGCAGGGAGCCTGCTTCCTCCTCTCTCTGCCTGCCTCTCTGCCTACTTGTGATCTCTGTCTGTCAAATGAATAAATAAAATCTTTAAAAAAACAAAACAAAACAAAAACAAAAAAAACATAAGATACCTAGGAAGAAACCCAACCAAAGAGGTAAAGGATCTGTATTCAGAAAACTACAGAACACTCATGTAAAAATTTGAGGAAGATGAAAAGAAATGGAAAAACATTCCATGCTCATGGACTGGAAGAATAAATATTGTTAAAGTATCTATGCTATGCTACCCAGAGCAATGTACATATTCAATGCAATCCCTATCAAAATGTCATCAAAATTTTTCACAGAGCTGGAAAAAATAATCCTAAAATTTGTATGGAACCAGAAAAGACCCCAAATAGCCAGAGGAATGTTGAAAAAGAAAACCAAAGCTGGTGGCATCACAATGTCAGACTTCAAGCTCTATTACAAAGCTGTAATCATCAAGATAGTGTGGTACTGGCATAAAAACAGACACACAGATCAATGAAACAGAATAGAGAGCCTAGAAATGGACCTTCAAGTCTATGGTCAACTAATCTTCAACAAAGCAGTAAAGAAGATCCAATGGAAAAAGGAGAGTCTCTTCAATAAATGGTACTGGGAAAAACTGGACAGACACATGTAGAATGAAATTGGACCATTTTCTTACAGCATATACAAAGATAAACTCAAAATGGACAAACGACCTAAATGTAAGACAGGAATCCATCAAAATCCTTGAGGACAACAGAGGTAGCAACCTCTTCAACCTTGGCTGCAGCAACTTCATGCTAGACAAGTCTCCAAAGGCAAGGAAAACAAAAGCAAAAATGAACTATTGGGACTTCATCAAGATAAAAAGCTTCTGCACAGCAAAAGAAACAGTCAACAAAACAAAAAACAAAAAGGCAACCTACAGAATGGGAGAAGATATTTGCAAGTGAAGTATCAGATAAAGGGCTAGGATCCAAGATCTACAAAGAACTTATCAAACTCAACATCCAAAAAAACAAATAATCCAGTCAAGAAATGGGGGAAGACATGAAAAGACATTTCTCCAAAGAAGACAACCAAATGGCCAACAAACACATGAAAAAGTGCTCATATCACTCAATATCAGGGAAATACAAATCAAAACCACAATCAGATACCACCTCACACCAGTCAGAATGGCTAAAATTAACAAGACAGGAAACAACAAATGTTGGCAAGGATGTGGAGAAAGGGGAACCTTCTTATACTGTGGGTGGGAATGCAACCTGGTGCAGCCACTCTGGAAAAAGCATGGAGATTTCTCAAGAAGTTAAAAATAGAGCTACCCTAAGACCCAGCAACTGCACTACTAGATATTTCCCCAAAGATATAAATGTATTCACCTAAAGGGGCACCTGTACCCCAATGTTTATAGCAGCAATGTCCATAATAGCCCAACTGTGGAAAGAGCTGAGATGTCCATCAACAGATGAATGGATAAGGAAGACGTGGTATGTGTGTATATATCATACATACACACACAGGAACACTACTCAGCCATCAGAAAGGATGAATACATACATTTACATCGACATGGATGGAACTGGAGGGTATTATTTTGAGCGAAATAAGTCAACCAGAGAAAGAAAATTACCATATGGTTTCACTCATATGTGGAATATAAGAAACAGCACAAAGGATCATAAGGGAAGGGAGGAAAAACTGAATAGGAAGTCATCGGAGAGGGAGACAAACCATGAGAGACTCCCTCAACTATAGGAAACAAACTGAGGGTTGTTAGAGGGGAGGTGGTTGGGGGAATGAGATAATTGGGTGATGGGCATTAAGGAAGGAACGTGATATGATAAGCCCTGGGTATTATACACAACTGATGACTTACTGAACACTACATCTGAAACTAATGATATTAAATTGGCTAATTGAATCTAAATAAAATACAAATAAATAAAATACAAATCTAAATAAAAACAAAACAAAAAAACAAAGATAACAGACAGCATATACCAAACAGCATTTCTAAAACCACACTATCCTCTATATACACCTGATAAATGGTTATCTAAAACTGTGATTTGGAAAAAAAGAAAATTTAATGTTGCTGCTTTAGGACAGAAAGTGTCAAGAAAAAATGTAGCATATACATTAGAAGCAGAAAAGATTAATACATTCAAATTAGTGTTCAATGTAAAGAAACTGGGAGGAGGAAGAAATGATCAAACTAGATTCAAGTTAATGCATTAGGCTGTTCCTCCTGAGATTCTTATTGAAAAAACTTTGTAGCATATGAAATCACATATTCCTTTAAGGTAAAATTAAATGTTTATAGATTAAAAATGGCAAAGTCCAAATACAGTGCTCCTTTAGTTCCCCAGCTCCCCCCCAAGAAAGGTTCTTGCAATTAATTGTATTTTCAAAATACCTTATCATTATTATAAATAATATCTTACTTAATAATAACTTGTATAATACAAATAGTATATTAAGTAAGATTTATTTATTGTTTTATTACTTTATTATTTATTTTATTATTTTCTTAGTTTTATTACATTCAGGGACTATATGGTCATTTTCCATGGAATTTAGAACCTGCTAAATCACATAAGGGCTCAACAAGATTTATATTTAATCTGGATTATGTATTCTCTTAAAAATAAATTTGATGTATAACACTGTTTAAGGAAAAAAAAAAGAGGAGCTATTTTAACCTTAACATTGTCCCACCATAGTTAATTTAACAAGAATGTGCTTCATTCTAGGAGGCAAAAACAATTTTTTTTAAGTTCTCAGTAGTGGAAAGGATGGTCCTCTGTAGGTTAATAGGAAAGTATTTTTCAATATTAAAAATTCAACATCTGGAAATCTGGTTTGTATGGCACATTTGTGGGACATAAATGTGTGCTTTAGAGGAAACATTTTAAAAAAATCTCTAGCATTTTCTTAAATGTAGGGATTTTACTAGCCAGGATAATATATCTTTAAATTTTCAAAAGTCAACCATATGGATACTCCTATGCCAGCAGCAGTTCAGGCAATCAATCCACTGTTGAACTCAGTAAACCTTGTGTGTAATACCAACCTGTAATACTAGCCTGTCCAATAACAGAAACAAGTGCAAATAAATGGTTCTAAGAACTATGAGAGTCAATGGTGTATGTCTCATCCCAAGAGAAAAGAGCAAATCCATAGGAAAGAGAAAAGTTTTACTGAAGGACATAAGTTAAACTCACTGGATAGGCTTTTGTATGAGAAAAACTTTGAAATGGTACAACTGCTCCATTTACAGCTATATATAACTATTTCTTTAAATATTAATGTTCATCATTGACTGAATACTGATATTAGGAAACACATCAAGAATTACAGAAAATCCTATTTTCTCCAAAATCAGGCAAAAGGTACTTTCATGTAGCACCTTCTTTTCCTGTTTGGTCCCAAGACCTAGATGATACAAGTTCAACATCTAAATACTTTATGTCAGAACTACAGTAACAGTAAGATAATAAGTGGTGAGTATTTCAACAGAATCATGAGCTTTCTAAGTAACATTCAGACTGTAAAAAGGTGTTAT
Organism: Martes martes; assembly: GCF_963455335.1. Classification (NCBI taxonomy): domain Eukaryota; kingdom Metazoa; phylum Chordata; class Mammalia; order Carnivora; family Mustelidae; genus Martes; species Martes martes. The sequence continues at coordinate 34,344,136 of NC_137905.1, forward strand.
TTTGTTGGCTTACCAGTTGTACTTTTGTTCCAAGGAAGTTCCACCATAAGTTCTAAATAATTTCTAGTCAGAGCATATTCTGGCATTGACTGAGGCATTTTTTTGAGTCTGTGGGGAAAGAATACATAGCAAAAATGTTCCACAACATAGAAGAATTCCCTAAAAACACAAAAATCCCGCATCTGCCTTTCTGGGGTCAGATATACTGTGCATATTTGATTTTAAAAATCTGGATTTTTTTTTAAAAATCTGGTTATTTTGTTTTGTAATGTACTTATGGAAAAAAAATTAAACAGATACCTGCAAACTGGGGGGGGGGGGGTGCAGAGGTGGGGGATGAAACACTGTATCTAATTCTATCCTTGAAATATGACCTTACCAGTATCAGTATCTCACAGTGGGAGTCTCAAGTCACATTTATCCATTGATATACCTATCACAGTAAGATTTAAGTGCTTAACCATGCATAACACAATAATTATATATTTTTTGTATCAGAGATGAAATCAGCTCATCAAAGCAAGCTTATATCAGATATTTAATTAAAAATGCAACTCCCATAATAAAGGCAGTGTTTAACAGTGTTCTGCCCACAACAGATATTCTACATTAATTAATGCCAGTCAATATAAAGTATTCCTGAACTGCAACTCACATCCTTAACTGTGAGCCTGAGAAAGTCAAGTATTTAGTTACTGAGCATTCACTTAGGTTCATATAATTCACTAATAAAAGAAAATGCAACATAGTTATACTGTGTCAAGTACAGAAAGAAAATACTGGTTTTCTATTTGACCCTGAGATTATCCATATACCCTATGCTGTCATCAAGGTTTCTGTGTACTTTACCGTATACAAAGAGAAACTGACAGTCCCTGCCCTCTAGAGTTTACAATCTTTTTTTCTAAAGAAGAAAAAAGTGACATGTGAAGAACATGATAGGTGAACAAACACTGTGTCTAAACAAAGTACAACCTATTCATTAAGACAATAAAAAGGCAGTTAACAAGAGTGATCATGTTTGACAGTACACTATAGGTGGAAGAACTGCATCACTTATACACAGCAACTGAGAAAAAGAGTTGGGACACTGGTGTTAATTCAGCAGTATTAAGAGAGTTTTAAAATCAGATTCTGCTTGAGGAATGAAGAGGGATAATCTGAAGATTCCACAGATCACAGCTATAATCTGAGAATTTGGAAAGCCATGAAAGGTAAAAATTGACATTGGAAAGATAAAATGAATAGAGTGGTCTATATCTACATTAACCATAAGGAGAAAGGTTAAAGAACATAAAACAACTCAGCTTTCAATTTGTGATCCAAAGAAGACTCAAGTTTCCATGAGTAATTAATTTTCTAACATTAATATGCAAAATGAAAATACCAATGAGTGGATAGTTTCTTTTTAGCATCAATTTACCTTTTTATCTCTTTAACACAGACCTTATGGGCCTGCTCTGGCATACTGGATGTTCGTATTTTTCTCTCTAGCATGACAATGTCATCATTGTCTTCATCCTCATCATCATCTTCTAAGGCTCCTGGGATGTGTGTAATCCTCCTAATAGGACGTATTGCTACAACCTAAAATAGAAAGTAGAAGAGTAAAACGGTGTGTCAAGATAAATTGGAAATGAGGTACCTAGTCACACGCAAGGTTATAATTGGTGCTGAATAACACTTTCATAGAGTCTGCATCTTTAGGAACTACGTTCAAAATGATAACTAAGAAGCACAAGCACATATAGAAGCAGCAGAATTTCAAAAGTGGACCAACATAAAGTGGACATTACTTTACTATGTGCTTATACTACAAAATGAGAAAAAAATTCAAGAACTGGCTCTAAAAATAATGAAAACATCTAGGACTATCTTTCTTTGAGCTACTACTGCAGCCACTACTTTCTTCATTATATTACTACTTAGTAACTGCCAGCAGAATAAATTCCACTTTCCCTCTTATAAAATTTCTAACATCTTTAATGTTTCTACCATTGACTGTATTCTCGTTTATCTCCAACACACAGAAAAGTCTTCGTCCTTTCAAAATATTTCATCTTACCTAGGTCCCTTTCAGTTAACTACACACTCTTGACTCTTTACTTTCCTTTTTCTGATGTTCTGCTTTTCCAGCAAGTGGCTTTGACCACCACTTCCCTTTCCTCCTTAAGTACTTAAATAATCTGTACTTCATATTTTGGCTTTTGTCTCCATTATGTTGAAACTGCTCTCTGAAATCCAACAACCATCCTCTGCCAACTCAAATGGCTTTGTGTTCTCTTTCTCCACAACTTCTCTATCATATTTTAAAACTTTCAAAGTGCTCTTCTGAAATTCTCAACTCAACAATATCATGAATCAACACCAGCAATCACTAGAGCAAAATGACAGGTACTTCATTTAAAAGCATGGCTATTTATTTTTTTAAACTATTATTGTTATCTATTTAATACATTCAAATATAAAAACTTAAAGACATAATGCAGTAAATAAAAAAGCAATTTTATAGAAACAGAAATAGTGAAACTATACCTTTATCTACATAACTCACTGGCAGAAAAAATAAATAGTTTGAAGTATGGAAAACTGAAACTAAAAAAATTTTCAAATGAGAGTTTTAAAAAGCACATCAATTATTTCATTATTGAGACATAAGTAATCTTTTATACAATCTTTTTCTCCGAGCTACTAAAGAGTGCTTTTCAACTCTCAAGGAATAGGCAGAGAAAGTTCTAGGCTTAACTCCAAATATTATCCTCTGATTCCTACATTTTCATAACTATTGCCTATTTGATCATTTTCTGAAATGATTTTGAACACCTTTCTATTTAAGCAGGAGTATTTTGTTGATAACAGCTGGCAGTTTTCTGTGCCTCCCAACACAGTGTACGCCTTGCTTTTGTCTTTCTGCACAAAAGGTACAACTAAATTAATGATCTGATCTCAAATCAGAAGTAATTCTCATTTCTGCTGTTTGCTTGAAACAGAATCATGTCCTGAAACAGAAACACCAGACAGGCTACTTCTGTCTCTGTCATTCTCCTCCACCCTGCTTTGATGCTCCTTCCTTAGTCCCAGTGGTGAGGAATCCTTCACCTTGCTCTTTTCTTTCTACAATGTATTCTCTTTGACGAAGGAACACTTCTATGTTGATGACCATCAAATCTCTAACATTATTCTGAACCTTCCACTTACTTTCTAATAGCCTTCAGAGGCCTGTCATTTCAACTCTTGCCCAAATCAAAAGTATGTTCCTGATCTTAACTCTGCCCACACATAACAAGAGTAAAATTGATAGCTCAAGGGAGACTTCAGACAGACCCCATATAAATGTAATATAGGATAATGAAGGTATCACAAATCAATGGGGAAGTGAAGAATTATTTGTAATAGTGCTGAGTTAAATAAAAAGCTGTTTGGGACAAAATATAACTGCTATCTTCACTTTAGGGCAAAATAAATTACATATGGATTAAAGAGTTAAATGCCTTTTAAAAGTCAGCTTAAGGTAAACTGAAAGTGCCTATTTACCAAATCACTGGAGGATACAGGACTCTAAGCTTAGAAGACAGAAAAAGATGAGCAGAGTTGGAGTAAATGAAAATAAAAATTTTTTTAAAGTTAAAAACAAAAAAGTCAGCTAAATTATGGCACAGCATAGTGCCACAGTCCTTTTAGGAAACAATTTTGTAGTATGTTCTTAATACTACATTAAAAAAAAAAAAAAAGAACATTTCAATAGATGCAGAAAAAGTGTTTGTCAAAATACAACATCCACTCATGATAAAAACCTTCAACAAAGTAGGTTTAGAGGGACCATACCTCAACACAATCAAGTCCATATATGAAAAACCCACAGCTAACATCATCCTCAATGGGGAAAAATGGAGAGTTTCTCCTCTTGGGTCAAGAATAAGACAAGGATGTTCACTCTTACACTTTTATTCAACATAGTACTGGAAGTCCTAGCCACAGCAGACACAGAAAGAAAAGGCATCCAAACTAGCAAGGAAGAAGTAAAATTTTCATTATCTGCAGATGACACCATACTATATACAGAAAACCTTAAAGACTCCACCAAAAAACTGCTAGAACTGATAAATGATAAAGAATTCAGTAAAGTCACAAGATACAAAATCAATGTACAAAAATCTGTTGCATTTCTACACACCAATAATGAAGCAGCAGAAAGAGAAATTAAGAATCAGCAGGAGGAGAAATTAAGGAGTCAATTCCACTTACTACTATACCAAAAACCATTAAGGTACCTAGGAATAAACTTAACCAAAGACTTGAAAGACCTGTACTCTGAAAACTATAAAACACCAATGAAAGGAACTGAAGATGACACAAAGAAACAGAAAGACATTCCATTCTCATTGATTGGAAGAACAAATGTTGTTAAAATATCTATACCACCTGGGGCACCTCGGGGGCTCAGTGGGTTAAGCCTCTGCCTTCGGCTCAGTTCATGATCTCAGGGTCCTGGGATCAAGCCCGCATCCAGCTCTCTGCTCAGCGGGGGGCCTGCTTCCCCCTCTCTCTGTCTGCCTCTCTGCCTACTTGTGATCTCTCTCTCTGTGTCTAATAAATAAATAAAATCTTAAAAAAAGAAATATCTATACCACCCAAAGCAATCTACACATTTAATGCAATTCCTATCAAAATACCAATAGCATTTTTTTTTTCACTGAGCTAGAACAAACAATTGTAAATCTGTATGGAGCCACAAATGACCCGGAATAGCCAAAGCAATCTTGGAAAAGCAAAGCAAAGCTGGAGGCATCACAATTTGGGACTTCAAGTTATATTACAAAGCTGTAATGATCAAATCAGTATGGTACTGGCACAAAAACAGGGACATAGATAACGGAACAGAACAGAAAACCCAGAAATGAACCAATAATGATATGGTCAATTAATCTTTGAAAAGGCAGGGAAGAATAACCAATAAGAAAAAGACAGTCTCTTCAACAAATGGTATTGGGAAAACCAGACAGACAGAACAATGCAAAAGAATGAAACTGGACTACTTTCTTATACCGTGCACAAAAATAAATTCAAAATGGATTAAAGATCTAAATGTGAGACGAGAACCTTAAAAATCCTAGAAGAGAACATAGGCAGTAACCTCTTTGACATCCGCTGTAGCAACTTCTTCCTAGATATGGTTCCTGAGGCAAGGTAAACAAAAGCAACAATAAACTACTACAGCAAGATAAAAAAATTTCCTGCACAATGAAGGAAACAATCAACAAAACTAAAAGGCAACCTACGGAAGGGGAGAAGATATTTGTAAATGACATATCTGGTAAATGGTTGGTATTTGAAATACATAAAAAACTTATAAAACTCAACACCCAAAAAACAATCCAATTAAAACATGAGAAGACATGAATAGACATTTTTCAAAGAAGACATTCAGATGGCCAACAGACACACGAAAAGGTGCTCAACTTCACTGACTGTCAGGGAAATACAAATCAAAACTATAATGAGATCACCTCACGCCTGTTAGAAAGACTAAAATAAAAAACTCAAGAAACAACAAGTATTGGTGAGGATGTGGAGAAAAAGGACTATTGGCACTATTGGTGGGAATGCAACTGGTACAGCCACTGCAGAAAACAGTATGGAGGTTGTGCAGAAAGTTAAAAATAGAACTATCTTATGATCTAGCAATTACACTACTAGGTATTTGCCCAAAGAATACAAGAATACTAATTCAAAGGGATACGTGCATCCTGGTGTTTATAGCAGCATTATTTACAACAGCCAATTATGAAAACAGCCCAAGTATCCATTGATTGATGAATGGATAAAGAAATTGTGGTATAAATAAACACACACACATATACTGGAACATTACTCAGCTACCAAAAAAATAAATAAATAAATAAAAGAATGAAATCTTGCCACTGGCAATGACCGGTGGAGCGAGAGAGAATAATGGTAAGTGAAATAAGTCAGCCAGAGAAAGACAATATTATGTCATTTCACTCATATGTGGAATTTAGGAAACAAAATCACCGAGGAAAGGGGAGAAAAAAAACAAAGGCAAACCAAGAAACAGACTCTTAACTACAGAGAACAAACTGATGGTTACAGGGGCGGGGGGAGGGGGCTGAATGAAACAGGTGATAGGGATTTAGGAGTGGAAGCACCTGTTGTGATGAACACTGGGTGATGTGTGGAAGTGTTGAATACCTTAAAGTATTGTATACCTGAAACTAATATTACACTGTATGTTAACTAAATGAAATTTAAATAAAAACTTTTAAAAAAGGAAACATGAGATATACAATAAAAAGGAAACATGAGATATTCAATTAGTGTATATCTAATTGAATAATTGAATAACTATTGTTATTGAGTAACTTAATAATTGAAGTAATTGAATAACTTCAATTATTTTCAAAGACATTCATCACAGTTGTTAATTTTTAAAATACAGAAAACACTGGAAGCAACACACAATGTATGGCAAAGAGAAATTGCTTAGTAAATTATCTCTTTTAATGATGAACCAAAAATTACCAAGAACAAAAAATGAGAAAATATTACCATGTTTTTTAAAAAAGAAAGATCCAGACATGGAAAAGGACTAGAAAAACATACCAAATTCAGAATTTTATCAGTAACTTGAGTGATAAGAGACAATGAAGTTTTTGCTTTGTTCCTTTCCTTTTTTTCTTTTACTTCAAAAAAACTGAATCTCATATCACATAAAAACAACTGCAAACGTAAAGAAGTGACTGAAAGAAATATTTACCCGCTTATCATCATCTTGCTTGTGTTTTCTGGTTTTCTGAAGCAATTTCAGGCCTTCAATTTGTCTGACGAGCAGCGGTATGGTCATCTTGAACCGTTCCTCTAGACTCACAGCATCTAAAATCTAAGGGAACATGAGTCAGTTAGTAGAATCACTCTGAAACACATGCTCCCAAAACAAGGCAGTCAGAGTCATGACTTAAATTGTTAAGTAAAAAAGACAACTATCAATAGTCACAGCTACGTTATGGCCAATACAACCAGATTAATTATATGAAATCACCAGAATCCTAAAAAAGAAAAAGACCATCTTGACCTTTCATTTAAAAATGAAGCCATGTGTATTGTTCCAACAGCAAGAACAAAACACACATTTAATGTCAACTCTTTCTGTGAATTATTCTCTTAAATCCAGAATGTGCCTACATATTAGGCCTAAAAATTTCTAGGTTCAAAATATTAAATTCTTACATTCATCAAAGAATAGCACTTTTAACCAACCACCACTAATGATTGGAGTAACTACTGCCTTCCATTCTTTCAAACGTCCCTGTGGATGCCCACAGCCAGCTTACCCTCTGGTACTCCTGCACTCTTGTGCTCCTACCAGTTGAGCTGCACTCTTGTGTTTAGAGTAAGGTGTTTATACACCTTTCTGTTAGATGCACTCGTTATTGTAATTTGTTAGATTTCCTACATAATTGTAATAAAAGTATTAAACTGATAAAGGTTTCAATGAAAACTAATTTATATGTTCTATGAAGATTCAATAAAGCAGACTGCTTAAAAACACTATAAAAATTAGTATGTAAGAAAAAGTACAATTTTGAGAAAAATACATGCAAATCTAAGATTCTACATTTTTCAGTCTTTACAACTCATTTCACTTCCAAGAAATAGAAACTGAAAATCATAGATAATGCATCATAGGTATGCTTTATGTAAGAAACATCATGAAGAATTCTAATAAAGCAGGCCATACACAAAAGGTCACAGCTCCACATGTTTAAAAAATGGACAAAATATATTTATTTTTTGAGTTAAATATTATTTTTAAAATAATTTTCCACTTTAACTTTCCATAAACTGACAAACTACTAATGCTGATAATGTGAATAAAAGAGCTGCTGGAGCAAACAAAAATGTAAAGCAATTGCTTTTAATAGTCAATTTCAGGGGTGCCTGGGTGGCTCAGTGGGTTAAGCCTCTGCCCTCGGCTCAGATCTTGATCTCAGGGTCCTGGGATCAAGCCCCACATCGGGCTCTCCGCTCTGTGGGGAGCCTGCTTCCCCCTCCCCCTCTGCCTGCCTCTCTGCCTACTTGTGATGTCTCTCTTTCTGTCAAATAAATTAAAAAAAAAAAAAGTCAATTTCAGTGTAAGAGCATTTTAACTACTTTTATGCATCTCTAGTATCTCTTACTGAAGGTCAAAATTTATTATTTTGAATAAAAACTAACAAAACAACTCTTTATTTCAGAAGGGAATACTGTACCTGGAGCTTTTCTTTGTTGCTTGTTCGGATAATTGAAGTCAGAATGTCTGGTAAAGCTTCCCTTGGAAGGCTATCTAAAAGGCGTCTCAATTTAGCAACTGCAGGGACAGACATATCTAACATTTCAACCAACTACAAGAAAAAAGAAGTCTTTTTAATGAAATCGGCATTATTTGTAAATGCAAAAGACAGATTGCTATATAGGTTTAATGTTTGGGCCTCAGAGTATTTATTTCTGAAAGATCACTGATTACCACAGCCCAGGCATTTTACATGCCTCAGAGGAAAAGAGATGAACATTCAAAATATCAATCAGAATTGAAAAGCAGAAATGGCTCAAATGTGGATAATATGAATGTTTAAAAGGCTCTGTAAATTTATGATCTTATTTTGAAAAAAATTAAAATTCATGGAAAAGTTGCAATAGTATAATAAACTCCTATTCTTTTTTCCCCTAAATTCACCAGTTATTAACATTCTGCCACATTTGCTTTTTCTAAACAAGCGTGCACACACACACCCACAGTTATAGCTGAACACTTTAGAGTAAGTGGCAGACATCCTGACCCTTGTTCTTAAGAACAAAGGTATTCTCTTACATAATCACAGTGAAATTACCAAATTCAGGAAATTTAATAGAGTCAATGCTATTATGCTAACCAATGAGTAGTTGAAAAACAGTGTTTTAGGGCACCTGGGTGGCTCAGTGGGTTAAAGCCTCTGCCTTTGGCTCAGGTCATGATCCCAGGGTCGTGGGATCGAGCCCCGCATCGGGCTCTCTCTCTCTGCCTGCCTCTCTGTCTACTTGTGATCTCTGTCTGTCAAATAAATAAATAAAATCTTAAAAAAAATTATAAAAAAAAAAGAAAAGAAAAATAGTGTTTTAGTAGAACAATGGATTAATGAGAATCTGAGCACTGACTGTGAATGATTTTTATACAAACAACATCCAGGGTATATCCTGGAGTTAGGACACATTAAGTTAAAAGCAAGCTTTTAGTAACTATAATAATCACTGGGTTTGTTGACAAAAGTTCTCCTTTTCTTCTGGGCACATAGCGGGACTGTTCTTTCTCACCTCCTCTGAATACAAATGGGGCTATGAGCCTTGCTGGATCCATGAAACAAGAGAAGTAACAGTTTCTTCTGGGCAGAAGCATTAAAAATCATTTAGCCTTACCATATTTCCTTTTCTAGCCTCAGCAGTAACAAATACATGTTTTGAGATGAATCTCTAATCCTCTTGAGTCCCTAAGTGACTCTAACAGGTAGATAAGCACTCTCTCTAGTTTTACATACAAAGCATGAATAAGAAATACACTTTTGCTATAAAGTATGCTGAGATTCTGGAGTACTTATAATAGCAAAGCTTAGCCCATACTGACTAATTCACAAATGATGTGCCTCATTTAGTCACTCTAAAAAGATTTCTGATGCCAGTACTAATCAAGCCTCTCTGAAGGCACTGTAATTTAGGAATCTATCCATTGCCTGCCTAAAGTCAAGGGAATGAAAGCGCAGTCATGATGAAGCCATTTAGGTGGGAGCAGTAGATAATAAAATTTAAAGACTCTTTCTCCTAAGAATTCATCCTAAGAAAATAAAACAGTTAAAACTTGTTCTCCAAGCACTTACTGAGCACAAACTACTTGACAGACACAACATACTGCTCGGTAAGGGGTGGTTAAAGCAGGGATGAATTCAAGTTCAGTAGAGGAAACAGAAGTATAAGGTAAATTTCAATACGTGGTGAGTATCATATTAAAAAGGGTGTTTAAAGGACTGTGGGAGTGCAGGAAAGGAGCACTAACAGCCCACAGGAGTTGGGAAAGCATAAATCTGAAAACTGAGAGAAGGAAGACCACTCCCAGCAGAGAAAACAGAAGGGACAAAATCACTGGGACATGAAACAACAAGATGTGAAGCTGATGGACAGCGTGACTAAAACAATGGGTACAAATGGAATTTAACAGAGTTGGGAAGGGCCTTAATATTGTCCTAAGAAAGTTTAACTTTATCCTATCACCATTAAAGTCTTTTTCTCAGGGGAGAGGAAGGCCCAGAACTTCTTTAGAAAGGCTCAGTGAACAGGATGAGTCAGAGAAAAGAAACCAGAAACGGATTAGTCAGGAAGCTATTGAAGAAGTCTATTGATGAGGGCTATGCAAGGAAATAAAGAAGGAAATGACAGAAAAGTATTAACTGGAGAAACAACTTCAATGTCTAAAAAGAGGAAAGAGAAAAATTCTGATAGCCCAACTCAATGAAATTTATAAAGATACTTAATATGAAAAGTAGACACGGATAGGAAAACAAAAAAACATAAGACTGAACTGGACAGATCAGAAGACAAGCCAAAAGTTAAACTAAATGCATGATAGTAGTGAAATTATGGTGATGTTTCTCTCTAAAGATTCCTTTCATGTCATTATAATTCTTCACATGTCTAAAATTTCTCTTTTGATTCAAAGTGGGGAGAAGTAAAAAGCAAAGTGCAATCTCTATGAAGCTGTGTCAATAGAAGAACAAAGACCCAGGAGTATTACCCAGGAAAAAAAGAAAATTCTGATTCTCCCTCTATCTCCTTCTTCAATGGCATAGTCAGTTATTCCAGTTCTCAACATGAAGTTTCTTCGTTCAGAGTAGGTCCTTCCCCACAGAAGTTACAGCTCTAAGTTCTCTATTTCCCTATTATTTACGACACTAGAAGTGTGTTGCTTCAAATGCCACATCAGGTACAGATACAAAGGGTGTGAATACTTGCCTTACACGTTTCAACAATTGAGACCTTTAGACACCGCCTGATCCTCACAGATCTAGTTACAGTCACTGGACTGCATCAACAGAAAGTAGAAGACTCGATTTTACAATATATTTTGATAAAGTTTCAAACAAAATGGGGTGAGGGGAGAAGATTTCTAGTCAATCTAGAGTTAAAAAAAACCTTAAACCTAGAATTAAGAAGTCAAATATTTAATGCATGCCTCATATGTGCTTCTCTCCCAGCATTCTAGGCTTTAATCAAGGCTTTAACCATCTTTGAAATCAGTCTACTGTAGACCTAACCCTCCAAAGTTACTGCCATTCTCAGTGTGACCTTGACTTCTGAACCAACATAACTTGCGTAATTTGCTACCTAGGTAACTCTTGTGACATATGACTTTTGTTCAATATTTTAGTTTTTAATACTATTTAGGTTACAACTATCTGGTTTGGAGACACTGGAAGTTATAAGGAAAGCTCTAGAAAGACTCTTCGGAAAAATTTTAGAAAGAGTTGGCTCATTTTTCCTAGAATGTCGTAGGTACACTCTTAGACAAAAGCAAAGTGAAACCAATATATTATATTACTAAGTCATTTAAACATACGCTGCCCTAAAACTTCACATTCAACAGATTCATCATATCTTAGGGCAGGAAAGGAACTGGAGAAAATGCGGTTTTAAGGAAAAAAATAAAAGCAACTCACTTGTACTGCATATTTGTAAAACTGTTCTGATAGTTCTCCTAGTTCCTCCCTAGTTTTACAGGTGTTGGGAAATTCCTCAAGCCGGTCCAACTGTTCCACTTCAGCAACAGGATATGGATTCTCTTTTAAGACCTGTACAATCTGGAAACGGCACAGGCCTGTAATCAGCAAAGTATAGTGAGGCTTGGGCCAGTTACTGCCTACAACCTGAACCGCCAGAGCAGCCGTCCCAATCCTGAAAAATACACAAAACATCAGTGTTACAAATGTTCAGTGTGGTAGGACAGAAACTTGCCTCAAAAGGTATTGCCTTTTCTGAGAAATTATTTAAAAAACAACATCTAAAGTGGAAACGAATTATTTCTCTAATTTAGCAACTAGTAACGGTCTGTGAAGTCACTACCTTCAGCAAGGGGGCAAAGCAGACCATCTCATTCTAATTATCATCTCCTTTGAGATTAGGTAGAAATTCCTAAAAATAAAAACATAAAAGCACTTGACAATTACATAGCTTAAATTCATTTTGCTAGGAATGAAGCAATATTATACCAGAACAAATATTAGCGTTTTAAACAGATGGATATATAAACAGCATAACATTAAACCAATCTAAGAAATCTCTGTTCCAATAACCAGTTTTGCTACCAACATCAAGCCCGGTTTTTCACACCATCAGTCCCCAAAACTTCCTCCTATCTGCCTTCTCACAAACTGTCATCAAATCTGATAATTAGTATCTATGCCCAAGAATATGAAATATCTAAATGTGGGGACTAAATATTAGAGGCCACACACTGAAGGTATATACTTTGTTCTGTCCTAAGTGGTAAAGGCTCCACCTAATACTAACTATAAAAGTTCTACTTTATTTCAGTCTTAGCTCCTTACCAGAACATATAATTCTGACCAAGTTACATATAAACTCAATTCACAGAAAGGAAGTCCCATCCAAACTAAGCCAAAATGATACAAAATGGAAAGAGCCATATTCAGAAAACATACCCAGACCCCAAACTAAAATTCTATCTTCTCCCTTCAGCCTCAGGAAGGCCTGTGATTTCAGAGAAGAAACTAGAATTAAGGTAACTAGAACTTTCAACACTCTGGGGAAATGGTAATCCTGGAAAATCAAACTCGCCCATCTCAAACATACAGAATTACATTTGAATACAGAATTTGAATATGTCAGGGAATTTGCCTACTTCTATATGCAGTCAATTCACACCTACTTCCTCATATTAATTCTGTAGATTATGTGGAACCTTTGGCTTCCCTCTGCCATTCAGTTAATTTTGAGCTATGTCCAACTTTCCTTATCACCTTTTCTGTCCTATTACTTGTACAGGGGATAAAAACTGATTTAAACAATAACTAAAACCAAAGAATCAGGAAGATAATTTGGTGGGGGGGAAAAACATGATATACTTTAAAAACTGAAATGATTTGATAATTACCTATTATTTTAAGGCATTTGTGTTGTGGTTGTTTTTCTTCAGTCATTAATGGTAGTAGGCTATATCTCCCATTTCCTGTAAACCAACTCAGATTGCCTGAGAAAGTTAGCAATAGCCGAACTGATCCGAGACCAAGACTACAACTCCCCTCAGATGATGCCATCAATGCTTGCACAATGCAGATCTGTCTACAGGCAACATCAACAGATGACAAACTGGATCCCTGGCCTAAGGGGTTTGCAAACGGGAACCACAGAGAAACCAGAGAGAGAGATGAGGCAACTCCAAACCTCCAGATTAGGAGATAAATTTAATTATTTGAACCACGTCATTCATGAAAGGTAAAACTAAAAATGAGTTTTCTTATAAAGCAAGTAAAACAGTGTGTTAACTGTGAAAGGAAGATGAACATCTTGGAACCAAATCAAAAAGAGATTAAGTTGGATTTATATTATGCCTCTCCTTTTAATGAAATAAAATATATAAAGGTTTTACATTTGCTAATTGGGTCTAACTTTAAATCGCTTACAGCTGACTAGAATGTAACATTTTTAAAGAAAAACAAGATCTGTGAAATGATTGATGGCTACAAAGAGTATCTGGCAAAAGACATTTCGGGTGAAAAGCTCTGTGAAGAAGCACCATGTTTAAATGTGATTTTAGACAAGTTCTATTGTATTTTGGGCTCTAGGTTATACATATAAATACAGATAGTAAGTAAACAAAATATATATTAATACTTTCCTACTAACTATGATACATAACGGGCTTCATATCAAATTAGTCATCTTTCTAAATATTCCAGTTTTTCTATTAATATTTGCTTTATTAGCCTTATGCATGACCATAAGGCAACATTCTGATTTTGCAACAGACCCAAATGTATACAACAAATGAATGGTGTTCTTTCCCTTTAGGTAGTGGTTCTGTAAATCTACACCTTAATTACTGTGATATTTTACAGTTTGAAGAATTTTTGAAACTCCTAACTGGGATCTATTTTCAGAACTGTAAAATATTGTTTTAATCCAAACAAAGTCTGATTACAATGGGTTGATTAATGTACTTTGGAAACTGACTTAGATAATAGAAGAGTTCCAAAAATATTTGAGAACCATCAACTGTAGTTGTGGAAAAATCTAAAAGCAGCACTACTACAAAAGGCAGTTTTTGAAGATGAGGATATTGTGTAAATATCCAAACTGGCCTACCTATGCCAACCACTTGCTATTTTTTTTTTTTTTTTTTTTTTTTTTTTTACTTTAAAGCTCTCCATCTTTCTTGGAATCCTCAATCTTCCAAGTCTTTCTATAATGACATAGTTTAGTTCTGCCCATATTGAAAGACTATGGGGCCTTCTCACTTCTCCCTCCTTCACCATTTGTGAAATTTACATTTAAAACTACCTATTTGGGGGTGCCTGGGTGGCTCAGTGGGTTAAAGCCTCTGCCTTCAGCTCAGGTCATGATCCCAGGGTCCTGGGCCCTGCATCCGGCTCTGCTCAGCAGGGAGCCTGCTTCCTCCTCTCTCTCTCTCTGCCTGCCTCTCTGCCTATTTGTGATCTCTGCCTGTCAAATAAATAAATAAATAAAATCTTTAAAAACAAACAAACAAACAAACAACTACCTATTTGGGGATAATACCTCTAACATATAGGTTTATTGCTCTGTAGCCTACAAAAGGCTTTCATAAGTATTATCTCATTAGATACTACCTTTCAGTCCTGTGAGGAAGATAGCATCATTTCCTTAATATAAATTAGTGGCTGAGATTCAAAAAGGGTAAACAAGTTAGTTTTCCCTGATTACAAAGATACTGCATAGGCAGGCAAAAGAGACCTGTATTAAGTTTCAGGATATATTTTACTTTTATCACCACAATGGACAATATCAATTTGTGCCTAAAAGAAATATAAACAAAGACTTATTCACATAGCTTCTAAATAGTTGAGATACTAGAAAGCACTGCTATCATTTAGTATCAACTGTTCACATCTTAATTACACTTAACAAAGAGAAGCATTTCTACCAAAACTCTAGAATCAAGTTACACATCTTTGGGAAAGAACAACTGAAACATCTTTTTAGTATTCTCTTGTATCACCCGACTTATCTTCTTGAATTATTTATGGTTTTTGGCAAAACTCATCATCATGATTAATAATGATTTAGAAACAAGGAGCTTATTAGGATTGCCCCAAGGTCTACAATAGATGAGGTTTCTGTTGCTATAGGATTTTTGGTTTTCACTCCTTTACTAATACTTCATTTCTGGGGGTGCCTGGCTGGCTCAGTCAACAGAGCATGCAACTCTTAATCTTGGGGTGGTGAGTTCAAGCCCCACGATGGGGACAGAGATTACTTAAAAATTTTTTTTTTCAATTAAAACTTCATTTCTGAATTTACGATTGCCACTTGTAGACACTTTCCTAAAAAAGAGTAAATGCAGATTTAGGAAAATCTATAGAGCTATCCATTACATACTTGCTAACATAAATTTTAAAATGTTAGTACTATCAGGTAGTATTTCTGAATGCCTAAGAATGCTCACAGATAAAAATAGGAGTAATGCCTGGACAAAGAGTTGACCCAAATTATGAAACTGTGCATCTGCTATCTACAAAGCACTCATTTCTTGTCAGACAAATGCCAGTGAAAACTAATTTGGGATCTTGGAGGAAGAAGCCAGAAAGAGAGGGGCTGAGAAATCAGCACTATGTGGAAATGAAGCCATGTATCCTGAAGAACATAAGGCTGGAAGACGACTGGATGACCATCTTGAAATGCGTGAAAGGACAGTGTATATGTAGTACTAAATTATTATCCATCTTCACTAAGAAAATAATGAGTCACTCAAGTCTAGGTAAACAGGGTGCCCTGAAGTAGCATTAAGAGCCAAGTTCTATGCTGCAGGGATAATCCAAAGCTCCTCCTTTAAAAAGGCTCCTGTGTCAGGTAACATGCCTGCACACTAACTAACATGCAGAAGGGAGTGTGCTGTTCGAAACAGTAAAGCAAGCTGTTCAGGGAAGTCAACATCTGGCTTTGCTATTTTGTTCGACAAGGAACACAGTGGAATAAATGACTTCTGCTGCTCTTCGAGACTGAAGCATTGTCACCTGGATGGTCTAAAGGAAACAAAAGACAGGAGTAGAGCCCCTGGCCTTCCCTTTGGGTACCACCATCATCTGGAAAAGCAGGTAACTGAGGAAGGGCAGATTTATGTATCGAAACAGAGTAATGGTATGGTTATGGGTAACTCAGTATTTGCATTATCAAAGCTTTTTAAATTTTTAAAAGTGTTTAAAGGTCATATTAGAGAAAAAAGACATCTGAAGCTAGTGCTAAGGAATGTAGTACAATCCCACACAGATTTTTCAAGTAGCAAACAATATTTCTAGAATAACCAGATGGTCTGGTGGATCCTTCTGATAGAATTCTATGAAGAATTGCCAATATATGTTTTCTAACTTAAATGAATAATTTTAACATTGTTATTAATTTAAAACAAAAGCAGTGATATGAACATCACGGATCAGATCACACATCATCTGAATATTAACAATTGCTTCCAAGCATGAGAATTCAGTTACAGATGTGTTGAAGGGATTTACATAAAAGAAATTAAAAAGCATCCAGACTCTTGCCAGGATATACTAACAAAATGACTAAAATATGACTAAATCTCCTTTCGAAATTCACAGTGTACCCATGGGTAATAACCGCACATACGCACAGAACTAAAACAAAAAATCTAACCATGAACACTCTTGCCTCAACCAGCAATCAAATGCCTGGGCACAGAGAGCAAAAAATTGTGGCATAAGCAGAGGCTTAAGGAGTGGGGTCATTATGTTGGGAAACCAGAATTCAATGCAATTTATCAGAGTTCACAGAAACTTGAAAAGTATCCAATTCCATGCAAGCAATAACCAAAGCAGATCAGTTGGAAGCCAAAGTGTTTCCCATGCCTGAGAAATGCAAGGTTTTTACAACGTGGATTAATGAAGTAGTAGTACTGGTTTTTTGTTTGTTTGTTTGTTTTAGGAAGGGAAGGGAGAGATACCAGTTTCCCTTCTGAATTTGAAGATAGTCATAGACTCTCCTTTTAGAAATGTATATATTCATGAAATTTTGGGTAAGAATAAGGCATTCCAAATCATTCAGTCAGGAATCCCTAACTTTAAAAAAGGGTACCTGGAGGTAAATAATTGCTCTAAACTAAAAGCATATCAGGAAGAGTTAAGGATAGGAGGCACAGGTTAGGGAGGTGAGTCTGAAATAAATGATAGCATTTGTTGAGCATATACTGTATCCCAGCATTGTCTAATAGAAATACAATGTAAACCACATATGTAATTTTAGTAGCCATATTGAAAAGCAAAAAGTAAAATACTAGTATTTTATTTAACCCTGAACAGCCAAAGTACTACCATTCCAACTCCTAATCTATGTAAAATTTATTATTTAACCAGCCAAATGTTTTACATACTAAATTTTCAAATTCTAGTGTGTGCTGTATACTTACAGCACGTTTGGGGTAACTAATTGCACTGATTTATCTAGGACTAACACTGTTTCCTGGGAAACAGGACTTCTACAGCTACAACTACTTCAATTCTCGGCAAACCCGGGCAGTTGGTCACTCTAGCCACTCAGTTTGGACCGGGCACATATGACTAGTGGCTACAGTACTGGACTACCATCAAGCACAAAGATGATTTCACTTAATTAATTAACACTTAATTAACATACCCAAGAAATGGTTCCTGTTAGGTTCCAATAGGCACAGGGTGTCTCACCCAAAGACACACAACTAGGGCCATGGTGTAGGGCAATCTAGTGGTAAGCTTGCGGTGTAAGAAATGTTAAGATACGAGAGAAAGAGCAGATAGGAGGAGATGAGAAAATTCCAGAAAGGGAAGACAAGGGACTACGTGAGCAGGAAGGGAGGGTAAAAGAGAAGGGGCAGGCAGGGAGTTTGGAAGACAGGCACCCAAAAATTAATGAAAAGGGTAGTGCGGATTAGGACGGCACAGGAAAAAGAGAAAACGTGTGGAATATCAAGTGTCTCACTTAAGAGGGCTGAAAGATGGAGGAAGGGAAGAAAAGAAAAGAAAAGAGGAGGCGCCTGGAAAATTCAGAAACTGGGCCAGGAGTCTGAAGACCTGAGGGGACGGGGGCAGGGAGGAGAACTTAAATCAAAGGAACAGTGCCAGCTAACTGCGGAATTTTCACTACTTCATGAGTTCTGCCCTTTAACAGTCACGACACGGACATCTGTCACCCCCATTTCACACAGGAGGTAGCTGAAGAGACAGAACTGAGCCACGAAGGCCACCCCTCGAGCCTCGGCGCCCCGAAGCCGGGCCTGGCCTGGGCCGGGGTCCGGAGAGGAGGCCGCGCCGCCCGCCGCCGCCGCCGCCGCGGGGGCCGCCCGGCCTACCTGTGCAGCGGCGGCAGGTCCTGCGCGTCGCTGGCCGGGTCGGGCGTATTGGGGATCACCCCCAGGATGGTACTCTGCAGCGAAGTGCCCTTAAGCAGGCGGCTCCGCACCAGCTGCAGGTTGCGGGCCGAGTCTACGCTGGTGCGCATGGTGGAGCCGGGCAGAAGCACGCCCTCGTTGGTGAGCAGTAGCGGGAGGCGTCTGGGGATCTGGATGGGGCTCACGGACGACATGGTGACAGCTGTTCGCGCTGGGGGACCGTCAAAAAGAGCAGGAGCCACAGCTCTGCGCGACCTCTAGAGCCCCGACTAAAGCTCCCAACCACTGGCGCGCCGGCGCTTCCGGCTCCGCTCTACGGCCCGCCCCCAGGCTCAAACTCCGCAGCTTCGCGCTGCCCCCTCCCGGAGCCGCCCCGCAGAGCACGGGAGCATTAAGTGTAGGAGCACAGGAGCACTTCAGCCCGAGCGACCTTCACTCTCCGCGAGGTCCGCCTTTCCGTTTTCTCCTGAGGCTCAGCCGCAGGACTGTGCCCTGGAGAGAGGACCATGTTTAAATTTTATCTCCTTGAAATGTTTTTAACTTTTCGTTCGAATTGATTTTAGATTTACAAAAATATTGCAAAAAGGAGTTCCCACAGTTCAATTATAAAAACCAGAAATTAACATCACTGTTATCTAACCTATAGACCTTGCACAAATTTTGCCAGTTTTCACACTAATGTCCTTTTTTTCTGGCCCAGGATCCCACTTTACATTTAGTTGTGATGTCTCCTCAATCATATATATATATATATATATATATATATATATACATATATACTTTTTAAAGAACATTGGTCCGTTATTTTGTAGAATGTCCCTTAATTTGGGTTTATCTGATGTTTTCTTGGGATGAACGTTTTAACATTATACATTTTTGGCAGAAAGACTATACAGAAGACATGTGGCTTTCCTGATACATGATGGTTGAAATTTATTATTAATGATGATTTTGCCCTTGATTACTTGGTAAAGGAGGTATCTGCCGGATTTCCCTACTGTAAGCTGGTATATTTCTTTTTATAAGTAATACATATATTCTAGGGAGTTAATACTACATTTATTACTGGAATTCTGTAAGAAAAAGCTACACATTTCCCTCATTTATTTACTTACTCATTTTTTTTTTTTACTTTATTAAGGGTTCACGGATTTTTTTATGGGTTATAACCCAATAATATGTATTTTGTCACTTGAAATGTTTTAGATTTGGCCATTAGGTGCTTGTTCACGTTGAGACTTGACTTGGGTTTGGCTATAGGTTGAAGATGGAAAATTTTCCCTGTGAAGTCCAGCAGTGCTTTCAGAATCCAAGAAGGAGTCGAGAGTCCATTCAAATCAACAAACAGTCATTAAGGGACTGCTAAGTACAAGGCTCTGGGCTAACTGTAGAGGGGTAAAGAGTATAACATAAGACAAGCTCCTACCCTTACGTATCTCTTGGCCAGGGGTACAGCCCTGTAGATGACTAAGTCTGATACAGGGCAGGTGGAACTGTGTGCTTTTGTGTATGCTGCAGGTAAGGGAGAGGAGAAGGCAAGTATACAAGGCTGTGGTGGAGATAGAGAAGCAAGAACTTAGATGCTCCTGCCGAAAGCTCTTTCTCTGACATTATCCCACCTTTCCTTCATTCACTAAGCAATATTTTTGGAATACCTACTATATACTGGATATTATTTTAGGGGCTGGGTAACTGTCAGTGAACAAGACAGGCAAGGTTACTGCTTTCATGGAGCTGAACTTCTAGAGAGGGAAACAAACAATAACCAAGGAGAGTAATTTTGAATGGTGGGAAGTCCTTTAGGCAGTCAGAGAAGGGTTCACTGGACAGATCACATTTGAACTGGGCCCTGTGCATGAAGAGGTGGCAATGCAAAGCTCAGGGGAGGTGCTATTCCAGGTCAAGGAAGTGACAATTGCAAAGACTTTGTGGCTGGAATGAATTTGGGGTATTTGAGGAAACTACTCCTGGAATTCAGTGCAAGGGGGGCATGGTGGTTTGGCTGAGATAAGAGTAGTGCCAGGGTCAGATAATAGAGGGCTGTGTAAGAGGTAAAAAGATAGGGTAAGGAGTCTAGTAAGAAGTCAGCGTTTTACTCTAAGCCTGATGCAAGCCTCTAGCAGCTTCAAGGTGCAGAATAACTTTTCTGGTTTAAGTTTTCAAGAGACCATTGTGGCTGCTATGTGGAGAAGGCAATGTAATGATTTAAGATCAGAAGCCGGAAAGCTAGTTATGAGGTGGTGACAGTTGTCCAGGCAAGAAAAAATGAGGACTTAGACTGCAAGCTACATTGGAGTGTAACTTCAACAGAATATGCTGATGGATCGGATGTGATGAAGGAAGGAAAAACCAGTTGTCAAGGTTAACTCCTAGACTGGGGCCTGAGCCACCAAGGCCTAGAGAGAAGTTGAACTGAAGATCCTGGATACAGAAAGCAAGCTCTGGACCGTTTCTCTGGATGTACATTATGCACCCTACCCTGTGGTAGACTCTGGGGAGAGAGAGAGAGATTTAAAAAAGAAAAAAAAAAGATTGACCCAGGTCCACAAGAGCTTACCTTTTTATCAAGGCCTCTCTAAGGGCAAGATGGAGAGGTCCAATTTTTTTGAGGTTTTCTTGTGTTTAGCAAAGAAATTAAAAAAAAATCTTATAAACTTCATGGTCTATTTTTTTTAAACCTTTCCAAATATTTTTTTAAATTCCATTAACCAATATAATCTACATCATCAATTTTGGATGTAGAGTTCAATAATTCATTAGCTGCATATGGCACCCAGTGCTTATCACATCATATGCCCTTCCTGATACGCATCACTCACTTATTCCACCCACCCACCCACCACCCCTCCAGAAACCCTGTTTGTTTCCCGTAGTTAAGAGTCTTTCTGATGACTTCTTGTCCCCTGATGACTCTGATGACTTCTTTTTTTTTCCAAATTATTTTTTTTAATTTCTTTTCAGTGTAACAGAATTCATTGTTTATGCACCACACCCAGTGCTCCATGCAATACGTGCCCTCCCCAATACCCACCACCTGACTCCCCCAACCTCCCACCCCCTACCCCTTCAAAACCCTCAGATTGTTTTTCAGAGTCCATAGTCTCTCATGGTTCATCTCCCCTTCCAATTTCCCTCAACTCCCTCTCCTCTCCATCTCCCTATGTCCTCCGTGTTATTTGTTATGCTCCGTGGTCTATTTTTTTAAAACTTATGTTTAATGCTTTTAACCTACACACTTATACCCCTGCCCCTGTAACAGCAATAACAAAAAACAAAATGGATATTCTATTCATATTATAATTGCCAGATTTATTTTTTTAAATACAAATTCACACTGCACTAAGGAAGCTGTATTATGGGAATGGATCCACGTTTAAATTGCTTGCTGATGGACACCTTCTTTTAATCCTGTGACTGTATGTCTGTCATAGGATGTGTCCACCGACCCGGAAAAGCATCAAAAATCTAAATGTGAGGTCTTCAGTAGCCATGTGGATTTCCTGGTTCTTTCTTTGACAGGCTCTGCATCTACATTATTTATTTATCCTTTACATGTTTATTAAGCATCTACTGTGTGCTGAGCACTATTCTAGATTCACAAATACATCAATGAGCAAGACAAGTTCCCTGGCTTCAAAGAGCTGATATTCTAGTGAGGTAGGCAGAAAATGAATACGCCACGAAAGAAAGATTTGAGAAAGCAGTAAGCAGAGCAAATAAAGCAGGAAGCTATGTAGAAGGTGATAGAAAGAGGAGTGCAGTGTTCTCTAGGGAGGTCTGAGAAGGTTATTCCCAGGAGGTGGTGTTTGAGCTGAGACCTGAATGGTAAGAATGGACCAGCTCCACGAGGAGCTGGAAGGAGAATGTTCTTGGCAGAGATTAGGACTAGCACAAAGATCAAGTTGGGGAGGAGCTTCCCAGTTTCTGGAACAGAGAAGAAGGCCAGGCATTTGGATGTGAGATTCAGCAATCAGGAAGATGCCAGTGATGGCCTCCAGAAGCTATCAGAACTAGCAGAAGGAAATGAACCTCAAAGCAGGGAAAGTTGACAAGCACAGGGTGTGAATGGACTGGAAGGGAGAGATACAGGAATAAGACCTAATCATCTAGATCTTATGTTCCTTACCCTCTGGGTACATTCCTTACCCTCTGGTGCACCTTCTGGCCTTAGACACTACATCCTGCTGGATAAGGGGTAAGCACAATGAGGAACTAGGTCAGCTCCTCCAGACAGCCTGTGCCACATATAACCTTGCTGCAGTGGCTCCCCTCCTGTTCCCAGGTTGTTTGGTCATATGCAAATGACCCATGTCTAAACCAAGTTTATCATCATGATGTTCCCCCTCCAAGGTTTGTGGAGAACACAGGGCTGGAGGCAACTGTTTCCTCTGTTTTATTCCTGTCACATCCTTGTCCTCACCCTCAACACAGTGTTGGTCTTGTCCCAATCTGAACCCTTTTGGGTTCTTCCCAAAAGGAAGTTGGGAGGCCAGGGAACTTCTCGAGGTCTGCTAAAGGAAGTTCTGGAGGGAATTTCCCTGGTCAGTCAAGGAAGCAGAGGTGGGCCTCATCAATTGGAATTTGGCACACACTAGTGTGTGACTGAGCTGCCATTGTGTTGAAATGAGCAACTCATGTTCTGCAAACATATATCCATTACACATGCTTGCATTTCCTTCATTCCCAATTGGTTTACTTTTCCCTGTTATTAGTTTCTTGGATAAATGCCATATAAAAATTGGTCACACCTTTGAAACCCTCGCTGCATCTCTCCTCAGGTGTGTAAAAATAAACAAGGTTGGCAAATCAGACTTAAGCTGAAAGGTGAGAGAACATCCAATATCTCTATTTGGTCTCTAAGCACATGGTCCTCCTCTTGAGCCCCTACTTGCTGGTTAATGAAGAGAAAATAAGTGTTCGGGCATACCATTTTAACCTCCTGTCTAATCTAGTCATTTAAATAGTTCCTTTAAGTTACTCTCAGTGAAGGATCAGCCTCAGAGCTGTGGCCTGGCAGAGGATAAGTCAGGGTCCTGGGCACAGTGTCCTCTGCTCCTTGGCTTTTCCAAGCAATGTTTTTTGTCCGCCTGGTCACTGCCTGCCCTGCTGTCATTGGAGAGTGTGGAGTAATGCATTTTGGCTTGCTTGTGGCATGGCAGTGTTCCCCAGGTTACCAGGCCTCTGTGGAGCCCACACTCTGCTCTCAAGACCTTCCCATGACTGTTATTTATTTGCAGTGTGGTTAGCCCACTAGGCCCTCTCAGCAAGGCCCTCACCCAAACTTTCAGCTCCTTCTTGTTCCCCTCAGCTTCAGGGGAGCCAGGAAAGCTAACCCCCAGGCACAGCCTAACTTAGGAGTGAATTGAAAAAAACTGTCCCGGGTGGGAGAAGGATTTAGAAAGAGGCACCATGTTTTCCAGATGATCAGCAGGGGTCTTCTGGAGTCTGTTCATACTGGCTCAGGAGAACAACTGTCACCTTTCAGGAATTCTGAGAGCCCAGTCATTGAACACAAACATTATTAAAATTAAATTATATAAATTTGTGATTAAGTATATCATATCAAAGACAAAGGTAATACTCAAAATGTATCACTCCCTAGTTATTTTACTGCATTTTACTATTATTTACATTTTGAAATTATTTATCTCTATTGCATCTGTTGGGTGGAAATACTGTAGAATGAGGGATCTTTATGTCTGTCTCCCCAACTTTATATTCCATGGTAGCTTGAAATTAGCTGCAGTGGGAATATTTACACCGCACACACACAAAAATGTTAAAAAGGCTTATAAAGCAAGGCTATTTTATTATTTTGTTGATTGCCTAGGCTGAAGAAATAAATGCAGGAAATGCTAATAATGCAGATTAAATCTACAAGGCTATTGTGCCTAAAGCCATCACATTGTGACAAGCATAAGAAAAATTAGGAAGTATTGTTTCAGTATTTGCAAACTTTTCAGGGCATTGACAAATTAGTGAAGATCCAACCAAAAGTCACCTTTGATGTTTCATTTTCCTCTTACTTACTAAGGTAAAGCAAATGTCAAGCAGCATTTGTTTTGGAACTGCACTCACCAATTGCAATAGTAGATTAGTTATAGATACGAACCTCTGTCAGCGCACCAATGATGCAGCCGCTTGCCAGGTCCATGACTTGCAATCTCGAATTTGTTGGCTTCCACTCCCTGCCCCCGCCACTCCCCCCCCACCCCCGCCACCCCGCCCGGAAACCTTTGTGTAGGGAATAGACTGTACTGCACTACACCGTGGTCCTCACCCAGGGGTTTCTATTGAGTTATGCCAATTTTACCTTAATGTGTCTGTGTCCTAGACTGTTTCATGGCAGCCAAAAACCTTGTTTCTCCCCAGACTCTTAAAGAAAGTGTGTGACATTCTCTCTTTCTTCTTTTCCACCATCCCTAACAGACTGACTTTTTTTTTTAATTTTTTAATTTAAATTCAATTTAATTGACATATTGTGTATCATTAGTTTCAGAGGTAGAATTTAGTGATTCATCAGTTGCATACAACATCCAGTGTTCCTATAGCAAGAGCCCTCCTGAATGCCCGTCACCCATTGACCCCATCCCCTGACCCATGACCCCTTCAGGAACCCTCAGTTTATTTTCTAGAGTTAAGAGTCTCTTATGGTTTGCCTCCACCTCTGCTTTCATCTTATTTTACTTTTCCTTCCCTTCCCTTATGTCGATCTGTTTTGCTTCTTAAATTCCACATATGAGTGAAATCCTATGGTATTTGTCCTTCTCTGACTGACTTATTTCGCGTTCGCTTCTATGATCGCTCGGCAAGTAAACCTTATGGCTTGATGCCTTGGCTGGGGAGTCTGTCTTGCATGTTCCATAGCAGAATTCCAGAACCGGAGGCTACCAGTTGGGGTCGTGATTTGCTGAAAGGAAGTGGTTTGGGAGGAAATGAGATAGAAGCATTTGGAGAATCTTCTCCCAAGACTGGTTAGTCTGCAAGTCTGTTTACTCAAAGCACAACCCAGTATTTGAACATCAGGACTGACTACATAATTTGTGGGGCCCAGTGCAAAATGGAATATTGGGCTCCTTGTTCAAAATTATTAAGAATTTCAAGATGGTGACAGCAAGGACTTAAACAAGCCTGGACCTTTCTGAATACGAGGCTCTTGGAAGCACTGGTCATACCCCAGATGCTGGCCCTGTTATATACTGTCTTTTTCCATTCCTTCAGAAATATTAAATTAGGGGCACCTGGATGGCTCAGTGGGTTAAAGCCTCTGCGTTCTGCTCAGGTCATGATCCCAGGGTCCTGGGATTGAGCCCCGCATCGGGCTCTCTGCTCAGCAGGGAGCCTGCTTCCCCGCCCCCACTTGCCTCTCTGCTTAGTTGTGATCTCTGTCTGTCAAATAAATAAATAAAATCTTAAAAAAAAAAAAAAGAAATATTAAGTTACCATCCCCTCTCCCAACCCAAGCATATAGATGTTCTGGGAGTGAGTCACATGTTCAGAAAGGCAAAAACGAAAAGCATTTTAGTATATTTTTAAAATACCTTTGGTTATTTAAGGTTCCTAAATTGTATCTAGCTCTATTCTCTGACTCTGTGAAAACTAAGAGTTAGAGTCAATAATAAAATTGCGTTTCCTTCATGTATTTATCCATCCTTTTATCATTTATTTATTGAACACCTGCTATCCTCGTAGCACTGTCCCAGGCTCCAAGGATTCAATAGTGAGCAAAACTGACATGCCCCTGTCCTTGTGAGGCTCTTGATTTAGAGCAGAAAATGAGCTCTAAACAAATAATGATTCACACAAATATATAATTACAAACTGGGATAAGAGAAGAAGCATGGTTTTATGAGCAGGCCTGGCCCAGTGTTATAGGGTTGACATTGGGTGGTTAGAGAACTTTTCCCCAAGTCATCTTGAGCTGAGGCCTGAGTAGATGTTTAAAAAGAGGGAGGCAAGCTCTCCTGCATGACCGTGGCCCACTCCTTGCAGGGAATATCCCCCTTTCCTGACTCCTAACGGTTGAATCTAAGCTACTCTTACCTGCTGCCTTTTCAGATTCTCTGATTCTGGGAAACGAAGGATTGGCAAAACAGCTGAAAATGACCAGGAGGAGGATATATTGGGTCCCCAGATCTTCAGGTGGCCTCGGGAACCTTGGCATGGACATGAGCAATGACATGGTTTCAGGTCTTAGCTATGTAAGTAGGTCTCCTTTGCATTAAAATACCAGAAAACTGAATTGACAGGATATTCTCAATGGTCACAAATTAGATCAGAAAATTTTATCCCATATTATTCAACCTTGGTTTCTTTTAATGGATCTCAGGCTTCTGCAATTAAACGAATCATAGTCTTTGGTCATGACCCCACTTCATGGTTGGTCTATGTATCTATTTATCATCTATTACCTATTTATCTACGTATTTAATTATAATAGTACATTAGGCACCTGTAGACCCATCATCAACTCACCAGCTTGAACCTTGACAATCACATCCAGCTATTGGACCTCCTTCCACTTCACTCCCCGACTTCCCCAACTGAAGAAGCTACTCCCCTGAATCCTTTCTCATCAATCCTTACTATGCTTTTAAGATAGTATTATGTATTCTATGTGAAGTCCTAAAGATAATACTTAAAAAAAATTTTAGTTGTTTCCTACTTTATCAAAAGGGTCACATGTAATGTTTGGGGGTTACTTTCTTACTTATTTATTTCTTTTTAGTAGGTTTACCCTCAGAGGGTGACTTGGTCTCACATTCTGTGGGTGACTAACGATAGCTCCCTTTAGTCTTGTCTAAAGTGTGTATCACAGATTAAAAACCTGGGGAGGTGGGGTGGCCTGCCCAGAGTGACCCCAGGAATGTAGGCAGAACTAAGGCTGGGACCCAGTTGTCCCGACTCATGGCCCACCGCTTATTCCCTACCCAGAAACCTTTCTTTTATTTACTTTTTAATTGAGATACAATTGACATAAAACATATTAGTTTTAGGTATATGACATAATGATTCAATATTTGTATATAGTGTAAAAGAGTTACTACAACATAACATCCATCGCCTTGTACAATTATAAATTTTTTTCTTGTGATGGGAAATTTTAAGATCTGCTTTTAAAAGCTTTCAGAGCTACAATGCAGTGTTACTAACTATAGTCACCACGCTGTACGTTATAGCCCCATGACATTTATTTTTAAATTTTTTTATTTTTAATTTTTTATTATTATTATTATTAAGTTCAGTTCCCATGACATTTATTTTATAACTGGAAGTTTTTGACCACCTTTGCCCATTTCACCCAAACCCCACCCCCACCTCTGGCAACCACCAATCCATTCTCTGAACGCTTTGTTATTGTTGTGTTTAGGTTCTACATACATGTGAGATCATACAGTGTTTGTCTTTCTCTGTCTGACTCTAGCAGCCTTTCTTTAGGAAGCTGAATGTGGGAAGATCCATTGTCCTTGGATGGCTAGTCTGGCACTTCAGAATAGTATTTATGAGATTGGTTGGGAAACTGATGTTCTTTTGGTTTTTCTTTCCCAAGAATACGTACACTCTAGAAGATGTCTCCTGGAGCCAGCAGGTGAGGAAGCCTGAGGCACCAGAGGTGGCAACAGTTCTCCCCTGGGGGAAGTATGATGCTGCCTGGAGAACCATGATTCCTTTCCGTCCCAAGCCAAAGTGAGTATTGAGGGGGAGATAAGGGCAGTACCCACTAGGGCAATGTTCTTCAGACCTTAACACTTAGGCTCTTTCCCTAAGATGTCTCCACATGGTCATGTCACCCACCACAGCCAAATACCTCCAGAGAAGACTGTGGCACATCAGGGAGGCAGAGTCAACTCATTCACTCACTCATTTGTTCATTCATTCATTCATTCATTCATCCAACAAGGATTCATTGAGCACATATATGTGCTAGACCTTGGGGGAACACCAGTAAGCGAGACAGACATGATCCTTGCCCATCACGGACCACACATTGGGGAGGAAGACAATAAGCAAGTAAACTAATAAACATGGTTATAAGCTCCTTGAAGATGGTATTAGGAAGAAGTGCGAGGGTGCTGAGGAATAATAGAACAGCGACAAGTTGGTAGGTTCTTGGTAGTTAAGTTGTTCCCGGGAGGATAAACAAAATATTACTAGGCCAGAGTAAAGAAAGAATAATCTGGGCAGAGGGACAGCATGTGCAAAGACCTGATCTTGAGGTGGAAAGAGCACAACATGACGTGTCTAGAAACTGAGGAGGCCAGTGTCACTGTAGTTTTGTGCGATAAGGGACGTGGCATGAGATGATTGCAGAAGGATGCAAATCTCCACAGGGCACATTAAGTATGTTGGTCTCCATTCTAAGTGAAATGGGGAGCTGTTGAAAGGGCCCAAATGCCTTGTGGTGTTACCCTTAAACTTAAGAGTTAAAGAAATTCAATGTATCCTTGTCCAGTAAACTACAGTTGAAAATAACCATCCCCCAATGTCTCTCTGATTCACACAACCTTTCTCTCAGGGGCCTGCACAGAATTCATTTATTCATCATGTATGGACAGGATCTCAACATTCCTCTAGGCCGTTTCTTCAGCGTTTTGTCACCGGGACTCTGCTTTGTATCCACAATCCCCTCTTCTCTCTCACAAATTTGCTAAGATTTTACCTATCAACAGAACTGCTGTTGTTTTCCTATTTTAAAAAAGCTTGAGCTCCCCTCACTACTAGCTACATTGTTCCCACAGGATTGCTCTCATCTCCACTGAGAACTAAGAACCTGGTACTTCATGGAACTGGGCGGTCTCATCTAGAGGAATGCTCTGCTCCTAAACCAGCTCATAGTCTCTGGCCCTTTATCTGCAATTACACATGGCCCCACATATCTGGTGATACCGGATACCGATCCCCATCCTTCCCTCAGCCCCTTCTCTCTCCAGCTTCTGGGCAGAAGACACAACTGCGGGGCCCAGTGGGACGTGAGGAGGGGAAGGGCCACCGAGTAGAGAAGAGCCCATAGACCAAGATGAAACAAAAACATCCCATGCATTTGGCATTTTCGTTTTCTTGTCTTTCTCCCCAAGTCGTCTTTTTAATGGAATTTTCTTCAGATCAAAATGCACAGCAGTAAAGGCAACTTTGAAAAAAGAGTAGAAGTTATACACAACGCCAACATCCTCATCCAATTATTATTTCTGTACTTGTGAATCATTTCCAGGGATATGACCTTATCATTCTTACTTATTACTTTTTATTCCGCTGTTGTTGTTTTTATGAAAATTACATAAGCCAGGTATAGAAAACGTGAAACAGTGAGAATCTCTTTTCCTGTACTCTTACCAATTCTAGTCCCTTTGTCAAAGTCAACCACTCATAGTAATTTGATGTAAATGTATCTATATGTACATATAGAAATGCATACATACAAAAACATAAATGCACATATACATATAATACATAAATACATAAATATATATACATATATGAATATATTAATGTCTGTATACATATATAAATATGTATATGTAATTGTATATGTAATGTAAATTGTTAATAGTGGTTGACTTTATATATATAGTTTTGTTTGCCTTCTCTCATTTCTTCCCTTTTTTATATAAGTAAAAATATACTGAATTTCTCGACCTGCAAGTGGCCTTTTTTTCTTTGCTTACTATGCTTAGAGCTCTTTCCAAATTCTAGATACAGATCAACTCTATTTTTGGACACTTCTGCATTGTTTTCCATAGACCTTACTTCTCTTTCTTTTTAAGTCATTCCTGTATTGATGGGTGTTTTTGTTGTTTCTGTTTTTTAATTATCATGCATAACAGAGTAATGAAAAAAAAATACTGTTTTGTATATCCAAATGACCACGCTGTGGTTTTTACATAGTATATAATTGATCCCTGCAAAGTCTTGCTCTTGCCTTAATTTTCTATCTTTAGAGCCTATATCATACGGACAACTACAGGGGTGCCTGGGTGATTCGGTGCGTTAAGTGTCTGCCTCCTGCTCAGGTCATGATCCTGAGGTCCTGGGATTGAATCCCAAGCCCCGAGCCTTAAGTCAGGCTCCACACTCAGTAGGGAGTCTGCTTC
Organism: Martes martes; assembly: GCF_963455335.1. Classification (NCBI taxonomy): domain Eukaryota; kingdom Metazoa; phylum Chordata; class Mammalia; order Carnivora; family Mustelidae; genus Martes; species Martes martes. The sequence continues at coordinate 34,374,898 of NC_137905.1, forward strand.
CATCTCTTCCTTTGCCCATCTCCCTGCTCATGCTCCTTCTCTCTCTCTCTCATGTGCGCTTCTCTTTCTCTTTCAAATAAATAAATAAAATCTTAAAAAATAAATAAAAGCAACTACATGACCTATGACTTCTCTTCTAGGTTTCCTGCCCCACAGCCCCTGGATGATGCTGGCCTGTTCTCCTACCTTACGGTGTCATGGCTGACCCCACTCATGATCCTAGGTTTACAGAAACGCTTGGATGAGAACACCATACCCCAGCTGTCGGTAAATGATGCCTCAGACAAAAATGCTAAAAGGTAAAATTATATTGGACAAGCCACTGGATTGGTTAAAGACCATGTCTTATGGGTTTGGTGACCAGAGATGATGAAGAGTAGCAGGTAGGGCCCATCTTTAGACAACCAAAGAATATGCATGCTTCCTTGGTAACAAGAGGCCTCACTGTAGTTCTTGGACCCCCTGAAATGGTATACGTATTTTATACATATGGACTAGAGACTTTTTCCTGGAGCAAGGATTCATATCTTTTATCAGATTTGCCTAAAGGGCCCGGACCCCCAAGAAAGTTAGAAATGACCCCTCCTTGTTCCTTTTGCTTTTTCTTCTGGATCAGGCAGTTACCTGTGTGACTCATCATTAAATTTTGGGTTAAGGGACTAGTCTCCTAATCCCTAAGTCATCACTAACTAGTTGTTTGATTGAGTTTTCTGTACCACGTACCTCACAAGGTAATATGAGGATTAAGTGGGGGGAGGGAATGCATAAGTGGTTTTTATATGTTTTGTATTCACGTTTCTACCTCTAGCTACTTCATGAGAGACGCCAGGTAGAGAGTGGCATTTTCCAAAGAGTTCCAGAAAATGGTCGTCCCCTAGGAACTTCCCTGAAAAGTTCCTTGGTCAAGGGAGTTTGTGAAACGTGGCACACTCTTGCCAGATCTCAGAGATTAGTTTACCAAGTAAATTAGTGAACTGAGGGTACTGAGAAAACAAAGCTGGTTCAACTTTGACCCGTCGCTTCTCAGAATTGTTCAGTAAAAGAGAAAAATTAGTTTTCAGGGAACACCTGCCTCTTACTGGTCAGAATCTCACTGCTTACCAGCTCTGATGTCGGGCAAGTCACTTACCCTAACAGAGACCTTTCGTCCTTGTGCATAAAATAAGGGAGCATAAAATTGACCTCTTGGTCTTTCATAGGATTGTTGCAAGAGTCAAAAGAGATGAGGAATTCAGTTTAAACCACCTGGGAAAATGCCCAGTGCATCTTGGGCAACCGGTTAGATGTTGGGTTGCTCTTTAACCATTATGAACACAAGGTTTCTCGATTTGTGTCTATTCGCTTCTAGTGCACTGATTCTGCTGTTTTTATTCTGTAACTCACCATGTCTGTCTACCAATACTTTTATCATCACACCACTTTGGGATGTTTATTTGAAAAAACAATGACCCATGCATTCACACCTTAGAGAGGTTTCTTTGTCTGCGTTCCTTAGTGAACAAGCAGAGTTCTGGGGTGCGGCTTGCCTAACCCTTCTGAAGAACTGCTTTGACTGCCATGAGCATTTGCTGACAAACTGCCAAGCCATCACCATCACGACCATGGTGGTCAGCCCCGTGGCAAAATCACCATTATCACCACCATCATCTTCAGTATCACTTTCATAATTCTCCATAGTTTTCATCGTTCTATAGTGACAGAGCATCACCTCCTTTGACTGTCACAAGTAAACAGGGCAGATGTTACTTTCCCCACTTTACACTTGAAGGATCTGAGGACTAAGAGAAGTAAAATGATGTTCTCCGAGTCACATAGCTAATGAAGGGAGGAGGTGAGGTTCCGAATCTGGTAATCATGGCCAGAAATTGATACAGTTGCTAGAAGAGCTGAGGGCAGGCTACAGGACACTTGGATTGGTTTAGTCAAAGCTCTTTTAGTTTGGTTTACTTTCCTTTGATTTGTTTTGTCAAGACTTTTTTACTCTAGTGCTTTTTGTCTCTGTGGATTGGGTTATACATGGAGGTAGGGCTGGAATGAGGAGAGGTGACCCCACAGATTGGCCTGAGTAAAATTGTCCACAAACAATAAAGTCCTCTAACACATATGGGTGACATGGGGACATTTTTGCTTTATTTACCTAGGGCCCAGACACCCCTTTCCCCACAAGTTATCTGGCCCACACTAATGGGCATGGGATGGAACAGTTGTTTCAGAACTCAGGAAGAAAGAAGCAGCCTGGGGGGTCTGACGGCAGGTGAGGGAATGTATGACAGGAACATTCTCATGGTGTTTGTTCCTTTCTGCCTTTAGGCTGGGTATGAGTGTCCATGGCTGCAGGGGTGAGGAGTAGAAAGGGCCAGAACTGCCTGCCTTGAGAGACTTGGTGGCAAAAGATAAGAACCAGAAGCTGATAGAGCTGCTTGAGAACGTGCATGAGCAGGGCTGCCCTCAAGCCCTGAGCACGAAGGGTGGCCCACCATGCTCCTGCTCTGTGAGGAGCAGAAGCTTTAGGGAGACCGGGAGTCCCGTGGCATAGTCCTTGATGTTCCCATCAAGGGCGGTGGTAATCGCTTTTCAGATAGTAGAACTGAACAGGGTGGAGCAGGAGGCGGGAAGTAAAAGGGCAGAGGCCAGCATAGAGACTGCAGCTGACAGACTGGATGGTGGATGGCGGAGGGAAGCATCCAGGGCCAGATTAAGACTCTGGAAGCCAGAAGCACTACAGTGATTATTTTCCAGCTATCTGCTCCCACATCAAATATAATAAAAAATAAAAAAAGAAGGATAAGTGAGTCAACGATAGTCTTAATTTCCGTTAAGATAACTTCTTTGATGCTTTTTTTGAAATATTGTTTTTCCATTTTTTTCCTCAAAAAAATGTTTTTGGTGTTCCTGTTTCACTGATAATAACATCAACAGCCTAGGCATCATCAGCCCAGATTGCCAAAATAAGGGCACACTTTTAATTAGGTGATCCAACATTGGGGCACCCTTTGGGGGACTTTAAATTAAATGGAGGCACTTTTTGGAGGTCAGAGTTTTGGGTTTTATGAATTTTAGTTTGTATAAAAAGAAAGAGAGACACTATTTAAAGTCCTAGGTCATTTCCTCAATTAACTGTATTTCAGGGTAACAAAATAGTTGATGAGGGAAAGTTATCTTTTTAACTTTTTTAAAGTAGTTTTTAAAAAAATAGCCCCAGCACAGGGCTTGAACTCATGGCCCTGGGGTCAAGACCTGAGTTGAGGTTAAAAGTTGGATGCTTAACTGATTGAGCCACCCAGGTGCCCCCGAAGGTTTTTTTTTCTTAATAGAAAAATTCAAATTACTAAATACAGAAGGAATGTTAGAATTAGAAATCACCATTTTGCCAGCCCTAATAGAAGTGGCAATGGTTATCAATGATGGGGAATGAATGGCAGTGAATGAGTCAGGCTGATACTCCTTAACCCACTGACACCCTGAACATTGCTAATAATAGGATACCAGACACTGTGTCTTCTGCTATTATGCAAAAGAAGTACACTACATCACCTATTATGTATTTTTGCCAGCTGACCTGAATTCTGAATTTCACTACACCCCTAGATCTAGCTAGAAGTTTAATAGAAAATATAGGGCACAGAAGGTTATGGTTATGTTAGACAACAGGATAGAGATGCAATAAGTCAAATCCAGAATGTGAGAAATTCTTGGAATAAGTGACCCACTTTCTTCAACAAATGGCATAAAATGCAGAGAAGGGGAAGCTGTTACAGGTTAAAATGAGGTACAAGAAGCCCATTAGATTTGTTGTTTAAATGCAATGTGTGGACCTCATTTGGATCTTGATTTGGGTGAACTAACTATAAAAACATGTTTTTGACATATTAGAGAAATTCGAACACAGACTGGGTATTAAATGTCATCACGGAATTTTTATTAAATATGCAATTAATACATTATTTTAATATATGTCAATTGTTATTAATAATTAGTGAATTAATAATTAATACTTAATAATTAGTGAATAACTATTGTATGTCACTGCAGTTTTTTAAAAAGGCCTTATCTGGAAGAGATACATACTGAAGCATTTGTAGATGAAACATGTCTGGGATTTACTTGAAATACTCTATGCAAAGAGATTTCACCGGTTGAATTCTCCTCTTTTGAAGGCTTTGCCTCCTTTGGGAAGAAGAAGTCTCGAGACATGGGATTGAGAAAGCTTCAGTGCTTCGAGCGATGATGAAATTTCAAAGAACAAGGGCTCTTTTCAGTGTATTTCTGGGCTGCCTCTTCTCTGCCTCGGGTGTGGTAGGGCCAGTAAGTGGCTGGCTTTGTGAGGTTTGTGGGGCTCCAAGCTTTAGGGATTGGCACGTTCAAGTCCATGCGTGGAGCTGGGACCTGTTTTTCTCTAAGCTGCCACTCGGAAAATGAAGACCTTTTGGGGGTGGTAGAGCTAGCAGCCGTTAGGAGTGTGAGTTCTGCAGCAATTGCTTGGGTTCCGACCTTGGCCACTGAATTGCTGAATGAGTTTGGGCAATTTGTTTGCCTTTGCTTCTTTAAGGAACCCCGTGACACCCCTAGTGGTAGACCTCATGGAAACACTCATGTATAAAATGAAGAGCATGACATTACCTGCCTCTCAGCATGAATTTAAATGAGATGAATATATAAAACACCTAGAACGTATCCCGACTAGTACAAGCTAGCTGTTTGGAGAAGTGACTGAGCAGCTCTGGGAATGCAGGTGGCAGGAAATAATGGTCTCCTCCATATACTATGGTTGAGATGAATCAACTTGATCTCCTGTCCTCCAGGTCCTCAGCCCAAGTTTCTGATTGCAGAGAGTAAGTCTCACTGTCCCAGCTGGGGTCACATGCTCACCAGTTGGCCTGCAGAGGGTAGGGCACTTTGAACGTGCAACCTAGACTGCATGCAGTGGGGCAGGTGCCAAGTCTCTCCAGAAGAAAACTGGAGTTCTGACTGAGTAATCCAAACTCCTGCTTCCTTCTAGATGCTGATTATACCAAAAATCCTGGAATATTCTGAAGCGCCATCAGGAAATATTGCCTATGGAGTGGGACTCTGCCTTGCCCTCTTTTTCACGGAATGTCTGAAGTCTCTGAGTCTGTGCTCATGCTGGGTCTTAAACCAGCGCACAGGCGTCAGGTTTCGTTCTGCTGTTTCCTCCTTTGCTTTTGAGAAGCTAATGCAATTTAAGTCTCTAACACACATCACCACTGGAGAGGTAAGTGCCTGGGGGACTATATTGGAGGCCATACTTGCCTAGCCTTTCTCCAGACATCCGTGCCCTAGGGGCTGAGGGAGGGAGGAAAGGGAGTTAGGAGAGTTAGAAATAATTCCTAGGGTGAGTGTGGATAATCATGAACAGTTACCTCTGAGGACATGAGAACAGGTCAGCAGTAACCAAGGGAGATGCCACTTGCATTCAGAGGCTTTGGACAAGATTGATTCATTCATTCACCACATAGTTACTGAGGCCTACTTTGGGCCCTGGGGATATAGCAGTGCACAGAAAGACACAAATCCTCAATAGAAGTGCCTCAGAAAGTGCATCCCTTCAGCCAGCCTGGGGAGGAGGGTATGAATGGATGAATGGAAAGGATAGCTCAGGGAAACCAAGGGAACAGCAATTGTAGATCACCTCTCTGAGTGTTAATTCTTATCTGCAAAGGAGGAGTACTTAGAGCTGCCTGGTTAATTCGTTATTGGTGTATCAGTTCCCTTCTCTTGCCTCTCCTATGATGTAACACAAATGTACTAATGTTGACAGAGATTGAAAAAAGATGCTCCAACTTATGATGCATGGGCATGGGAGTATTAGAATTTTATATATTTAATTTCATATTCCCTATTTTTCTCTAGCTTACCAGTTGCCTTGAGGAGCATAGATTACTTTACTATTAAAACAGGCATTTGAATTTTTGGAAAACGCAGCACTGCTTTGATTCCTTATCCTCAAGCCAGACCCTTTGTGATCTGGCATCAGCAACTGTCCAACCTCGCCTCTTCCCAACTCCCCTCTTCTAACACTAGGTTGGCTTCTTCCTTTCAACCAGGCTAGGCTAACCTTTAATCCTCAAACACGCCAGGCACTCCACCTCCTGGCAATGTTGCTCATATCACCCCCAACCCCTGTCCTTTTATAATCCCATTCATCCTTCATGGATGTCCTCTCCTTCATGACAATATTGCTAAACCCCACCATCCACTCCCAGTCCCCACCACGCACAAATCTGGCTGCCCTGCTAACATGAGCCCCGTTCAAAGACACAAATCCTTTCAGACATTTGAATTACACAGGGCAGACGTCCAAAAAAAATCTGCCAGATTACCCACTGCCATTGAGTGGATGTTTTCTCTAAATTCGATTGGTAGCCAACGTTAAGATATTTGTTATCATGGTTACCGTTACTCTTCATAATTTTATTAGTCCTGTCACCTAAGGCAACTTGTTCAGTCTCTCTGCTGCAGAATAATAAGACCAGCCTTAAAGGATTGTTATCTCATAGGATTAATGTGTTAGTACATATAATGCACATAGAAAGGGGACAGAGGTTCAGAAGTGTTAAATTGCATTGCTGACTTCTCTCAGGCCTTGAGCATGGGGGCTCCCTGTCCTCCTGCATTTGATGGATGTTGAGATCTGTGGCAGCCCTTCCCCCTGTTTATCTTAGGAGAGTCATCATAGTAATTATTAACTTCCACGAAGCCAAGCATCATCCCCAAGGCTTTACTTTGTTAGCTCAGTCAGTCCTCTGACAACCCTCTTATGCGGTGGTCTCTATTATTGTTCCCATGGTCACAGAGGTAGAAACTGAGGAAGGAAGGAGTAGGAACCGTATATACAAGGTCATGTGATTGGTAAGCAGCAGAGCCTGGCTGCGCTTACCTGCCTTGCCAAGGAGACTTTCCACACTGAGGTCTGTCCTGGTTCCTTTTCTCTGTGCCTCTATCCTGAGCACCTGCTATGTGCAAGGCCCATTTCCCCCAAATATCCTCATGAACGTAAGACAAGATGGCCCACCTGGAAGTGGGGATGGAAGTAGCTGGTCACATGAGGAGCCCTAGGGGGCTGCTTCCATAAATTTTATTTTAAAATTAATTTATAAAACACCTTCATACGTTCTCCTTGCAAACAAAATTAAGTGGACTAGATGATTCCCTAGACCCCATCCCTTCCCTAATGCCTGGAGGTGACCACCACTATCAATATGGCTTGTGTCCTTCTATGCTTTTTAAAGTGTGTTTAGGTACACATGCAAGTTACCCATGGAAAACGTATTGTATCTTGTGCCTGTGTTTTTACATAAATGATACTACATTTTACAGTGTTCTGCCACTCTGTTTTACTAATAGAAAATGTATGATACAATTTTGGGGTTGAGTTTTTACATCAAGGATGTTACATTATTTGGGCTCTTTTGAAGATTTTCTTTCCTCCTCATTATGTCTTAGCCTTCCATCTTAACACGTGCAGATCTTTCTTATTCCTCTTCAAGGATGCTTACTTATAATTGTAGCATTTCCTTCCTCCCCATTTTTATTGAGATATAATTGATGTATAATGTATTAGTCCAAGGTTTTATACAAGGTAATGATTTAATGTGTTGCAAAACAATCACTACCATAAATTTAGTTACCATTCATCACTTTACATAGTTATAATTTTTTGCCTGCAATGAGAATTTTAAGATCTGCTGTCTTAGCAACTTATACACCATGTAATAGTAACTATGGTCACCATAATTATTTATCTTATAGATAAATGTTTTTACCTTTTGACCACCTTTATCCATTTTCCCCCACCCACCTTAGAACATTTCAATATGGCTAAATTGAGTGTTTTATATGCATTATCTCATCAGTTGTCACATCAGTGGTATGGAGTAGGTAGTATTATTATTCCCATTTTACTGATAAGGCAACTGAGGCACAGAGAGACTGAGTATGTGTCTTTGGTCCTATAGCTACTACATGACAGGTCTGGGACATGATCTCTGACAGGTTGTTCCAGGATTCAATATTACCTAATGCTCTTTGAGTGGATGCTTTAACCTTTCCCCACCAGTGGACATTCAGAATGTTTCCAGTGTTTTGCTGCTAATAAGCACAGCTGTAGTAAATGTCTTTGTCTTCCTCTTACATGTGTGGATGTTTCTCGACAGAGAAACGAAATAGCCAAGTCTTGAGGTTTGTGCAATTGTTAACCTTTAAAGATACTGTCCAATTCCATTCCAAAGTGGCTGTACCAAGCTAGCTCCCTCATACACTTCAAATTTTTGTAAAGGTTCAGCCTGGGGCACATCCTGGGAACTGGAAGATCAGTTTAAAGTGAAAAAGAAACCACTTCTTAAGGCATTTGGATTGGTCATTCTAGAAGACATTCATGATCTGGGTCCTTAAATATTTCTTGATTTGCAATGTCAGCTTTTATGTAACATGGAACCGGGCAGTTAGGGAGCAGGAAAGTGGACTGAAGAGTCCATAGCAAAATAGAAAAGGAAGGATAAAAAGACTTAGTTCCTGCCTAAATAAATTCAGCCATGATTATTAGTAGAAATAGAATGAATAGAATAGAATAAGGAAGAAGACTAGAAGTAACTCTCTGGGGAATCTGGATATGAGAAGCAGTAGCAATAGTATAGTAAAATATAACTTTTACTGAGCACAGTCTATGTGCAGATACCTTATTGACATCCTCACAGCAACCATATAAAGTGGGTATAATTATTCCAGCTTCACAGATGAAGAAGCTGAGACTCAGAGTGGCATAGGAATGGTCCCAGGGTCACACAGAGACTAAGAGGAGAGCTGTGAACTCAGTGTTTTTTGTCTCTACCACCATGCCTCCCAAGCTTTCCTGTCCCCTGCCCATGTAGGCCCTTCTAGGTACCCGAAGAAGTGAAACCTGTGCCCACAGGCTTTGCTGTCTTACAGGCCATCAGCTTCTTCACCAGCGATATAAACTGCCTGTTTGAAGGGGTGTACTATGGCCCCCTGATCTGGCTCATCTCTTCATTGCTGATCTCCTGCACTGTCACCTCCTACCTCACTCTTGGACCCACTGCGCTCTCCGCCACTCTGTGCTATCTCCTGATTTTACCAGTGGAGGTAATGTCTTTTTTTTGCCATCCATGTGATGTTGGATGTTCCTCAGAACTCCCTGGGCTCTGGAATCTGGGTTACTTCTGAATGGAAGTATTGATTCCTGTTGACTGTTCATTCCACTGTGGTTAAGTTTCAGCTTCCATTTCTGCCTAATTGTTCTCTGGCCACAGCACTGGCCAAAGAAATAAGAGGTGATTATGATATGCAAAAGTCCATCTCGTAGATTTCTGTGAGGGATTATCTGCCTCAAACACTTTCCTTAGTAGATATCCTCTATGTAAGGTTTTTATTCCATCTTTTCTACCCTGAATGTGGTGACGGAATAGTCCAGATAGCATTTAACGTTCGGCTGAGCACAGTAAAAAGGGAGAAGAGCAGCAAATTTGCTGACAAAGATTCAGGTGAAATAAACCTGGGCATTATAGGAAGTGACTCTTGGGTTATGTGTGCTCTGAATTATTGAAATCAAGTGTTTTCCTCCCTCAGCACAGGTATTCTGATCAGGTGATCGTAACTATTGGCGGGTTAGGGTTTCCCAAGGGCAGAGGAGTCATATTTCTGTTTAGTTAGCCACAACCTGGCTTGGGACACAGGAGGAAAACACCCCCGGGATGTGTGAGACAGGTGCTCTAAGGCATGATGGAGTGGTTTCCATTGGGAAGCCTTCAGCAGGACCCTAGGATTTAGAGTCACAGTGGCTTCCAACAGGGCAGGATTAAATCCAGGTAGTCAACCCACATCTGGATTTGACCTTTGGACATACTCCCCGTTGTCATACTTACACCTGGGTGAACGCTCCTGCCCTTGTCAAAAGAAGCCCTTGCTGGGACCCCTGGGTGGCTCAGTGGGTTAAAGCCTCTGCCTTCAGCTCAGGTCATGATCCCAGGGTCCTGGGATTGAGCCCCATATCGGGCTCTCCGATCAGCGGGGAGCCTGCTTATCCCTCTCTCTCTGCCTGCCTCTCTGCCTACTTGTGATCTCTGTCTGTCAAATAAATAAATAAAATCTTAAAAAAAAAAAAAAGCCCTTGCTGCATCCTGACTACAGGTGTTCCTGATTCAAAAGATTATTAAGATACACAATCACATCTCTGAGATCAGTGACCAGCGCATCCGTGTGACCAGCGAAGTTCTCACCTGCATTAAGCTGATTAAAATGTATGCTTGGGAGAAACCATTTGAAAAAATAATTAAAGGTACAGAAAATCTCATTTTCTTGCTCAGAGCCTTGGGATGCCATGGTGGGTCAAGCCTCTCCCTTTTTGGGGAGTTCTTTCATGCTCTGGAAGTTTGGTGCTCTTTGGAGGATGTTCTTAGGGTTAATTTCAGTGCCTTTGTCTTTTTTTTTTTTTTTTTTTGGTATCTTTGCTTTTCATCTCTCAGCCCTCAGAAGGCAGGAAAAGAAACTACTGGAGAAGTCTGGGATCATCCAGAGCCTGACGACTGTCTGCTTGTTTATAGCCCCTACAGTGGCCACAACATTGACGTTCCTTATCCACACATGTTTACAACAGAAACTCACAGTCTCAGTGGTAAGTGCTTGGGGTGCTTCGTTTCCCCCCCTATTGATAAGGAGTTTTTCTTTTGTATCTTTCCCTAGACCATGTTCCTTCAAAGATCTGAAGGTTTTGCAAATGGACAACAGATGTTGATTTTGATTTTCCGGACTTTTAGGATGCTTGAACTTTCTTCCATCTTAAACTGTCTGAAAAACTGACATCCCTTGCATAGCGACTATGGGTGGGAGGGATGACAAAGTTACCCCAGAGGAGTTGAAATGAGTAGTTAAAACCCTGATGATTCTGACACATGCCTGGGGGTTGAGAATCCTAAATTAAGGAGTTTCTTTGAACCCAAAATAGGGCTCTGAAAATACACCTAAAATAAAAGGGCTCTGAAAATACACCTAAAATAAAAACCTAGAGCTTCTTCTGCCTTCTCTCTGTGGTCTGACTCTGGCCCAGAAAAGCAGCAGCTGCCTTTTAGGGGTAGATCCCAGTTCTCTGAGGAGATAAATCAGGGGGCTGCTTTGGGAGAGCTTAGAATCCAGGTGGGGCTTGGGGTAGAACACTGCACCCAAAGCAAGAGGGGGAAGCATTTGAGGATCCGCCACCAAGGGTTTGTTTGTGTTCCAGACAGCAGACACCTTCCCTTGGCCCAGGCACGCACCAGAGAGGCCCCCTGAAGGCTTGAGGGTGGGCGCAGGGGCTTTTATAGGAGAAAATCTCAGCAGGAGTTTAGGGTCACCCTGCACTCACACAGTGAAGGATGAAGAAGGGACTAGAGGGGGGGCATGGATTGGAAAGTCCCCAAGGTACTTCAGGTCACATTCTGAGATCCTGAGAGAGGTTGTCTACTGTCATCAGGGCAAGTCTCCCAGGAGAGAGTGAGGCATGGATTAGCCTTGAAGTGCAGGGACTGTTGGGGTCCGTTATCAAAGGAACGAGACTGAGACAAAGTGAAAGTTATGCAAAGCCTTATTCTATGCCAAGCATTAGAAGTCAGACTGACCGGCCAGGGCCGCCTCCAAAGAGAGAGACCCCCTCCCAATCTCACAGGCTGGTTTTATAGGGCATAACCTCAGACCCAAGGTAGGTGGCTTCTGTTGTTAAGGCGTTTACTCCAGGAATCGATACCCGGAACCATACCAGGAACTACGGGGGAGTTTATTCCCGGAATGAAGTCCGTGGATGTAAACAACAATATGGCTACCTAGGCAGTATGGATTTGATCTGGCTAAGCAGGCCCTAATAGTTAAACAGGTTTTAACATTAAATTGGCCCTAACAGGAACATTTAGAATATAAGAAATGAGTATCTAAGGCAAGGAAGGTTGAATACGATCCTAACAGCAGTAACAGTATCAAGCTCCGCTGACAGTAGACAAGCTCTCTCACATGTACTTTCTCAGTGCTTCCCTGAACTTTATTCCTGTACCCGCTGATGATTTTGACCCTATGCCAACGGGAAAGCAAAGCTCGTTGGGAGAGGGGACCTGGCCAAAGTCACAGAGTCACCGGGTCGCCAAGCTACATAGGGTGCCAGGCCTAGAGACACAGAGACGTTAAGAGGAGTGCTCCTGGGGCGCCTGGGTGGTTCAGTGGGTTAAAGCCTCTGCCTTCAGCTCAGGTCATGGTCCCGGGGTCCTGGGATCAAGCCCCGCATCGGGTTCTCTGCGCAGCGGGGAGCCTGCTTCCCCCTGTCTCTCTGCCTGCCTCTCTGCCCACTTAAGATCTCTGTCAAATGAATAAATAAAATCTTAAAAAAAAAAAAAAAAAAGAGGAGTGCTCCTTCCCTGCTCTTTCCAGTCTCCTCAAAATACTGGCTCCATCCCTGCCATGGGGGGGACCGGCCTATCAAAAGCTGCGGGGGTCTGGCTCTGTGGCTTCTGGCTCTGGGAGGGGAGCCTCAGGGGGTGGAGAGAGAACACAGATGCGCCCCTCACCGCCGCCTCCCCTCCTTGCCAGGCTTTCACTACGGTGGCCACCTTGATTCCCATGCGGCTGTCCGTGTTCTTTGTGCCCTTCGCAGTAAAAGGCCTCACGAATTCCAGGTCCGCAGCAGAGAGGTTTAAGGTAAGTGGTTGGAGGACTGTTTGCGTGGCTCTCTGGGTGTTCATTTGCCTGCAGTCATCGTGACGTTCCTCCCGAACGTGACCCCAGGCCAAGCCAGATGCCAGCCTCCACGGAGAGGGATCGGCCATCTCAGGGACCTCCTGCACCCAGGCTGCGATGGGCTGGGGAGGTCTTAGGACAGTCTATACAAACCAGGTCTCAGACAGGAGGTCTGCAGGGTTACCCTGATGGCTTTGCTTTTTTAAAAAAATCGTATTTGTTGCTTGCATTTAAAAACCTGGAAATTCTATATAAAAATCCGATTTCTGGATTTTTTCTGAATAATCAGAAGATCTGGGAACATCAGACCCACATTTCCCCATGGCCACAAACAGCTGGAGTTGAGGTGATAGTTGTCCTACTTAGATGAGGCAGTGGGATACAGTTTCCTGCTGTCCCCACTGTGCCTTACTTAACACTGGGGTTGTTTCACCTCCCATTTATCCTCTTAGCAATGGTCTACTTCGCTTTTTTCCATAGCTGGTCTTGCTCCTACAGCACCTGAGTTTAAAAACCCTTATCTAGGGGCGCCTGGGTGGCTCAGTGGGTTAAAGCCTCTGCCTTTGGCTCCGGTCATGATCGCAGGGTCCTGGGATCGAGCCCCACATCAGGCTCTATGCTCAGCAGGGAGCCTGCTTCCCCACCCCCCTCGCTGCCTGCCTCTCTGCCTACTTGTGATCTCTGTCTGTCAAATAAATAAATAAAATCTTTAAAAAATAAAAAAAATAAAAACCCTTATCTAAACCAATTTACAAAGTCATCTCACTTAAATGCATGTAGTTCCCAACTTATTCACTCAGTCATTTATTCATTTATTCAAAAAATATTTGTTGAGGGGCAACTGGGTGACTCAGTCAGTTAAGTGTCTGCCTTTGGCTTGGGTCATGATCCCCGAGTCCTGGGATCAAGCCTGCCTTGGGCTTCTTGCTTGGTGCGGAGCCTGCTTCTCCTTCTCCCTCTGCTCCTCGCCCCACTCCTGCTCGTTCTCTCTCTTGCCCTCTCTCTCATAAATAAATAAAATCCTTTTAAAAGAAGTATTTATTGGATGCCCACCGCCTGCCAAGTACTGAGACAGAACATGCTGCTGTGAGCCTGACCAATGGGATCCCTGCTCTCAGGAACTTACAACCTCGTATTAGAAACAGGCAACTAGCAAGTGAATTAACGGTCAAAGAAGATAACATGAGATCACATGAAGAGCTATGATGTCAGTAAAACAGTGTAATTTTCTGGAGGGTATGTGGAGGAGGGCTGGGACAAATCTGGGTGTGCTGGACCCGGAAGGCCCCTCTGCTAAGGTGACTTTTCATCTGAGTGATGATAATTAGGAAGTGCAAAAGCCCTGAGGCTGGAATGAACTTGGCTTGTCTGAGGAAGGATGACGGTCCATTACTTATGAAGAGCCCCAGTAGCTCCCCAGACTTCTCCATTGCTGATCAGGGCTGATCAGGGCTCCCTGCTGCCTTCTCTCTGTCTGCTGGTATACTAGGCTCTCCCATCCTCCCCTCTGTGCCTGTTTTCATTTCCAGGGTGGACAGAGTTAAGGAAGCTACAGTTTGGGCTCCGAAGGGTGGCTAGGGATGTTCGCTGAAGGAATGCCTGGAGAGATAGCTCAGAGGTCAGAGAGCTTTTGGCTAGGGATGGTGTCGTTATGGTGGCAGAGAAGGGAGCAGAAATGGTAATGGTGAGGGCAAAGGTCTTGAACCTGGGGTTGTCTCCAGGGGCTGGTGCTGTATAGGGTGGCCCCGTGGATGGACACTAGCTCTCTCATCCGGGTATCTTCAACTGCTCGTGCTTCAGCCACTGAAGTTTTCTATCTGGCCCTATAGACATTTGACCTTGACACCTGTAGGCTAGAAGGGGGAGGAATGTTCCCCTCTTCCTCCTTTGTGCCCTTTGGTGCTATAACCCAGCTCCCAAATGCCTTTGGCTTTTGAACTCTGGTATACCAGTTTCCAAGGGCAGAGAGAAGAGAGCCATGAGCCCTGAGGGAGGACCCCTCCTTGTAGGCGACCACAGGTAGGAGGTGAGCTGGCTGTTGGAGCTGTGGACCTACTCACTGGGGTTCTAGAGAAGGCACCCAGGTGGGCACTCTCAGCAGGGGTCTCCAGGCCATTTTTCTTTCCTTTTCTTTTCTTTAAGATTTTATTTATTTATTTGACACAGAAAGAGAGAGCGCAAGAAGAGAGAGCAGCAGGCAGAGGGAGAGGGAGAAGCAGGCACCCCCATAGAGCAGGGAGCCCGACATGGGGCTCAGTCCCAGAACCCCAGATCATGACCTAAGCCAAAGGCAGGTGCTTAAACAACAGCAACCTAGATGCCCCCAGACCATTTTTCTTTTGTGTTGTTTGCTAAAAACAACAAGTGAAAAGCACTGAATGGCGTAAACAAATTTAGAGTTTGAGAGTATATTTGAGGATTTGGGGGTAAAAGGACCCCCTGTTTTTCTTCCTTATAAACTCATTTATCAGCATTTGTTAATATCCAGATGTGTTTGTCATACTGACTCATTAAGCCAGTGTAGCACTCAAAATTTATCTAATAAAATTAAGATATATGTGATAACAATTTAAGCAAAGGAATGAGAGCCATCAGTGGTTACCCAGTGGTTATGTTATTAAAAATAACTAAACAAGTAAGTCCCCAGTTAACTAAACAAAATAAAGGGACCCATGCAATTTCCAATGATGACTCTATGCCTTTACTCAAATGTTATAATTAGCTTAATTAAACATACCTGAGGTTCAATTTAAAAAAGAGACCACCTTTTTTATTTTGAAAATAGCTTTTTGTTTGTCTTTGCAAAATCCTGTGCACTCATTGTAGAAGGTTCAGATAGTGCAAAAAGTTACAGAGGATAAATCTAGAGATAAAACCATTGTCCGAAATGTCAAGAAGTATCTTTCTACATCTCTTTCTTAGCAAATCTCCAAGGAGAGACATGTGCCTATAATTTAAGTGCAGTGAGATCATACTTCCCAGCTGCCTCTTCTAACGCTCGCACTCATGTATGTTTCCCAGTCAGGAAGATGGAGACACAGAGAGGAGTGACCGGCTCACGGTCACACTTTGAAATGTATGGCCCCAAACAATTTTCCGCCATGTGCTACATGGGCAGACCTTTTTACTTTGAATAGTTACAAATGAAATCCAATTAGAAAAGTGACACATCTGTCTGAGGGTTCCTCAGTGTTGTCACCCATGTAAAACCAAACAGAAAAGAACAGAGCAGGCAGTATGCAGATATCAAAGAGTGGCCCAGTGGTCCAAAACTTGGAAAACCCTGATCCAGAATTCCCACCAGCAGAATCTGGCTCCCTCTGAACTAGCGGTGGTTCTTCAGACTCCTACTGTTTATTAGGAGTTTATAAACCAGACCTACAAGCAGGCCAGAGAAACGGGCACACTTTCTTATTAGACTGCAGAACTGAATTCCTCCTTTCTTTTTGTCTGCACAGAAATTTTTCCTACAGGAGAGACCTGTTCTGTATGTCCAGGCATTGAAAGAGCCCAGCAAAGCTGTGGTTTTGGAGGACGCCACCTTGTCATGGCGACAGACCTGCCCCGGGATTGTAAATGGAGCCATGGAACTGGAGAAGAACGGGCACACTCCCGAGGGGATGACCGGGGCTCAGCCAGCTCCAGGAGCCCTCGGGCCAGAGGACACAAAGGACAGCCTAGCCCCAAAGTTGCACAAGTTAAACCTAGTGGTGTCAAAGGTAGCCTTATCCAGGCCACACGGGCAGACTGGCTGCCAGACTTTTGGGGCCCGAGGCTTGAGCTTCATGACACTCTACTGTTTCCTTGGCTAAAAACTGCCATCTCTAAATACCTCTTTTAAATACAAATTGTTCGCAGAGGGCAAGTACAGGAAATCTTTCATTCTTCAGTGGGAATCAACTGATCATCCAGTATTTTTTTTTTTTTTTTTGTAATAACAAGACCCAGGATAGAAAGCTATATGTTGGGAGAGAAAGGGAAGGAGACTAACATTGACTAAGTTGCTAGTATGTGCCAATTCGGTTGTTCTGTGAACTCACCTCATCTGACTTCTTCTCTGCCTAACATTTGCAAGGGCAAGCTTCCCTTCTTGTCTAAATTTCACCTCTGGACTTTTGAGTCAAATTTGGTTGCATTTCCTCCCTCCTATCAACGCAGCCTGTTGGTGACGCCCATCAGCTCTCTCCTGAATCCATCCACCTTTCACCAACTACCCGCCCCCGCCAACTCCCCAAGCCCCAGCCACCATCATGCTATTCCAGCTCCTCTAGGACACTCCTTATCCGCCACTCTGATTCCACTTTTGCCCTCTTACTATTTTTACCATGCGGTGGACAGAGGGCTCTTTCTAAACCATAAACCAATTCAAGTCACTCTCTTGCTTAATTTAAACCCCTTCAGTGACCTCCTGTTGCACTTAAGATATAGCCCAGGTATCCCCTGATCATCCCGCCCATAGCTCTCACCTCTCCTCCCACTTATTCCCCCCACACCAGCTACACTAGCCTTCCCATAGCACTTTGGCAGCCAACCTGGTTCCTGTCTCATGACCTTTGTCCCTGCTGCTCTGACAGCCTGGAACGACCAGATTTTCCTGTGTCTGTCTCCTTCCTGTCATTCTGGTCTCAGTTGCAGTGACAACTGCTTTAAGAAGACCTTGCTGGCCAACCCATCTACACTTGCTCTGGTTCATAGCAGCCAATTTGTTTTACTTGAATCATTTATCATCATCTGATATTGTTTATCTATTTCGTGGCTTATTTCATGGTTCATGGCTCCCCACTAGAATGTAGCATGAGAGTTCTTTTCTTCACTACTTGGTACGTGGGAGAAACTCAGACAGTCTTCGAGGGAGCAGTGAATGAATAAATGAGGGAAAGTATGCATGAATTCTGTGAGGCTGGCTTCACTGTCCCCATTTTACACTTGAAGAAACTGAGGCACGGAGAGGCTAAGTGATTTGCCTAGGATCATAGAGTAGAATAGGTGCAGATCTGGAATTTGAGTTTCTTGCCTGACAGGACCACCTATCCATGAATTCCTCTCTATCACCTCCATGCATCTTCCTCTCTTGGAGGTTGTGGCGTTGAGCTTTTGCCTGAGGGGCTTTGGGGTGGGGTGTTCAACCACAGACCCACCCTGGGTGAGTAGGAGGTTTGTGCTATTCCAATGCCACTCTGTCCTCCTTGGCTTTGCAGGGGACCACCTTGGGGGTCTGTGGCAATACCGGGAGCGGCAAGAGCAGCCTGCTGTCAGCCATCCTGGGGGAGGTAAGTGACTTGTGACCACATGCATGTGCACTCACGGGCGGTCCAAGGACTCCCAAGGTTGAGTTCGCCCAGTCAGTCACACCATTGCTTTCTTGCTCAATGGGGTCTGAGCCAATACACCTTTTATAAATTGAGAGCAGTTAGGCATGCACTGAGGAGGAGGTGTGCTATAAATACACCACCTTCTCACCCTCCAGCCAGGAAGGCTCCCTCCGAGATCCCCTGGAGGTCTGCCCTCACCTATTCTCTGTGCTCTCCCCACCCTGTTTGTAATCAACCAGCTATCAGGGTGATGATACAGCATGTTTCAATGTTTAATATGATGATAAAAGTCATCTCATAAAGCCCATCTCAGAATGGAACATGTTTCCCTTGTGAGACAGCATCAAGAGTGCAATGTGGGGTGCCTGGGTGGCTCAGTCGGTTAAGCCTCTGCCTTCAGCTCAGGTCATGATCCTGGGGTCCTGGGATCGAGCCCCACATTGGGCTCTCTGCTCGGGAGGGAGCCTGCTTCCCTTCCTCTCTCTCTCTCTGACTGCTTGTGATCTCTCTCTCTGTCAAATAAATAAAATCTTAAAAAAAAAAAAAAAAGAGCGCAATGTGGAGGGAGAAAGGAGGAGGAGGAAGGAAGGATGTGGGAGAGGAGACCCTCCCGTGTGGGATGGGACAGTCTTATGCTCCAACAGTAGAATTTACATGTCTGCTGGGTGCCCCTGCCCATGAGATCTGAACTGTCCAGTTCCACTGTCAGTGGATGTTCTTGAGGTCTGCTTAGTCTGCACGCAAGCAGACATGTGGCTCAGCCCACTCTCCCTCCAGTTTCTAGGAAGCTCAACCTGTTTCCCCTAAACAATTGAGGTCATATTGCACAACTCTCACTGAACCATACCTTAAAACAGCTGCAACACCTGGGGTGCATTTATGGCCACCTCCCCAAGGGGGTTCTCACCAGCACTTACCCCCTTAGCCCCAGCCTTCCCCAGTCCTGGACTGCTCTCTCTGCCCCCTCCTTTCTTTGCCCATCATCCCTCTGCCTATGCTGTTCAGAGAACAAGAAGTTTCTTCCATTACCCAGCTCCTTCCTCAGCTCTTTCTCCCAAATAGTATAGCCAAACTCATCATCTCCTTGGAATGTGGTCATATTGTACATAGAACTTTTTCCAGACAGCTCAATTCTTCATGCTCCGCATGTGGTGGCCTTGCCTAAATTCTTGGCAATGGGAAAGACAAGGTTCTACTTTAAAGAAACAGTAAACATAGCCCTGTGCTAAGAGCATCCCATTTTCCCCTTCAACCTGGAAACAACCACATAAGGAAAGCACAGCCATTATGGCTAGTTTATGGATGAGCAGATGAGGTTCTAAGAAGTGACTTGCCCGAGGTCACACAGCAGGTGAGGTGGGAACCAGGATTGAAACCTGGATCCACATGGTGTCAGAGGTTCGTTTTTCCCCACGACAACACTTCCTGGTAGCCTCCCTCCAAGTCCACCTTTCCGTGCAGCTAGTGGTTCCTCAGTTTCTTCATGAAATAAACCAGTAACTATCCATCCAATAAAGGAAAAACAAAAAGATGTCATTTTAAATTTTGTTCTTATTAATTAAAGCCTAGCTCCAAATCAGAAGTAAGAAGCGTAGAATCATAAAGAGGAAGGGGCACAGGATGGTGATATCTGATGCTGGGGTGGTAGGGACGGGGCTTGTGGCCTTTTTTTTTTTAATTGTGTTTTTAAATTTATCAAACAGAAAGGCAGGAAGACATAAAAGACCCATATACCCACCTTCAGATTCAACAGTTGATAGCATTGGCATTTTTGCCACATCTACGTAGAAACACATTTTGTAGAACTATTTTTTAAAAGATTTTTTATTTATTTACTTGAAAGAGAGAGAGAGAGAGAACACACAGAGAGAGGGAGAAGCAGACTCCCTGCTGAGTAGGGAGCCTCATGTGGGGCTCAATCCCAGGACCCTGAGATATGACCTGACCTGAAGGCAGACACTTAACCAACTGAGCCACCCGTGCCCTTGTAGAACTATTTTAAATTACAGAAATTATGAGAGTTTCCCACTTATTACTTCATCATGATGTCCCCAAAATAAGAACATTTCCCTATCTGTGCACAATGACATTGGCGATAATTCTGTTGATATTCACAGAAGGTCAGAGTTGACCTGGAACTTTCTGTCTCACCGTGAAAAGCATGGAGACACCACTTGCTAGAGACTGGGACTGGAGAGAAAAAGAAAAGTATGAGGTGTCTTCAGTGCAGACCTTGGATTCAAGTCACAGCAGGACCTGGCCTGGCTTAGCTCTAGCTGAATTCCCTATGTTCCCAGGACTTTCCCTCAGACTCACAAGTGGGTCTGGGAGGACCATATGAAAAGTCCCATTTACACAGGAGAGTCCCAGGATCCTGGCGAGAGTGGCACCCTAGGCCCTGCGGCTGCTGAGCCGAGCAGGGTCTGGCCCTGTTCCTCTGCCTGTTCCTAAGGCTAGACTCACTCTGCTGCAGATGCACTTGCTGGAGGGCTCGGTGGGGGTGCACGGAAGCCTGGCTTATGTCCCCCAGCAGGCCTGGATCATCGGAGGTAGCGTCAGGGAGAACATCCTCATGGGAGGCCAGTATGACAAGGCCTGGTAAGTTTCTGGGAGGGTCCAGGAAGGACACAGGTGCATGGGGCTGGTTGGGGGAGGGATCCCCCTGCTGCTAACAGTAATTTGACAGCTGCTGATACTTGCTGTGAGCTCACTTATATGCATTAATACATTTTATCCTCACAGTGAAAGAAAGATTATTATCATATCCATTTTCTAGATGAGTCAGCTGAGGCCCCAAGAGGTTAAATAATTTACCTAAAGTCACAAAGCTTGGAGGATATGCTAGAAACACAATCTGAACCTAGTCATTATCAGGATCATCATACTTAGCTGTTATATGAGTCAAAATAACTCTCCTCCTTTAAAAAACATTAAAACTTCGTTTGTATTAATTCATTCTCCACCTCTAAGTCAAAAGGTAAAACAAATGGGGTGATGAGGTCATGTGATGTAGAAGAAAACAGTTTGGATTCATGGTCTGGTCGGCTACCCACCACCATCCTTACCCTTCATGGTCTCCCCCACCCAGGGTCTGGGGTTAACCTGCTTGAGACATGCCCTTGAATGTCACAAGCCAAGTTTGTTCAGCGGAGGATGTACAAAAGCTAACCCGAATGCTTACCATTGTGCTTCCAACTCTGGTGGACCCTGGCCTCCTTTGACTGTTTGCTCGATGGTGCAATCTGCCCCCAGTAGCAACTCAGAGGGGCATGTGGGTGTATGAAGTCTCCAGCTGGCTGTCCTGTGGGCTGTGCAGCATTGGGTCCAACACCAGCTCATGAGCTCCCCCATCCTGCCTGCCTCTCTTTCCAAGTTGTCCAACTCGGTTTAATGGCATCACTGAACTGTATATCGCAGTGAGCCCAATGCCTTGTCCTCTGACACTTCACATCTGATTGGTCACCCACCTTGGACAACTCTGTCTCCTAAATAGGTCTTGTCTTTTTCTCTTTTCTCCATCTCCACTGCCAGTTCTTGCCCGTGATCTCTTTGCTTGGACTGTTCCCACTGCCCCTGCCCTTGGCTCCCTGTCTCTGGTCTTCTGCTCTGTTCCATCTTGGGTCCCACCTCCAGGGTAGTCATCCCAAAACATAGCTCTCACCTTGTCATTGCTCTACTTTCAGAAGGATACAACTCATTGGGCAGTTTCAAAGTATTTGGTCAAAGATTAAAATGCACCGATTGCTAGACTCAACATTGCTAGGTATTTAATGTGTAGAGAGTGTCACCCATGAACACAAAGGCCCATGTGTAAGAGTGTTCACACTACACATTTTTCATGGTAGCCAAAGACTAGAAAAAATCCCAATGTCCATCACAGGGACACTGGTTAGTTAATTTATGGTGCAGCCATATAACAAAATACTATGGTGTCATTAAAACAATACAAACCTAGGGACGCCTGGGTGGCTCAGTTGGTTGAGCGGCTGCCTTCGGCTCAGGTCATGATCTCAGCGTCCTGGGATCGAGTCCCACATTGGGCTCCTTGCTCGGCGGGGAGCCTGCTTCTCCCTCTGCCTCTGCCTGCCACTCTGTCTGTCTGTGCTCCCTCGCGCTCTCTCTCTAAAAAAAAAAAAAAAAAAAAAAAAAACCCAATACAAACCTATATATGCTGCAGAAAGACATACACGACCACATTATTTCTGAATGAATACATAAGAAACTGTAATAGTGGCTGCTTCCGCGAAAGCAACTGAGAGTCAAAGATAAGAGACTTGCTTTTCCGTGTATCTTTTCTGTTGTTGTTGTTCTGTTCAAATATTTACTAAGTGCACGTATTAGATTGAAAGAAATAAGGGGAAGAAAGAAGTACAAAAAGCCTCCCATGCTTTACCATTAAATGCGGGATCAAGTCCAAATTTCTGAGCATGGAATGCAAGAACTGTCTCTTCCCAACTTGGGAAGGCTGGAAGGTCTGTGGTGGGGCCACTTGTCCCTTTAGCTCTCTGTCCTTTGCAGGTACCACCAGGTGCTCCATTGCTGTTCCTTGGACCGTGACCTGGAAATTCTGCCCTTTGGAGACATGACAGAGGTGAGTGGGAGGCGAGGATCCCCTGTCTCCATTGTGATGGTACCTTTGTAGTGGTTTACTGGGGTCCTCAGGCTGCTTCCCTAGGTAGGTGGAGGGAGGACTCTGGCTGTTACCCCAAAGCAGCCCATGGCTGCCTCAAAGCCTTCCTCACCCAGGGAGGAAACAGGCTCATCTTATGGTGAAAGCTGGCAAAGAACCTACCTTACCCCACAAGGATGGGGAGCTGACCTCAAACTCCTCCTTTTGGAGCAGAAGCAGTGGAGAAACTGTGAGGATGAGAAACCTCCCATCTATCCCCAAGTCCTCCCCTCTCCCAAGTCCCGCCCTGCCCCCTCTGGCCAGCTCTACCTTTGCCAGTGGGAACAGGAGCCATGGCTTCCCAATGGCAATATGATTTATGTTTTCATGGTAATTCACCATTTTTCACATTTGTAGACACCTTTAATCTACATAAGACCTTTGTAAGATAAAAGCAATATTGCTGGTCTTACCTATTAACTATTATCTCTGTCTGCTGAGCATTTAACCAGGTGCAAAAGACTATTGTAGCAACTTGAATGCATTGTCTTAGGTGAGCCTCAGGTAATTTTAGTTCAGTGTTTTTATTATCCTTTTGAAGGTGGGTCTATAAACCTTTGAGGTAAGAGTGCTCAGTTGTCTTGCTCAGGGTTCAGCAGAAAGAAGAAGGTCTGGTCTGTTGAATGGCATCCATGAGTATGGACCTAAACTTGAGGTTTAGATGAGTTGATACATACAGAATACTGTGAACATGCCCAGCCGGAGTGGGTGTTAGCTTATTATGCAAGCAAAGTAGGTGCTTAGTAAGCATCGGCTGAGTGAGGACAGAATGCAAAACTAAGCTTTCACCCGGGCCAAGCAGCCTGTCTAAGGGTGCACGGTGGTGAACCAGAGGCAGAGCAGTGACAAGAGGTCACTCTGCTGCTCTTTAGACTTTGCTTCTTTTCTACAGAGACTGCAAGAGTTCATGGTAGAGCGGGAATGGGACTTAGTCCCTGGTGTTCTTGTCCTCAGGGCTGACCGAGGGATGGGCCAGCTAGCAGATGCCTGGCATGATAGTCTGTAATGCTGTGCAATAATTCTGGTTGCCTATTACTGGCTCGTAGTATCTCCTGACATAAGGCATTGTGTAAGGTGGCCCTTCCCATGACAGCAACAGTAGAGGCCCTGCTGGCCATCGCAGACCTGTCCTGTGGAGTGGACTGTGCGCAGAGCAAACAGTCTTAGACGATGAGGACTGATGGTTTTGCAAGTCGACAGTTGCTGTCAACAGAGATTTAAAACCCAAGAAAGATATAAGGAGGTGCTCTTTCTTAGGAATGATTTGTTTTATTATCTAAATTGCTAAAGATTTAAAATGTCACCTGAGGTATTGAAGGGTTTAGAAACACTGCATCTAATTATGAGTTATAAAAACTGTAGTTAACTGAAAATCAGTGTTTTCATTCCCTACTAAGCAAACTTGGAAAAAGATTTTTTTAAAATACCAGGGGTGCCCAATCACGAGGTGTCCAGGAGTATGCACTGAGGGGGTTCAGTCTGTCACATCTGGCCACCTGGATGGTTTGAGCACACCTCACTGGGCTCATCTTCTAGATACAGTGCCTTTGGCTATCTGTTTGCAGATTGGGGAGCGGGGCCTCAACCTCTCTGGGGGACAGAAGCAGAGGATCAGCCTGGCCCGTGCCATCTACTCTAACCGCGAGGTCTATCTGCTGGACGACCCCCTGTCCGCTGTGGATACCCATGTGGGGAAGCACATCTTTGAGGAGTGCATTAAGAAGATGCTCAGGGGGAAGACAGTCATTCTGGTGACCCACCAGCTGCAGGTGACCACCCTTGCAGGGCTCTGGCCATGACCAATGGCTAATGCAGATCCTCATGTTTCTGCTGTTGATTCCGTAACAACCTCCCAGTGGCTGCCCCTTCATCTCAGGCTAGACCTCAACATTTGAGGAGCGTTGTAAAAAACCTGGATCTCTTCTGCTCTCCACGTGGAGATTTCTGTGACTGGTAAAAATTGAAACCAGATTTGAAGGCCTCCTTCAAGATTTTATGGGTTGGCTCCTCCTTTTAAAGTTATGATAAAAGAAAAAAAAATCTTTCAGAGAAGAGTTTCTGAAGTCTCGTGTTCTTTGATGAAGTACAGTGATGTGTGCGGGCAGGACTGCCTCTCATAATGCCTTTATCCTAGGTATTTCCATGCTTGGTTTTGGCCTCAAGACATTATTATTATTTATCCCTCTCCTTCCGTTTTGGTCTATTTGTGTGTGTGGGGGAGGACAATATATTTCAAACATAAAAACAGTTTATAAAATAATCTACTGAAAACCCATGTGTCTACCACCCAAATGACGCAAACATAGATCCCCTCTCAGACTGCATTGTCTCCTTCCTCCTGTCCCCCTAACTTTGCTGTTGATCATTCTCGTGCAGGTCCCCATACCCTTAGAACACGTGTATAAATCTCTAGACATGATAAGGTGTTCTTCTGCTTGTTTTGAAGCTTTATATAATTGATAGTTTATGTTCTACATCCTTCAGTAATTTGCTTGCTTCACTCAACATTATATTTTTGAGATCTCCCATGTTGATACATGCAACTTGATTTGATTCTCACTGGCATAGCATTCCGATATCTGAATATTCCAGAATTTATTCTCCTAGGATGGACGTCCAGGTTGTTTCCCATTTTTCACTTTTACAGAAAAAAAAATCCTTTGGCGTACATCTTTTTATATGTGTCTTTACGCACATTTGTGACTTTTGGGGAGCAAAGGTTTAGGAGTCCAGTTGTTGGTTCATAATTTTTAAATATTTAGATTTATTAGATGTTATCGAGTTGCTTTCCCAAGTATTTGCACTAATCTACAACACCACCTACCTTTTATGAGAGTTCCCTATACCTCCCGTCATTACCAGCGCTTGGACTTATGCAATGTTTTAAGATTTTTGCCCACATGGGGTTATAAAATAACATTTTACTATGATTTAAATTTACATCTTCCTTTTGAATGGTGAAGTTGACTATCTTTTCGTATGCTTACTGAAGGCCTTATTTCTTTTGACTCTTCAGTATTTAGCATTTTGTGACCAGATCATTCTATTAGAAGATGGGAAAATCTGTGAAAAAGGAATTCACAGTGAATTAATACAGAAAAAGGGGCGATACGCCAAACTCATCCAAGAGATGCAAGGAGGAGGACGGACACAGGTGACCTCCACCCCACCCCACCCCACCCTCACTACCCCCAGAGAGGAGCAGCCCCTGCATTCATGACATGTGCTTTCTCCCCAGGACAAACCACAGGACACAGCAAAGCCAGCAGAAGACCCTCAGGTGCAAGGGCAGGCCCAGACCACCTGCCAGGAAGAGCCTCTCCATGAAAGTGCCGGTAATGGTGCTGGGAAACGGGGAGAGAACCTCTGCCAGCCTGTCTGGGTCCTCCAGAGGTCCTGGCAGTTCCTCCTGGATCCCAGAAGGGACCATGTCCCTTACTATCCAGGTTAAGGATCCATGTAGTTGAGGGCTGTGGGGTGTGGACTGTGCTGGTTAGGAGGCCTGAAGATTCTAGAGGTGAATGCTGTGGGAGGCAAAGCTAAGGGTGTGTAGAGGAAAAGGCAGGGGTGGGGTGTGGGTAGTTTTGGCCTAAGCAACATAAATTTAACGGTAAGGCATTTAGACATTCATGCATTACATGTTTATTGAAAACAAAAGAATTAGAAATCAGAAATAAATTGGGCCCAGTCTTGGATATCCCGAAGCTCAGGGACTTGCTCTTTTCTAAGACAGGGCAGCAGGGCAGAAAGACAGTTCTGGATTTGAATTCTAGCTGTCTGCTTACAAAGCTTTGTGACCTTGGCCAAGCAACATAACCTCTCTGAACCCTCATTTGCAAAAGTGAAGGTACGTTTGCAGTGTTGTCATGGAGATAAGATGAGGTCAGGTGTACGGGGGCCTCAGGATAGGGCCTGGCCCATTGGAAGATCTTGTTACCGAGAGCATCTTCAGCTGTGAAGGTCAGAAAATGATCCGGGCAGAAAAATATTGGAAGGAACAGGTGTAGATCACAGAATGAAAGGAACAGTTGAAGAACTAAGCCTCAGCAATTTCAGAGTGTAAATAGCAGGAAAGCTGCAGAATCTCTTTGCAGAAAACCTCCTCCAAATATTTCCCATCCTCATGTAGTTTCCCTCAAGATTCAAATTCCAGGAAGAGAGTCCTCCTCCCCAGGAGACGTCAGGGAGTTGTTAGAGGAAGAGAGAGCCTTAGGCAGAAACCACAGATGACCCCACAGGGCTGCTTCCTGTCTTTGCCGTCATCACTAGCAGCATCTACTGGTCCTTCCAGTACTGGTCTCCCTGCCCTGTTCTAGGACAAGAGTCTGCCCGAGTTAGTGCTACAGTTGTTTTCTGAGGACTTCTCAGAAGCATATTGCTGCAAAGCATCTTAGCAACCTTCTATATACGCCTGCCAGTTGTCAGAGGAGGACATAGAGAGGTTAAGGGGTTTGCCTGAGGTTGCACAGTATTGTAATGACCATTCTGGAACCCAGTTTTCTGGTCCCGGATCATTGCTTTCTTCATTCTCTCTGGCTGCTTCTCCCAAACCATCAAGTTCTTGGAAACTCTGGACACCCCAGGGTTTTTGAATGGCTGGGGATGGCTTTTTCTGGGCTCTGGAGTCCAGGTCAAGAGTTACCTTCAGCAGAGTCTTCCCTGGCAATATGCTGGTTGCAGTTGGGCTTGGGTGAGGGCACTGAAGCGGGAAGGTGAGGAAGCTGGTCAAAGGTGGAAGCCAGGGGCTGACGTCTTTGTAAAATCCCTTCTTGACCTTGGAAGGACATGCAAGTGATTGAGAGGCATATCGTTTCCTTCTTCTCTTATTCTCACCCAGTGCTGGAAAATCAGCTCACAACGAAGGAGAAAATGGAAGAAGGGTCCCTGAGATGGAGCATCTACCACCACTATATCCGGGCAGGTGGAGGTATGATCTGCCAGCTGCCATGTGCCAGCCCTGGGGCTCTCTCTCTAACCGGTCCTGTCCCTGAAACTGGGTCAGACCGGAATGTGTGTAGTCATGCAAAGTAGGGAGACACAGGGGAGTCATGCCTGTCATGGTTTCACAATTCCAATCTCAGCCACAGTCCATTATAGTAACCCTACCACCATAGGCCGTGCTGAAGTTAGGTTTCATGTTGTGTTAAAATGTACCTGGGATTTATTTTAATCAGGTATGGTAAGACATGCAGACATGGAAATTATTGTCACAAAGGGAGAAGTTTATGTTCACAGATCCCTAGAAACAGGAGACATGGCTTGCCATGCCGGGCCACATGGAGAAGTACCAGGTTGGTCAGAGGGCAGAGGGAAGGAAGAACATGTCTGGGAGCCCTTATTGGGGTTTTTGTGGGAGGGAGTAGGTAAGGCAGGGTAGGTATGTTGAGTAAGTTTAGGATTATATAGTTTGAATAAGTCTGGGGGCGGGGTGCTCTGGGCTATAGGATTGGTGCCTAGTCAGCTGGCATCTGGCCCTTGGTGGGTTTGATGAGGAGGTGGTTGGGAGGGTGGGCTTTGGATTGGTTGGTTTGTACAATACATATGTGTTCACAGGGAGTCATCTGCTGTTTCTAGGAATCAGTCAGTCCTGGGAAGAGCAGTCTCCCCAGGATCAAGGCCCCAGCTACCTGCCGCAGCGTCACAAATATAGAAAATAAGAAAATACAGTCCATACAGTACTGTTTATTTAACTGGTGTTCAAATTGTAAGTCTTGAGCCACTAGGGGGTTGTGAAATCACTCGAGTGGATTGTAAGCAGCACTGAAAGAATATAGAACAGAATGGAAAATCTGTGTATGCATTTCATATAGTGACACTGGTGAACCTTTTATCTTGGTGTGCATTAAAATACATTTCTCATGGTGATGAGAACTAGAAGTTTCAAAGTTGCTTTACTAAATGGTAGACATCACCAAATTCATATAAATATAACTCTACATTGTTATAACATAAAATCAAGTATGTGATACCGTACTTTTGAAGTAATTTAAGAGACTTTTAAAAAATATTTTATTTATTTATTTGACAGAGAGAGAGAGATCACAAGTAGTCAGAGAGGCAGGCAGAGAGGGAGGGGGAAGCAGGCTCCCTGCTGAGCAGAGAGCCTGATACAGGGGCTCGATCCCAGGATCCCGGGATCATGACCTGAGCTGAAGGCAGAGGTTTTAACCCACTGAGCCACCTGGGCGCCCCAATTTAAGAGACTTTTGAAAGTAACTGTGACTCCATGCCAACTTTTTACTTTCGATTGACTTTGGAACCTCACTCCATGGAAGGTGTATTTTTTTTCTACCTGCCTAGGGGAGGAAGGAGTAGGCTATGCATAGATCACCATCCTTATCCCTTCCACTGTGGGCACCGCTGCAGGGCATAGTGTAGTGTTTAGCCAGAATGGGGAACAGAAAATGCTTGTGAATGTATGAACGAATCCAGCAACAAATCGACCTGTATTTTCAAAGTACTGATTATGGGCCAGGCACTGTGCCACGCTCTGGAGGGGAGAGGGTATAAAGGCATACCCTAGTTGGAGAATTACGACATTTACATTCACCACGTAGCAAGAAAGATCTCTGTGGCCAGGCACAGTCTCACATGTCATTAAAAAACAGGTGGTCCTTAAGTGGAGCTTAAGGAAGGGTTGAATTCAAGGAAAGAAATATGGGCAGGCTGCCTGGCTGGCTCAGTCAGTAGAGTATGCAACTCTGGATCTCAGGGTTATAAATTTGAGTTCCACATTGGGTATAGAGATTACTTAAAGAATAAAATCTTAAAAAAAATATATCGGCGTGGGGCACTGACTGGAAAGGTAGATAGAGTGCTGGAACAGGGGACAGATGCTGAAGGAGGGAATACACTCTTGGTTTTCCCATCCTTGGCTTTTTTGAATCCAAGCTCTACCCCTTACCACCTCTATGACCTTGAGCAAGTTTTTCCTCTCTTGGAGATCCAGTAAATGGAGATAGGAAAAACAAACTCAAAAATAATGCCTATGTTTAGTACTATGCCTTGCACTTACTTCATAATAGTCATACTACATCAAAGGTAAGGTGTTGTGGGGTCCCTGGGTGGCTCAATTGGTTAGGCATCTGACTTTGGTTCAGGTCGTGATCTCAGGGTCCTGGAATCAAGCCCCACACTGGGGACTCCGCTTCTCCCTCTGCCCCTTTCCCCACTTATGCACTTGCTGTTTCTCAAATAAATAAATAAAATCTCTAAGAAAAGAGATAGTTGTTGTTCTTATGGAGATTGAACCCTCAGGACATGCATAAGGGGAACTACTCTAGAATTCTGCTTTTGTGCCAGGCACTGGGTTGGGTGTTTGGCACACACACACCCCTATCCTCTTCAGGGTGACCCCATGCAGCTAGTATGATGGTCATCACCAGTTCATGGGTAAAGAAGTGGAATGTCACTGACATTTGATACTTTGCCCAGGCTAACATAACCCGTAAGTAGTAGAGTCAGGGTTTGACTCCTGGGCTTTCTAATCTTGGGACCCAGCCCTTTTCCAGTCTTCCCGTGCATCCAAAGTAGAGGAAGGTCAGGGAGATCCAAGGGCTTGGGAGGGCTCGGCAGCTTTCTCAGCCATTGCCCTTCACCTTCCTTTGGCACCCCTCTTTTCCCTCCCTAGGTTATGTGATCTCTGCCATTGTTTTCTTTCTCATGATGGTGATCATCTTCCTCACGACGTTCAACTTCTGGTGGCTTAGCTACTGGTTGGAGCAGGGCTCAGGGGTACGTGTCATGGTGGGAATGAGGTGTGTTTTTGTGGGTTGGTATGGAGTTGGGCAGCTTCCTATTCATTGGGCCCCATGAGGGTCAGAATATGGGTTGTGGAACTGGATGACAAGCCCAGAACCTGCTGTTGCAAAGTCCACAAGTGTAAGAGCACTAGAAAGGACCTCTGAAAGTCAGGACATAGGGGCCTCCCTCCTAGCTCTGGTGCTCACAGAATGAGTGGTCACTAGTGTAGTCTCCTCCGGACAAAAGCACGAGGTTTCTGCCCCCAGACAGGTCCTCAAGAGTGCTTTGCATTCCACCTTTGTGATACTGCCTTTGGTAGTTGTTTTCCTTCTCACTTTGCTTCATTTAAAATGTGTACCCTTTGTTGGGGGCGGGGAGGCCACACCAAATACAAGCACAGCTGATATTGATGAAAGCAGGGAAAACACATTTTACTCAGTCACTATGGGTGTCAGGGGAAAGGGCTGAGAGCCATTCTGATATGTGCACAGGTGATTTTGGCATTTTAAAGGGAGAGTGGGGGCTCAGTAGATTCATAGGAGTGAAGTTAACCAATGGTTGGAGGGTGTGAATGTGATGAGGTCAGCAGTGTCCACTCGCTGGCAGTTATCGAAATTAGGACTCTAATCTTCCACAGAGACTGGGAGACAGAGGTCGTATTCTTCCTGATGGTTACATTTCAAAGGCATGGTTCCCAAGTTCTTGGGAGAGATGCTTTGGGTTGTAGCAACTTCATATGCACAGCTATGAGCACTTTTTAATAAGTGCTCTGAGAAAAAGAGATCTGGGACATACCCTCAGGTGTTGGCTACAACAAACAGTAATTTTCCTGCTGGTAGTTGAGCTCTCTCAGGCGGCATTTTGATGGGGGTGGGGCAGAGGTTGGGGTCCTCCTAGGGACATGCCTTGAGCCACTAGAAGCCATGCTAAAGTTTGGTTAAGTTTGTTAGTGCAGGGGTTTGGATGGAGTTGTTCTGTGTTGAGAAACCTGCAGTTCTCAGCCATTATGCGCCTGGTTAATTCATTAATCTTCCCAACCACGTTTTGAGGTAGGCACTCTTTCTATTTTACAGAAGAAACTGTGCTTAGAGAGGAAAAAGAACCTGCCCTAGGATGTGAAGTCCCCTGCTGGGACTTGAACTTGGTCCTCTGGTTCCACCCTATGTTTGCCTAGATGTCTACTTGGTTAAATTTGAGTCATGTGTCAGGCAAGGTTTGCTCAGGAAAACAGAAGCCACCTGATATATTTAGAACTTCCACAGATTTAATATAGGAATTAAAGGCTACACAATCATTGGAAGGGCTCCAGTGACCTCTGCAGCAGGTAGTACTAAAGTGGCTGATTCCCAGAAGGACACTTGCAAGCCACTGGCCAAACTCCACATTCCACCCCCATGTCCATAATTGCCACCAGTGTGTGATGGCTTCTTCTCTTTCAGCTTTGAGATTTCCTGTGCCTGCCTCTCTTTGGCAGAATCTAACCTGAGACCAATGCTGGTAGGATTCTGGGAAACCGAGTTCCCAAGAATGTAGAAGCACCAGGGATGATGCTGGGTAATAACCCAGCACACATTTCTAACACCATAGAGTGAATTTACCGAGTCATTTTCTACCCTGGCAGAAGAAAATAGGCCTCATTAGAAATCAGGCTGCCTTGGGACAGAGACGCATTGAAAGAGGGATGAAGAGGTCACTCAGGGAGCTGAGTTTAGAATAATCAGGGTAGACTGGATAGTGCATGGGGGGAAGAGGTGGAGTCGGGAGACAGACCAGTTTGCCTGCTGATATGGTGGTCCAGGACGAGGAGGGCCTAATGCAGGGCAGGGCAGTGAAGAGCAAAGGAAGGGAAAAGCAAAAGCACCAAGCGGGAAGTTTTGCATGTAAAGATTCATCCCATAGAAGCTACGGAGGCTAAATATGACCCCAGGAAGAGGATTTTCTCTCTGCGTTGAATTTCTCCCTGAATTCAGGTGGTCTGACTTCCCAAAGATGGAAGACTCACTGTTCTCTAGTCCTACACAATGCTTCTGATAGCCAACGTGCAGGTTTTTCCCCAAACCAACCAGTTCTCTTAACTCCAGATACCATGTGTGTGTCCTACAATTCCATTTAGTTCTGACACACCAGGAGTTAGTGCAGACTCCCCAGGTTAAAGACTATTAGTGCTTCCGGTGCCAATCGTAAGTCTGGACCTCCTATACTTCTGGCAGACAAGCTATCAGTTGGGGGGTTCCCATGACTCCCTTTTTGAATCTGATCATTTGCTAGAATGGCTCACAGAACCCAGGGAATGCTTTTTGCAGTTTATTAGAGGGTTATAATAAAGGATACAGATGAATGGCCAGAGGAAGCACTACATAGGGTGAGATCTGGAAGGGTTCTGGGTGCAGGAGTTTCTGTCTCTGTGGAGTTGGGGTGCATAACCCTCCTGGCATGTGGATATGCTCCTCAACCCAGAAGTTTTCTGCACCCCATGCTTTAGGGACTTTCATGGTGGTTTCATCACACTGGAATGATCAATTATTAATTCAACCTCCAGCTCCTCTCCTCACACAGAAGATGAGGGGGTGGGGTTGAAAGTTCCAATCTCCTGCTCATGATTTGATCTTTCTGGTGACCAGTTCTCCATCCTGAAGCTTCCTAGCCCCCTCCCCGAACAGCTGTCTCAATAGCTACACAAAGACACTGTATTTGCTCCAGAGACTCCAAGGGTCTTAGAAGCTCTTATGTCAGAAACCAGAGTCGAAGGCCAAACGGTAGAACAAAAGATGCTCCCAGCACACCTATCACTTAGGAAATTATGGGGATTTTAGGAGCTCTATGCCAGGAAGTGGGAACAAGATGAAGTATATTTCTTACCAAACCATCCTCTCTGTTCTTTCTTGAAGACCAACAGCAGCCAGGAGAGCAATGGAACCACTGCAGACGCGGGCGACATACTGAACAACCCTCAGCTACTATATTACCAGCTGGTGTATGGCCTCAGTGTCCTGCTACTAATCTGCACAGGTGGCTGCTCCTCGGGGATTTTCACCAAGATCACGAGGAAAGCATCCACAGTGTTGCACGACAATCTCTTCAACAAGGTGTGGGCCCAGGCAGTGGCTGCGGCCACGGGCTGAGGCCTGACCTTGCCCAGTTTTTTCTTTTCCTTCTTTCTTTCTGTCTTTCTTTCTTTTTTAATGACTAGACATTTTTTTTTGAGTAGTTTTTGATTTAAGAAAAATTGAGTGGGAAGTACAGAGTTCTCATTGGTCCCTCACCAATCCCCCAGTTTCTCCTGTTATTAATATCTTGCATTAGTGTGGGATGTTTATTACAATTGATGAGCCAATATCAATATAGTTATTATTATTATCATCATCATTTAGATAAGGTTCACTCTTTGCATTATACATTCCATGGGTTTGGAAAAATATATACTGACATATATCTGCCATAAAGTGTCATACAGGATAGTTTCACGGCCATAAAAATCCTCTGCGCTCTACCTATTCATCCCCCCTCCTTCCTCCAAAATCCTGACAACCACGGATCTTTCTTATCGTCTCCATAGTTTTGTCCTTTCCAGAATGTCATTTAGTTGCAAGTGCACACTGGGCTACTACGTGGATGGGAGCAGGATTGTAAAAGCTTAGTGTCCCTTGCTGGAGGGTCAATGGTCATACCAATGTTGGCCTCCATTGTGTGAGCACTATCACCTATAGAGCTGTAGGATTGTCGCAGTTTCCTTTGGTCTTATAATTGTCCCAGGTTCCTTTAGAAGTGGTGCTATTATCCTTATTTTACAGATGAGAAGACTGAAATCCTCGTGTGTAACGGTGAGAATGTGTTATGGTTAAAATACCAAATTGTCTGTGGTATCACATTGCCTCCTGGAAACATCATTGCTCTCTCCCTCACCAAATGTTACTATGCACGGGTTCTGGAGTGGGCATTGGGCTTACAGTGGTGAATGAACAACGCAGGTATGGTTCAGGCTATCATGGCCGTATCGTCTATTCAGGAAGACTGATGACAAAACAGGCTGTTATAACACCATGTGCAAAATTACCCACTGGACGGGGGCCCGTGGGATCCTAAGAACCTAACAGGCACCTAACCTCAGCATGTGCATGTTGGAGGGAAGGATAGGAGTCCAAGAAGACTTCCTGGAGGAAAGAATCTCTCTATGATTGAAAGGATGAGTTGAAACACTTTCACCAGCTTAAATTAGGAGGTGAAGAGAAGCAAAGCTTTCCTGGGGAGATGAATGGAGTCCCAGAGGGCAGGTGCTCAGAGAATTAGAGCAGGAGTTTTCACCGGTGTTCTCCAGAGGTGAGGGGGACATCTATCATTCCGTGTAAACTGAATGCAAATTGTGTTGACATTTCAAAGTGGGGAGGATGAGGTGGAGGCCTCTCCCCACACCTCAGATAAAGCAGCTGGCTTGGTGGAACCAGAAAACAGGAGATGAATATTCTACCTGAGGCCAGACACTTTTATTACCTTTACTATGGCTTCTAAAGTTCTGACTCTGCACTCCAAGATTCTGGAAAAATCCATTCCTCAGGCCTCTAAGTGATAAATCCAATTTTAATTTTTTTTCAAGTTTTCTTTTTGCATTAGAAAACATGCTTTGTATTCAAAATATGTTCCTTTTTGTAGTCCTTTTATGGCTTTGTTGATTTAAAATTGCCTTTGTACTTTTAAATAATCACAGTGAAGGACAAACCTCTGAGATAATTGGCTCAACTGCAAACACAACAAACTGCAAAAACAGATTATTTTGACACTTACGGGGCAGCAGAAACACTTTCTCCATGCCCTCACCATCTGTTCCTAATCCTGAGGGATGGTGGGCTCTCACAGACGGCTTAGTCACACCACAGCTGAACCATATCCTGTCCCTGTGCACCTCTCTCTCTGCACCACAACCCCCATGCCACGCCACGCCCCCCCCCGCCCTGTCGTGAGTGCTCAGAGTCCTGGAGGACGTGACTGTGATTTCTTGAAGTGATTGTGACAGTTTTTGTTGCTCTCGATCATGTATTTCACAAAAGATTCTAGAGAGAAGTTGACAGATAATTTAGAGGCAGAAAAAGTGAGGAAGTGAGGAAGCTGGTCATCTGCCCCTCCCAAACTTCCTGCCTCCCCCTCCTACCTTAGAGCCTGACCGTGAACGTGAAGAGCATTTGGTCAGCAGCACCCACGTATTTGCAATGAGAGCTGCTGAAAGGGACACTTCATGACTCTATTAATTACTATTCATTGATCATCAAAATGCACTCCCCACCTTCATTCCTTCCTTTGCTTTTGGCCTTAACAGACATGATTAACTTCTACTGATATATTTTTCTTGTGTTAACAGCTTGAGAAATGCATAGGGAAATGAAAGTGGTCAGTTTGTCAGCAGCTCAGCACCCGGAACCTTTAAGAAATGCCTTCTCTAAAGAGCATGGTGTGCTGGGACAGGGGGTCAGGGAGCCCTGTGGGAGGTCTGGTATGGTTTTGTTGTTAACTACTTGGGTGACCTTGAAACAGATTGCTGAGTGGCCTCCCCTTCTCTGGACTTTAGTTTCCCCATCTGTAAAATAAGTACACCAAACTGGATGCTTTTGTTAGAGCCCTTCTTGTATGAAATATTCTTTAATCTCCAAAGGGCTTCCTGTCCGCTGCTTTTAGAGACCAAGTTAGGATACCGCCTTCAAGAAGGGGCGGCCATGCTTAAATTCTACCCAAGACACCAAGTCATATGCAACTGCAGGGGAGTTGCTGCTATTAATCTTTGGTGATCCTGGAAAATGGTCCCATCTGTGGAAAATAATCAGAGCTAGTATTAATGGAATGCTAATTAGGAGGCAGGAACTGTTCTGAAACTTTCAGTGTTTTACTGCTTGCCTTTCTTTGTTTCTTTTTTTCTTTTTTTCTTTCTTTCTTTCTTTCTTTCTTTCTTTCTTTCTTTCTTTTAGCTGTATTGAGATATAATTCACATAATCATAAAATTCACCCTTTTAATAAAGTTGCACAATTCAGAGGTTTTTAGTCTATTTGCAGAGGTGTACACTCTCCACCACAACTCTGTGAAGTGTCGTTATCATCCTCCTTTTACAAATGAGGACCTTGAGACTCCAAGGGCTTAAGTAGCTTAAGCCCAAAGTCATACAGCAGTAGGTGGAGGAGCTGGGTAACCCTGGAACCCAGAAGATTGTGGAGCTCATGCTTTTAACCATTGCTCCACCCTGCCTCCCCTGCACACCCCTTCGTCTGGATCCTGCATGTCTTCAGAGCCTAAGGATAACTGACATCTTCCTCAAGTCCCAGAGCAAGGCCAGCAGCTCTCCATTGACCTGGGTTGCTTTTGTCCCTGCAGGTTTCTTGCTCTCCCATGAGCTTCTTTGACACAACCCCAACAGGCCGACTCCTGAACTGTTTTACGGGGGACTTGGATATGCTGGACCAGTTGTTGCCTGTCGTTGCTGAAGAGTTCCTGCTCCTGTCTTTGATGGTGGTCGCCATCCTGTTGGCCGTTGCTGTGGTGTCTCCATATATTCTGCTGATCGGAGTCATATTAGTCGCTATTTGTCTTATTTATTATTTGTAAGTGGGTTCTTTTTGCTTGTGAGCAGTGTTTGTGACTTGGGATACAAGCCTGGAATCTACATAGAACTGGGTTGTCCCTGAGGTGGATGGTCCAGATCTCTCTCTCTCTTTCTTTCTTTCTTTCTTCCTTCCTTCCTTCCTTTCTTTCAAGATTTTTACCTATTTAGTTGAGAGAGAGAGAGAAGAAGAAAGCACAAGAGGGGGGAAGGGCAGAGATAGAGAGAGAATCTCAAGCAGACTCTGTGCTGAGTGCAGAGCCCAACATGGGGCTCGATCCCAGGACCCCATAATCATGACCTGAGCTGAAGGCAGGTGCTTAACTGACCAAACCACTCAGGCACCCCAACTCCCTCATTCTTGATGCAGGAAGTTTAAGAAAGTCACCAACTTGTTCAAGAGATTGGAGAACTACAGCCGCTCCCCTCTGTTCTCCCACATCCTCACCACTGTGCAGGGCCTGAGCTCCATCCATGTCTATGGAAAAACTGAAGACTTCATCAGCGAGTGAGTCCTGCTGCTGCTCTCTGAGGATGATGGGGCTGTGGGGATGGTGGGAAGCAGGAAGGTGGGGAACTGAGCATCAGGGAACAGCATCCTCTTCACATTGGTTTATTCCACTTATTTCTCTGAGCCTCCAGGACCTCATCTGTGAGATGATGCTTATAGGAGTAACAAATGTGAGTGAGGTGGAAAATGCCTATAAACCTTAAAGAATTATGGACGTTGCATACACGTATTAATATAATTATTAGCAAGAAGTATTGCTGGGCCAGCATTTCTTGCATGGTTCTTTTTCTTTCACTTCCAAATAGGTATTGGATTTTAATAAAATACAAGGAATAATTGCTTTCTAAATTACAGAATTTCTTTCACTCTCCATACCTATAGATTTGCCTTCTAAGTATTTGTTGAAACAACAAAAAATCCTATGATTGCTGCTGAGGCTTCATTGTGTCATGTGAACCCACCCATTTGTAAAGATCAATCACCATGGTCTGCATTGAACCATGAGATGCTCATAGTCTGGTGGAAGACAGGGGACACAGACACATATTTTTGTGATACTATGGGGTTGAATATGACCGGCAGCATAGGAGAAAAGAAAATAAAAGGACCTAAGAGTTCAGGAGGGAAAGAAGTGACCTGCAGCTGGGTGGGAGGTGAGGTGGCATCTAGCCAGGCTTGAAGCCAGGTATCCCTTGAACATGGAAGTTGGCATGTGTTTGGTTAACTGGAATATTGGATGAATCATGGTGCCAGCTCTCCCAGCGGGACTGGGGAGCACTCAAGGTCTGTGCAGATCCTGAGACTGGGCATCCTGGAGTGATGTATTCATTCACCTACCAGGTGCTCAGCACCCACTGGGAAGGCAGCAGTGAACAAGACAGGCACAGCCCCCATACAAGGTGGATAGATACTGGGAAGGGGTTGGTTCCCTTCACCCACTCATAGATCCTGGCATTTACTCACTCTCATTGGCCCCGTTAGGGGAAGCTACCCCAAGTGATGATGAACCAATCATCAAGTCTGGAAGAGCCTGTGCTGAGAGCCTAAGCTGGTCAGAGCCTACTCCTTGGTCTGCAGTCAGGTCTACTCCATGGCTGAGAATGGGGCAGGGAGGAGGCTCTTGAAGAAGAGACAGGTTCTTTTGGTAGGAGTGAGGAGCTGGATACTGAAGGAAGCAACCAGTGTCCATTCTCACAAAACTCTGGGTTGGACAAGCACATTTGGCTTTCCTTTCTTAGGTTTAAGAGGCTGAGTGATATGCAGAATAACTACCTGCTGATGTTCCTGTCTTCCTCGAGATGGCTATCACTGAGACTGGAGATGATGACCAACCTGCTGGGCTTCGCTGTGGCTTTGTTCGTGGTTTTTGGCGTCTCCTCTGCCTCCTATTCCTATAAATCCATGGCTATCAGCCTCATCCTGCAGGTGAGGGAGGGGGTCTCAGGTAGTGGGGGCTTGGCTTGTGGCCCATGGGCAGACCCTCTGGGACTTTGGTGACACTTTGGGTTTTGACCATTTGTGATCTTATGAGTTATACCCTTGGTCTTCCAAATCTGCTGCTTTCCTCTCTTTCCCTGTTACCTCTGAACTTTCAGTACCTCTATATTGAAAGCTATTTAATGGAATCTTAGAATATTGGGATTGTCTAGAGCCCACAGAAAGCTGAGCCCAACCCTCTTATTGTACAGATGAAGAAATTGAAGTCCAGAGAGGGAAGGAGTTGTCTGAATGGATGCAACATTAGAAACAGAGCCAGAGTAAGAACACAGACCTCTTGGTTTGCTGGCTGGTGTATTTTCATTTTATTATTCATACCTGGATTCAGCCGTCAGACTTCTCCGAGTTATCTAAGGAGGCATCCTGTCCTTCCCCTGGAATAGGTCTTCTCAGGCTTTAAAGTGCATGAGACTTGAAGCAGAATGCTTGGCCCCAGTCTCACTGAGCTCCTGTGCAGCCAACAGGAGGACCATGTTCCAGAGCAGTCTCGGGAACTCAGAGTCCTGTCCTGGTTGGCTGAGATCTTGGAATCTAATTTTAAAAACAGGTTCTCTAGGGGATTCTGATATAGCCATCTGCACACCTCCTTGTAAGAGTTCCACCATGCCCAGCTCACCACGCTGTGAGAGGGTCCAGCTGGCTGAGGTTCACGTCTGCAGGATCAGGCCTGTGCAAGGGCTAGACCACGGAGGGCTGTGAGGCCAGAGGCTGGCTCTGTAGCTGTCTCGGGAAACCCTGGGTGCACAGTTCCAGGGATCCCTCCCCCAAGGTATGCTCATTAGCTGCCTTTTCTGCAGCTGTGTGGCTTTGTCTCTAACCAGCTTTGGATCTCAAGTGCCCCAATGTTGGGGCATTTTTTTTTGAGGGGCGGTTCTGCAAAAGAGGTTCTATTTTGTCCCTTGTTGACAGGAGGAGTGGAGTTAACAGGATTGTTCTGAACTTGTTGAGCCCCTTGCCACAGGCACATATTTGCATACATGTACAATCCTGTATACCCACAGCCGTGGCTGTGTGTGCAGAGCCTTCTGAGGGCACACAGGCCATGCGGAGGGCTGTGCAGTGCTCACACTCACAGACAGCTGACCGGGGCCATTACATGGGATTCTCCAGACACTTGTGCTGAGCCAGCACCCTGCTAGGTGCTTGTTGTACTTTCTTGGGTTGAATTCTCACGACATTCCACAAGCTACAGAGAAGTGGTTAAGATTGTGTGGTTTAGGATGTGGGTTTGAGCCAGGTTCTGCCCATTATGAGCTGTGTGACTTTGGGGAAGCCTCTTACCCTCCTTGTGCCTGGGATTCCTCATTTTGTGAAAAAGAGATAATAAAAGTCCTAGATTTGTGAGGAATATGTGTAAGCAGGAGGGTTAATGCATGTTAAACACCTAGAATAGTGCTTGGCCCAGAATAAATGCCGAGTAGATGTGAGCTGTTACTGTTCCTGGCTTACAGACAGGAGACCAGAGCTTCGGAGTTCTGTTGCTTACCCCATTCCCTCAGCTGGTGGGACAGGTTTGTCCCTAGTGGGTCACACTCATCTTCACTCTCCTTGTCTCTCTGACACACATACATGCATGTGCACGTGTACACACACACACGCATGCATGTACCAGGGCAGAGTTGCCTCCAAGCCTTCCAAAACTCTGAGGACTGGCACCAAAGTGGTGTCATAGGGGAGTTGGAGTCACTAAGGCCAGAAATCCCTCCTGGTTGCTGAGTGACATGGGTCAGAGGGGCAAAGATCAGGGCACAGTTGTTGTGTGCTGGCACGGGCAA
This sequence comes from Martes martes, assembly GCF_963455335.1. Classification (NCBI taxonomy): domain Eukaryota; kingdom Metazoa; phylum Chordata; class Mammalia; order Carnivora; family Mustelidae; genus Martes; species Martes martes. Next base: position 34,415,712 of record NC_137905.1, read on the forward strand.
GGGGCTCATTTCTCCCAGGATACACTGTGCACATGAGACACCTCTCAAAGGTCTCTCCAGCTTGTTTCATCACAGGAAACTCAGTAGGACCTCTGCTGGAGGCCTCACTGCTTCAAAAAGGCCCTGGGTTTACTTTTTCCTCTGTCTGCTGCCTTGCTGGAGTGTCTCATCTCTACCCTGGGTAGCAACCTTGATGCCTCTTTCCCTGCCCCTGAGCCCCCTTTTATCCACCTCCTACGTTCTCACCAGAGTGACCTTCAATTACAGTTTCCTCTTGTCCCTCCTTTGCTGACAGCCCTCAGAGATTCCCTGTCTCCTTATGACAAACCTAAGCTATGGGCCCTGCTTTCAGGCCCCTCAAATCTGGCTCTATGGCCCCAACATGCTTCTCTCCTCCGGTCACCCTGGTGACCCGTTGACCTCATTATGCATTCTCAATGCAATTCTGCTCAAGCTTTGGGGGGTAGGAATCACCCCTCATGTTGCTTTGCAACCATAAGAGGTATAAATAATCGAGACGCTTCTGGCGGCAAACCGTAGAACCCATTCAAAATGGCCTTGGCAGTCTGGGGACTTGTTAGGTGATGTATCCAGTAAGCTAGGGTAGGCTTTTCTCTGTTCATTGATTCAGTGACCTAGTGTGAATCCATGACCATTTTATCTTCTGGCCCTGACACCTACAGCCTGGCTGAGTGCATTCTCAGGATTATCTGCTCCAGGTCTCAAAATGGCTGCTGCAGCCTGAGGAAACACACTCTCACCCAATAACCACCAAAGGTCAGGGAGGAGAGAATGTTCCCTCTGTGCCGCATTTTAAGAACAAGGAGCAGTTTCTTAGAATACTCCCATCTGACTCCTCCTCGTGGTTCCTTGGCCCGAATTATATCATGGCCCACACCTAAATTCATATTTGACAAGAGGAGTGGAGTTAACAGGATTGTTCTGAACTAGACAAGTCTCCCTGCGGCACCAGGCTGCCAGTTACCTGAGCATAACAGAGGATGTGTTAGCAAGGAAGAAAGAAGGCACTGCCTGCTGACTAGGCAACCAGCCCTGTCTGCTACACTAACTGGAGGAAAGGCAGTCTCCTTCCCATTCCCCCGCCCCCGCCCTCAGTGTCACTTTGTGATGGTTTCCACCCTCTCTGAGTTCTAAAGGGCCTTCCCTCCCCTCCCTATACTCTTTGCTCCAGCCAGCCAAATGGTGTACAAGATCTTGAATGTATCCTGCTACCTACTACTTCCAGAACTTTATCCCCTTTATAGGGAACGCCCTTCTCCACCCATTTTTAACCTGCTAAATCACACCTCTCCTTAAAAATGAAACTCCTGTGCCAACTGCTGTACTAGTCCTTCCCTGTAGGGGAAGCCTCGTCTGGGTGACTGCCATGTGGGCCCTAGTGGCAGTCCACGCTGCCTCCCGTGGTGGAGCTCATGTCTCTGTGCATTCTCTGTCGACCCATCTGTCTCCCCACCTGAATGGGAGCTCCTGGAGGACAGGGCCTGGGCCTGTTGTACTTTGGGGCACAGATCCCGGCCTGGCACTGGCACAGAGCCCTCAAGGAGCATGTTGAATGAATGTATAATGAACTTCTGCCCAGGACCCTGTGTGTGGTCTATTTGCCCACATCTTGGGCCAGCGGGATGGAAAATGTAAAGATTGCGGTCCTCGTCCCAACTCTGCCTCTAGGTCCCAGGTGATCCTGTGAATCTCAGTTCCTCTTTTGGACCTCAGTGTCCTCATCTGTGGTGTTTCCAATTTCTGAGAGTCCCTGAGAATCCTCCAAGCCTGGGTTTCCCTGAAGGCAAGGCCTGAAGCAAGGACTTGGGTGTAGGCAGATTGTTTGAGAGATGCTCTTAAGAAACAGGATTGAGGGAGCAAGAGACTGAGGTAGGGAAGGAGGAACTGAATCATGGGCTTGTGTCATTGAGATTGCTGTTCGGGGTACCAGCTCTCAACTCTACTGGATGATAGAGGAAGGGTATAGGATGCTGTCTGGATTGTCCCCCAAAGCGGAGGGACAGGAGCCTTTATATGGCTCCTTTCCCCATTAGTTGAAGGTTGCCTGCAGGACTTTAACTCCTCTATGTTTCAGGGATGAAACTGTGCTTGGGGCGAGCAGGGTTCTATGGTATAGGAGAAGGTTTTGAGCAGAAAGCAGAAAAACACACAGAGGGTACTTGAGGTGGGATGGTGCCAGTAGGGTCTTGCCCAGAACTGCCCATCACTGCTGCAGCTGACTTCAGAGGTGGGCTCAGGGGGTACCAAAGGCATCTGCCCCATTCTTGTAGGGAAATTGTCTTGGTTTGAGACGTCACTCAGGGAGAATGGCAACCAGTGGTTTTAGGAACATTGAAATCCTCCACGCATCCCTGTCAGCTTTTTGACCTGACGTATCTCCTTCATTCCAGCTAGCATCCAACTTCCAGGCCTCCGCCCGGATTGGGTCAGAGACAGAGGCGTACTTCACTGCTGTGGAGAGGATTCGTCAATATATGAAGGTGGGATGCAAGTCTGGGTTTGGTGTGGGGAGCTCTGGAAAGCTTCACATCCATGCCTGGGGCTTAGCTTCCATGGTCTGCAAGCTCCGGCACCCCAGGCCCCCCAAAACTTTTTCAAGAGGCAACTAAGACTCCTGGTCCTTCTTCCCTATCTTCGCTAGACCTGTGTATATCATTTCTTAGAAGCCCTTCCTTACCCATTGGCCCATTTTCATCACACCCCTTACAGTTTTCCTGGGTGTAGAGGGAATAATCTGCCCTTTTTAGAAATGAGAGTTTTGCCCAAGTATAAAAATGATAACAATGACAATAATAATTGGCTTGTTATTGCTTCTGTTTGTGCCAGGATAGTTAAGAACATAGATTTTAGAGCCAGATCAACTGGGTTCAGGTCCAAGCTTTGCTGCTTGAGTTACCTGTGTAACCTTGGGACAGATCACTTTATCTACTTCATTGGGGTATTACAAAGATCGAAGAATATAATATGCAAAGCACTTAGCACAGAGCCTGACCCACAGTAAAGGCTCAATATTTTTATATATAGATTATCTTATGGAATCACAAAACAATTTTATAAGGTTGATTGAATTATTATTATCCCCATTTTCCAGAAGAGGAAACCGAGGTTTGGCTGGGCTGAGCATCTTGCTTTAGATTACACAGCTGGGGTCTGGCAGAGCCCTTTGAAGCCATATCTCTGCCTCTGTTAACAGGAGCAGAATCTGTGAATCACAAGCTTTGATTTAACACCGAGGGACATTGTGGCACAGCCACACCTGCGGTGAAGACCTGTGACTTGTGGTCAGGCGCCCATGACTCTTTGCCGTCATTCGGGCCTCAGGATGTACCCAGCTGTGCTTGATTTGGCCGTGGGCTCGGAGTCAGGCAGCCCCAGTCTTGGCGCTCATCCACTATATGATCTTGAGCAAGTGTTTTAACCTGTTCGAGCCTCTGTTTCCTTGTGTGTGAAATGCATCTGAAGTGCCTACCCTGTTGATGAGGACAGAGGGAGGGGAAATCTGTACAAGGTGTCTAAGCCATAAAACATGCCCCACAGGGGTCAGCTAGCTCCACTGCCTTTATTATCACTGTTCTGGGTTCTATTTCTTTGGAGCCCATATAATAATTTAGAAAAAGTTCTCTGCATTAATACCAAGGGGGCTAGCTCTATGGTTTCTCATTCTTTGGGGATAAAATTATATGCATGTCAGGTGAGTGGAGGTGGGATGTTCCCCCTGGGGAACTCTGAACGTCCCACGGTGGGTCACACACCCAACAGCTGGAGGCCAGTGGGTCAGCAGGAGATGGACAGAGATTAATGATAACTATTGATTTCTTTTTCTCTCTTCAAAAATGAGATGTGTGTCCCTGAGTCTCCTTTACACATCGAAGGCACAAGCTGTCCCCCTGGGTGGCCGCAGCATGGAGAAATCACATTCCAGGATTATCGCATGAAATACAGGGACAACACACCCATTATCCTCAATGGCATCAACCTGACAATTCATGGCCACGAAGTTGTGGGCATCGTGGGAAGGACAGGCTCTGGTGAGTGCATGCCCTGGGCATCCCCTGTTCTCACTCTGCCCTGTGGGTGTTGGGCTGTGTTTACTCAGTGACCCCACAGTTGTTTATTGGGCCCTCAGTTGGTGCCAGACTTTAGCGAACAAAACTCCAAGTTCCTGCCATCATGGGATCCCACTGGAGAAGATAGGTGTTAAATGATCAAATCAGGAAACACATAAGGTCACTACAGCTTGTGGTGAATGTCATGGAGGAAACAGAAGGGTGCATTAACCAAGGAATGGAGTGGGTAAGTCTTTGAGCTGTGGTGGCCTGGGCTCTGAGGCCAGCATTTGAGCTGAGACCCGAAGGATGAACAGGGTGCAGGGGAGGCGTGCTTCAGGCACGGGGCCGTGCAGGGCCAGGAGTGAAATTTGGGTCCTGCTTCTCCTTCCTCCTCACCCTTCCTAGACCTCTTATCAGCCTCTTCCTTTGCCCTCTCCTTTTTGACCTCTTTCCCTCCCTTCCTCTCCTATTATTTTTCAGAGGTCTGGTCCAAGTATCACTCCCTTCCGTTTTTGCATTGTTCAAAGACACAGCTCAGGCTTGATTCTTGCCCCACCCTTGTGCCTAGGAGCTGCTTCCTCTAGGTAGCCCTCCAGGAAGACTAGAGCCTTCCTTGGTCTCCACTTTCTCAGGCCCCCTGCAGGCCTTGCAGTCCTGGTGGTTGGTCAAACGTTTCCAGCTGTATTCTTTAGGATATTCTTCCCTTTCTACTTCTTGCCTCCAGTTGGCCTGAGAGTGCTGGAAACTGACACAGAGAAGCTCTTAGTAGATACTGGTATAATTTACGTATTTATTGAGTACCTACCATCTGCCAGGTAAAGGGAACATAAAGGTAAACAAGACACACAGCTACCATCCGTGTTGACCTTGTCTTTTTAGAGCAGAGGTTGGAAACTGAAATGCCTTTGGGGCCTGGCAAGCAAAATGCGTGGGTGAAATGGGTCTGGGATGCAAGGCAAGGAGGGTGGGGTGGGCAGTGTGTTGAACTGGGGAGCACAGTTCTCAAGGAACCAGCCGCACTCAACTCCAGCTACTTGTTGTGTGGGAGGGTGAGGGACCAGTGTTGGCAGTTCCAGGTTTTAAGGAAAGCATACAGTTTGGATTTTTATAAATAGGGGATTTGGATTTTTAAAATGCTGGCGAAGAACTTAAAAAAAAATAGCAGTAACACTGTGCATGGGAAACAGAATATATAAATGTCTGGATTTAATCAGGGGCTCCATTTGTGCCCTTCGGCCTAGGCTGTGAGAAAGCTGTTCGTGGTTTGGGGCACCACTTGGAGCTGAGACTCCAGACCGCTTCTGTGCTCCCAGGGCTCGAAGGAGGGACTACAGAGGGGAGTAGGTCAGGTACGACTGCAGGCATGGCTTGTGTTGCCTCTAGTGTGGATCCAGGAACTGAGGTCCTGCTTGTTTCCTGCCCAACAGGGAAGTCCTCCTTGGGGGTGGCTCTCTTCCGCCTGGTGGAGCCGGCAGCAGGCCGGATTCTCATCGATGGCGTGGACATCTGCAGTATCAGCCTGGCGGAACTGCGGTCCAAGTTCTCAGTTGTCCCTCAAGATCCTGTCCTGCTTTCAG